>NC_090750.1:18825908-18895908 GCF_036898095.1 Palaemon carinicauda
TTTAAGTCCAAAGATTATTCTATACCGGGACTGTCGGCACCGATATCACCTTGGTGTTCAGACGCTACTCCAGGGCGCAGAATAGTAAATCCCAATCAAGTGTGGTTGGACTGAATCAGTTACGTTAACGAAAGTTTCACAAAGAGTTAGGTGGAGCAATACTGTAAAAGTCAAAACGTCCTAAGGACCACCTGGAGGTAATACCGTAGAACATTACAATAAAGGATTGACACCAATAGCTTTAGATTGATGTAAATATAAACTTACCCATAAGTCATATCTCTCCTCATGTGATAACTCATTTAGTCATTTCAAAATGTAAAGGTCAAGTTAAAAAAAGTTAATAATTTTAACCTAAAAATGGCGTTTATTTCCATAAAGTACAACAGGAATTTTCATCTAACTGACACAGGAAAAAAACAGCAAAACTACCTAATTGAAATTTGAATAAAGACCGCATGGCATATGAAAAATGAAAAATGCTAAGAAAATGGTCAAATCAATTATATCGTAAATCAATAATCAAATAACTAATCAACTAATGAAAGTAAAAATGGTAACTCAAATAATACCAAAAGTTCTACTCACTAATTTGAACACATTCCTCTTGGGCAATAAAATTTCAAACTTGATAGAGAGGAACAGGAACACAACTTATGTTAATGGACACACCACGAATGATTAAACCAGGCAGTGTGAACATGACTTCCTGGCTAAATGTGCACATCGTCAAATAAAGGCTAAAAAAAAGGGGGGGGGACAATCCCTTGGTCAAGGTTGAGCACCGCTAATTTGTACTCACGCTCTTGAGGGTTGATTGAAGTGGAAGCATCTTGAAAACTGTTAACAACACGGTGCATCTTCAGTTCTGCACAGTCGTGTTTTGTCTTCTTAGTCCTATCGTTTGAATAATGGCACAAAATAAGGCATACTGTTGGTTAGTAAATGGTTGACCAACAGGTAGTCGAACCGACGCCTATACCACAACAATGACTCGGATGAAGAGGCTATATCTACGTCTGTCTTCCACGCTTCCTGGTTTTTAAATGGGCCGCTCACACGCTTCTTCCTCCAGGCGCTGAGCATGTTCAAGCAGGTCGAGTCCTTCTTCTTCTTCAAATTTTCATGAGTATGTGTTTCGCTGAAGGGTGCTTTTTATAAATACAAGGATCAATCTTGAAACTCCACCGGGAAAGTAATTATAAAGAAATCCTACTGTCTGGTTTATAAAAATTAATATACATAGAAAAAAATTGAGTGGCGTTTAGTGATGTTCAATTACACAGAAAACAATCCTAGCTAAACAGACTTATAAATAGGTACTGAGATGTAAATAGCAATAAGCTAAGATCAATGAGTTACGTAAATTAAAGAGTTACTCAAATACAAACCAATTGTGGTTAAACATCCAAAGCTTCAAGAGCATTTGGAACAGAACGCAACCAAGTGCTGTTTTTTTTTCTTAAAAATTGTCGACGGTCGGTTGCATCGTCAAACAATGCACTGTGAGCTCAGGAAATGAGATAAAATCATCTACAGAGGAATGAGGTGATGAAAGGTAAAGCATTACAGGGGAATGATGGACATGTTAGCAGCAATGAATATTTAAGGGTATAATAATGAAGGCTACAAAGGAAACAAAAGAAAAAAGAGATGTGTAAAACCCAGAAAATAACAAACAAAAAATAAAAAATGGAATAACGGGGTTGACTAAAATAAAGCGTGGAAAGATTTTCCACATTTTCATCAGTTTACTATACATCTAAGAAGGTAACATATAGAGAAGAAAAGGCTTGTTTTACCATTATATACCGTTTCCCCAGTATGTTTTCCCCACCCAAAACCCCGAGTTCCCACTGGGGGTTCCCCATTATCAGTGGATATAGATATATGTATATTTCTGAAACTATTCATTTGCGACAGGAACGAGTGTCATTTTCGAAGAGAACGGACCTTTTTCTATGAAAAAATTGTTTTTTCCCTAGGTTACATTACCCTGTAATACAGTACAATAATACCTTTTTTTCAACCTTCCTACAGTATTAACGCTAACTCTTGTCCAACATTTCAGATCCGAAATAGAGCCCAAGAGTGAGATGGCTTCAGTAAAGAAAATTAAATTAAGCATATAAATCATTTAGTCACATGTGGAGTATTTGAGGTCTCTGGACAAATGATAAAGCTTTTTCCTAGAGGGAATGTATAGGAACTTCATCAACAAAGTTATTGCCAGGGTGTTGTGCCCTTCAGTGACTATACAGTATACAGTATAGGAAGACATTCTAGGGAGAAAAATTGGTTCCCACTCAGATTCATCGAAATAGAAATTCTCCAGAGTAGAATTATCCTATCGTATGCTTCAGTATTAATAAAGATTATTGTTATTATTATATTTTTTTTCGTAAGCTCATACTTTTTCGTATGAGCTGTAATGTTCTAGTGATAACTACTATTGTCCTAAGTATTGTTAATATGATCCTTGATTTATTTCCCTTAACATTAGACATATTGTGTATTTTTATACTCAAGTTATATCTTTTGTGTAAATTTTTAGGATCATGCTATATCTTGTCAAAATATGAGTAATGCAAGGTTAAGGTACTGTTCTGTTATGATTACCACACATTATGCATGATATGGGCTGAGGGCTAGTTCAACATTTACCGTTCATCCCAGTATAATCCGGTTCAATGCAGTTGGGAGTCAGAAATAAATAGATGGATATTTACAAGAGCTGTGTTATCACTCGCCCCTTTCAAAGGTTTACAATAAAGTTCTGTTACCTTCTATTGAAGATGCATTGTAAGGACATCACTTCCTCCGTCGTCCAGCAATTTCACCGAATTCTGTATATATTTATTCTGCTGTATATATTTATTCTGCTCCCTCAGAGCTACAATTTCATGTATTTATTATTTCATTACCTATTTCTATTGACTTGTAATTCAAGTATTTGTGCGTGTGTAAAAACACACATATTTTGGCGGTTAGTTTAAGCCGAATTGGCGCCTGCGCGCATCCTACTTTTCCGTCCGCACCTTGTATTATATTCCCACGTATGTTTGAATAAACTGTCAGTTGTCGTAGGTGAAGCTTGTCTTACTGTCCTTACAACTGGTGACCCCGGAGTTGAAGTAGCATCAGCGGTTTTGGCTTTGCCATTAACGGACTTATTACGCCCGTGCTACCTTCTTTTACTCCGTTACCTTAGGCGTGAGCTTCGGCCTTTGGTGCTCCCACACCTCGGCGCATGTAAGGCAGTAGGATGAGCTTAACCGACATATCAACTTCCCCCCTCTTCGCCGACTCGTCGACTGACCACAATGGCGGACTCAACCCGCCCATCACGCCCAACGGCCTCGCCTCCACACCCAGAGTCAAACTGCCGCCGTTTTCTCAACACAACACCGCTTCCTGGTTCCTGAGAGCGGACATACTCTTCCGAGTCGCTAGGCTCAGGGACTCCTGCGCCAAGGCCGACATCGTTCTCACCTCCATCCCAGAGGAGGTATTCGACAAGATTTCCCCATGGCTCGACACCCAGGCTGTCCAAGTTTCCTACGACGACCTGAGAACGAAACTCATCGGTATCTACTCACTCTCTGTTTCAGCAAGGGCACAGAAAGTCCTGGACCTCGCCGGCAAACCCATGGGTGACACCTCTCCTGTCGAGGCATGGGACGAGTTAACCGGCCTGCTAATGCTCCCCGAAACCGACAGCAACGGCCGACGGCGCGAGATTAGCCTATCTCGAGAGATTTTCCTTCGACGCCTACCACAGGACGTAAGGGCCCAATTGACGGACGCCGACACACTTCCAATGAACGAACTCCTGTCGAAGGCTCAGAAGCTCCACGAGGCCTCCAAAGCAGTTCGCCTCGGGGCATCATCAGTATCGTCTTCGTTCTCCTCCTTCAGCTGCTCTTCCATAGACTCTTCAGCACCGGCTCTTGACGACGACGACGAGATCAACGTTCTAGCAAGAAGGAAACCACCGCAACCGACACGTCCGAACCCTAGGCCTTACCCAGTATGGTGCTTCTACCACCAACAGTTTGGCAGCGACGCCAAGAAATGTAAAGCACCGTGCAACTTCCCTAGAAGATGACGCCAGAAGAGACCACCTACCACCATCGCAGCTGCAGGAAACCAAAACAAGAATGGTTTCTATATCCTCGACACCGTCTCTAACCGTAGACTCATGGTCGACACCGGCGCTATGCAGTCAACGTTCCCGCCGTCACAAGCCGACCTAGACCGTGGTCCCAGCAAAGACGCCCCCTCACTCGTCGCCGCCAACGGATCTCCAATACGGTGTTATGGGACCAGGACCCTCAGGATATCTATCATGAGCCCTTCGTATTCCTGGCCCTTCGCCATCGGTGCAGATTTCCTCGCTCACCACGGACTACTTATTGAAGTTGCTGGAAAACGCCTCATCGACACAGGAACCTACCAGTCCCGCGCCCTAAAAGCCGGCCCTGCCACAATATCCGTATCTGCCGTAACGACGCAGCCCTACGCCGACCTCCTGCAAGAATTTCCTGACGTTTTCAAGCCCGAACTCCGACACTCGCCGGGATCCCCCTCCAAGCACGGGATCTACCACCACATCACGACAACGGGACCTCCTACTCATGCCAAATTCCGGCGCCTCCCGCCCCAGAAGCTGAAGGACGCCAAATGCGCCTTTGAGGACATGGAACGCATGGGTATCTGTAAGAAAGCATTGAGCCCCTGGGCATCTCCCCTACACATGGTAAAGAAGCCTGACGGGACCTGGAGACCTTGCGGCGACTACAGGCGCCTCAACCTCATCACAACGCCCGACCACTACCCCCTGCCCAACATGCAAGACCTGACAAATGCGTTGCATGGCGCGAAATACTTCACCAAGATGGACCTTCTCAAGTCTTAATTCCACGTCCCCGTATTTCCGGAGGACATTCCGAAAACTGCCATTGTGACACCGTTCGGATCCTATGCCTACGCATACTCAACCTTCGGTCTACGCAATGCGGAGGCGACCTTCCAACGACTAATGGATAGCATCCTGGGCGACCTACCATTCTGCGTCTGCTATGTCGACGACATCCTGATATTCTCAAAAACCAAGGAGGAACACCGGAGGCATGTCCGCGCCGTCCTCAAACGCCTACAGGAGAATGGCCCGGTCGTACGTTTCGACAAATGCACGTTCGGCGCGGAAGAAGTGGACTTTCTCGGTCATCGCGTATCCTCGTGCGGGGTAAAACCCATGACAACCAAGGTGGACGCCATCAGAAAGTTCCCGGTACCTACGACCACCCGCCAACTTGAAGAGTTCCTGGGGATGGTCAGTTACTACAGGCGCTTCATCCCCAACGTCGCACAGACCCTGACACCCCTCGACGACGTCCTGAAGGGAAAGGCGAAAAACCTGAGTGGGGTTTTCCCCAACAAAACGCATTCACCCGGACAAAGAACGCCCTCGCAAAAGCCGCCACCCTGGCTTATTTCGACGATAACGCACCCCTGCGACTGACGACCGATGCCAGCAACGTCGCCTGTGGGGCTGTGCTGGAACAGCTCATCGATGGTTCTCCTCGACCGCTGGCATTCTTCAGCAGGAAATTGAAACCTGCCGAAACAAGATACAGCACCTTCGACAGGGAACTCCTCGCCGTCTACCTCGCCGTCCGCCACTTCAGGCACATCCTGGAGGGCACACCCTTCACAATCGTGACGGACCATCAACCCCTCGTACACACCTTCACAAAGTCGACAGACGCATGGTCCTCCCGACAACAACGTCATCTCGCAGCAATCGCCAAATTCGGGTGCACCATAAGCTACGTTCCCGGAAAGAAAAACCCAGTTGCGGATGCCCTTTCAAGGATTGAAATCGACACAATCCACCTGGGAATCGATTACGCCAACCTCGCATCCGAGCAGCCCACCGACCAAGAGGCACAGGATCACCTGACAGAGCCATCCGCGCTCAAGATAACTGCGATTCCCCTCGGACCAGCAGGAGTAACTATCCTCTGCGACACCAGCACCGGCCGCCCACGTCCCTGGATTCCAGCTTCCTGCAGAAGAAAAATATTCGACATCATCCATGGACTTTCACACCCCTCGGGACGCACCACTGCTCGCCTTCTGTCTGAAAAGTTCGTCTGGCCAGGGATCAAAAAGGACGCCCGGGAATGGGCGAAGACATGCATCAACTGCCAATCAAGCAAAATCAGCCGCCACACCGAATCGGGGATAAGTGATTTTCCCCAACCGAAAAGACGTTTTGGTCACAGACACATTGACGTCGTGGGACCCTTGCCGCCTTCGGGATCTGCTCGCTACCTGCTGACAATCATCGATCGCTCCACGAGGTGGTTGGAAGCATCGCCGATGACCGAAGCTATGACCTAAGCATGCGCCGAAGCCCTTTTGTCAAGCTGGGTGAGCAGATTTGGCATTCCTGACGACATCACGACAGACAGAGGCCCCGTTTTCCTGTCGGAGATATGGCTCGCTCTGGCAAACCTGATGGGAACGACTCTCCACAGCACCACGGCATACAACCCCGCAGCAAACGGCATGGTCGAACGAACTCATCGCGCCCTCAAAGCGTCCCTGATGGCGAGCTGCACCGACGGGGACTGGAAATCATGACTTCCTTGGATACTCCTCGGCCTTCGCACCCCCCCTCGCGCAGATGGCGAGCCATCGCCTGCCGAAAAGGTTTACGGAGAGGCGCTCGCAGTCCCCGGCGAATTCTTTCCCACATCAACCGACGACACGCAGCTGGATCATCTTAGGGACATCGCCAGGAAATTCAAGCCATGTCTTAAAACATACCAGGACAGAACTAAGCATTTCAAGCCAAAGAACCTGGATGACTGCTGGTATGTTTTCGTCCGTGTCGACACTCATCGACAGCCGCTAACCAGACCTTATCGAGGCCCCTACCGTGTAATCAAGAAAACGACGAAAGCCTTCCTTCTCGGCGTGCATGGCCAAGAAGACTGGGTCTCAGTAGACCGCGTGAAACCGGGGTTTCTCGAAGGGAGCGACACTGCCTCCGCGGGACCTGGCAGATCCAGAGTGCCACCTCAAAACAAGGCGCGCAATGAGAAAAAAAGCAACAAACGACGACGAGAGGTAGCGATCCATACACCGACCGCCGACGCGCCCCTCCGTTCAAAAACAAGAGGAACCCTCCGCGCCCGAAACGATACGAAGATTAGTCTCATCAGCCCTCTACGCTGCCTGATGTCTTGGGGGGGGGGAGTACTTGTAAGGAGATCATTTCCTCCGTCGTCCAGCAATTTCACCGAATTCTCTATTTTATTTAAATTCTCCTTTCGCCACACTGTGGCTAACTGTATATATTTATTCCGCTCCCTCAAAGCTACAATTTCATGTATTTATTATTTCATTACCTATTTCTATTGACATGTAATTCAAGTATTTGTGCGTGTGTAAAAACACACATATTTTGTGTGGGTAAAATTATTGACATACTTATGTGGTAATCACAAGTAAAATAAGATATGCTACACATGGGTGAGACGACCTTTACCAAAATTTTAAGTGTCTACGTGAAGTTGTAGACTTAGCAATATCGTGCTAGAAGTTCTGTGACCAAGGACACGGGGTTAAGCTTACAAGAGGTGTTAGTAAGAAAATTACAGCACTTGCACAAAGGATGGTAAACCGAGCTACAAAAATTATGGAAAAAGTAGATTGGCAAATTAGGTCAAACAGTGCAAAATGAAAGGTGCTCGCCTGGAGCAGTAAACAACGAAGTCTGAACAACTTAAGTAATATACCGTAGTTTCAGTGTCTTGGAGCTTTCTGGTTAAATGCCAAAATTAGGTGTACAGATCATATGAGTGGACGGGCATAGAACTTCGCAAGTTAACAGTAAAGCATGTAGCATGCAACCTAAATCGGTGACCTGAACATATATCAAGTTCTGTCGTCTCAGAACTCATAAATAAACCTGGTTACACTCTTCCTTAAGCGTGTGTCAAATACTATAAAATTACAAAAACTCTTCTCTTGTTCCAACTCAAGTCTGGGCATTAAACTTTCTACAATGTGGCTGGTGCATGTGGGTAAGCGTGATATAGCGAGGTATTTATTGCTTAATCAAGCTAGGTTACGTTACTTTAATGATCCAAAAGTCAAAGGTGAGAGATCTGGTTCGAAGGACCACTCGTGTGGAGAATTTTTATCTTAATGTTTGAGTGGGAACTTAGTGTAGGAGAGTCTCCCTACGGCAGTTACACAAAGATCAACAAGGGAGGATAATGAGCACTTACACTCGGGGCACACACACCCCGCTAATAACTTTACTGCCACAGTTTACAAACCGTCACTCTTAAATACAAAAGGGGGAAATTTTACTGTCCAGTGGCTGGAGAACTCCAAACGTGAAAATAAAAGTAATTTATGGCCTACTCTACCTTTGTCAGGTCTATAGTCATCTCACTCTTAGGCTCTGCTACGACTCCGTTCCAGTTACCCCAGTGAGATGCTGGACAGGTATCTTACGTTAATGCAATTAGACACAATAAAGAAGTGGGAGCAGTATAAAGTAAAGTTAAATGGGGATCTTCACCTTCAAAGCACTAAGTTAAAGAGAAAATTAAGTCAAACAGAGCAAAATGAAAGGTGCTCGCCTGGAGCAGTAAACAATGAAGTCTGAACAACGTAAGTAATATACCTTAGTTCCAGTGTCTCGGAGCTTTCTGGTTAAATGCCAAAATTAGGTGTACAGATCATATGAGCGGACGGGCATAGAACTTCGCAAGTTAACAGTAAAACATGTAGCATGCAACCTAAATCGGTGACCTGAACATATATCAAGTTCTGTCGTCTCAGAACTCATAAATAAACCTGGTTGCACTGTCTTCCTTAAGCATTTGTCAAATACTATAAAATTACAAAAACTCTTCTCTTGATCCAACTCAAGTCTGGGCATTACACTTGCTACATTGTGGATGGTGCATGTGGGTAAGCGTGATATAGCGAGGTATTTATTGCTTAATCGAGCTAGGTTACGTTACTTTAATGATCCAAAAGTCAAAGGTGAGAGATCTGGTTCGAAGGACCACTCATGTGAAGAATTTTTATCTAAATGTTTGAGTGGGAACTTAGTCTAGGAAAGTCTCCCTACGGCAGTTACACGAAGATCAACAAGGGAGGATAATGAGCACTTACACTCGGGGCACACACACCCTGCTAATAACTTTACTGCCACAGTTTACAAACCGTCACTCTCAAATACAAAAGGGGGAAATTTTACTCTCCAGTGGCCGGAGAACTCCTCACGTGAAAATAAAAGTAGTTTATGGCCTACTCTACCTTTGTCAGGTCTATAGTCATCTCACTCTTAGGCTCTGCTACGACTCCGTTCCATTGACCCCAGTAAGATGCTGGACAGGTATCTTACGTTAATGCAATTAGAGACAATAAAGAAGTGGGAGCAGTATAAAGTAAAGTTAAATGGGGATCTTCACCTTCAAAGCACTAAGTTAAAGAGCGTACACTCGCTGATACCAACTTACCTATATCTACAAGGGGATTACTCTCAACATCTCGGGTGCTTCTGACCCATCTCATAGTATAAATTGGTAAAATTCATATAATGGGGTTAAATATACCAAAGTTTGTAATCCATTCCAAATAATTTATTACAGCAAAAAGGGATTGGAGTAACTCATAATGATTTATACACATAGCAAAATTAATAATTGAAAAGAGTATCAGTAACTCAATTATGATTTATTCACATGGCAAAATGAATAAGTGGAAAGAGAATCAGTTCACAACACAAAATATTGAAAATATTATACGGAATTAACTCGTGGGATTAACCCTCACACAGAATAAATAGAATCAAAATTTTCTGATAAACATGGTCAGTGACCTCAAGCAATTACCAAGACCAAAAATTATAAGTATATTAATTCCCATGCACGCAGCCCGAAAGATATAATGCCAAAATAATACCTAAACTTAACTTACTCAACTTATGATATAAATAGAAGCTTATCTAAAAGGGGAATGGCCATTAATTGAACTCACAAGATTTTATATGTTGTGGGCGCCCGTGTCCTGAAAGTGGCGGTCTTCAGTTTTGCTTCACTAGGCCTGCAGCACTTATTTTGCGGAGTCAATGGCCCCTTCCAACTAGCCACCAGACTGGAACAGACGTTTCTGTGGAATTAGCTGCTTTCCACTAGCACTTAAGTTATCTGCTTGACCTCGTCCTTCGTGAATCTTGGTCCGTTATTGTGCAAGGGGACAGGCTAGTGGTGGAGAGTGGGAGCACGAGGTTGACTCTGGGGCCTGGCTTGGCAGTTCCACTTAGTACCGTGGCCTGTAAGTTTGCGGGGTCGAGTTCAGGTCAGCCGCGTCCTCCTTCCTTCCCAAAAAAGAGCGCATCTCAATACGTAGGCCAGTGGTCTTGAGGTGCCAACTATCATTTAGGACAGGCTTGAAATATTTGTGACTTGTGAGTTTTAAGCTATACACTTATTTAGAATACAAGGAGAAATCTTGCAACTCCAGGGGACAAAGATAATCCTAACTCTAAACATCTGGCATACAAAACAAAAAATCAAACTAAAATGTAATTTGGCAAGTCGGGCTTACGTGTGTGGACAACCATACCTCCTAGACCGGGGGTTCCCAACCCTGGGGTCGGCAAGCAATTTTCTTGGGGTCGTGAAGACATGGTATTAATCTAAGGGATTTTACTGATATCATTGGATTTAGAGGATTCAGAAGGCTTTACCAAAACCTTTCCCTATTCCAACCTGAGGTGGTATACATAAATTTAAAAAAGAAACGATTGAATGACCATACTCAACTTAATTGTTTCCCCTCTTTGCATATATCTTAATCAGTTGTTAAAGCAGTTAACTCTATAAAGTCAAATGCATTGAACAACTGCTTGTTTGCTAAACTGTGTCATAAAAATGGCTTCTAAGCATGAAGTTCTCTTGCAAACTGAAGTAAGGTAGCTACCAAAAGGCAATCCCGTGCAGATATCTTTTAGTTGAATAATGAGGTGAGAGAATTCTTATCCCGGCAAGGACAGAATTTTCAAGTTTCTTAAGTGATATGAAGAATTGGGCAAAAACTGTATACTTAGTAGATTCTTTCATAGTTTTGAATTCCATTAATCTTCCACTTCAGAAAGAAAATTCCGGCATCCTTGATTTTGCAGAAAAACTAAATGCCTTTCAAAGGCAGCTGGATTTTGAGGAGTAAAGGAGGAAAGAGAAATTTGTACGTTTCCCACATTAAATGCATTTGTTGAAGAAAATGATACTGATATTCCATTCAAAAACAGTTTTCAAAGTTTACTTATCCAACTTTTTGAAAACCTTAAAAGAGGAATTTAGCCAATATTTTCCAGAAAAGCCTCAGTTATCCCGTATCATACCTCAAATAAACCATGTGGTGAAAGATATCAATACGAATTTATTGATCTTATTAGATCTGACATTGCTAAAGCTGACTTTGATTCCCTAACAGAGATTCAGTTTTGGACAAGGCAGTTACTTTGATATCAAAATTTGGCTGAAGGTATGCTTAAAATGTTATGCCCTCCTCTTTGACATATGTGTGAGATGACCTTTTCATCTTTACTTTTAATAAAGTCGAAGCTGAGACCTAATGTCCGTGCTGAAGATGAACTACGTTGTGCTGTATCTTAAACATCATTGCGGATTGAGATACTCGCGATGGAAAAGCAGTTCCAAACATCACATGAAAAACATTACTGTTTATTATCAAGATAATGCTTGTGTTACTCATATCTATAACATTCTATTATGCAGTGTGTTATATAAAAAAAAATTATATTATGTATATGTGCATTTTCTGGTTTTTGCTATTCAATGATAAACAGTATACCTTAATCAATTATATTCTTGTATCTAAAAATAAAAAAAAGGATATAGCCTTAATATTAGGGTGGGGTCGTCAAAAGTTTGGCGAAGCTAAAATGGAGTCATCACTGAAAGAAGGTTGGGAACCACTGTCCTAGACTAACAGACTTGAGTTGTATTTAAAAGATTCAAAGTACCTAAATACTTGAGGTAAATAAATGAATACAAAATAAACATAAAAGTATTAATCTTGAGACACTAACTTATAGAAGAATCATCACTCATATTTTTCCTTGCCGTGACGTCACGAACAATAACAAAGTCTAGTATAAACTGTGAAAAAGAAGAGCAGTGAAGAAAATTCTTCACACAGGTAGATTACCAACTAAAGTAGAAACCTGCATGTAGATCACCTACTAAAGTCGAGATCTGCAGGTAAATCACCCACTAAACTAGAAACCTGCATGTAGATCATCTACTAAAGTAGAGACCTGCAGGTACATTACCTACTAAAGTAGAAACCTATAAGTAGGTTGCCAATTAAGTATAAACGTGCAGGTAGATCACCTACTAAAGTAGAAACTCTGGTGTAGGCTGCCAATTAAATATAAACCTACAGGTAGAACACCTAATAATGTAAAATCCTGCATATAGAGCACCTACTAAAGTAGAAACGTGCATGTAGATCACATACTAAAGTAGACACCTGCATGTATATCACCTACTAAAGTCGAGACCCGCAGGTAGATTACATACTTAAGTAGAATCATAAATGTAGGCAGCCGATTAGGCACAAACCCGCAGGTAGAGCCCCTTCTAAAGTAAAAACCTGCATGTAGATCACCTACTAAAGTAGAAACCTGCTGGTACATCACCTACAAAAGTCGAGACATGCAGGTAGATTACCTACTTAAGTATAAACCTGCCTGTAGATCACCTACTAAAGTACTAAAGTAGAACCTTGCAGGAAGATCACTTACTAAAGTAAAAACCTGCATGTAGACTGCCTACTAAAACAGAAACCTGCATGTAGACTGACTACTAAAGTAGAAACCTGCAGGTAGATCACCTACTAAAGTAGAAACCTGCATGTAGATCACCCACTAGAGTAGAGACCTGCAGGTACATTACCTACTAAAGTAGAAACCTGCATGTAGATCACCCACTAGAGTAGAGACCTGCAGGTACATTACCTTCCTTGCAGGAAGATCACTTACTAAAGTAAAACCCTGCATGTAGACTGCCTACTAAAACAGAAACCTGCATGTAGACTGACTACTAAAGTAGAAACCTGCAGGTAGATCACCTACTAAAGTAGAAACCTGCATGTAGATCACCCACTAGAGTAAAGACCTGCAGGTACATTACCTACTAAAGTAGAAACCTATAAGTAGGTTGCCAATTAAGTATAAACGTGCAGGTAGATCACCTACTAAAGTAGAAACTCTGGTGTAGGCTGCCAATTTAATATAAACCTACAGGTAGAACACCTATTAATGTAAAATCCTGCATATAGAGCACCTACTAAAGTAGAAGCCTGCATGTAGATCACCTACTAAAGTTGAGACCCGCAGGTAGATTACATACTAAAGTAGAATCATAGATGTAGGCAGCAGATTAGGCAAAAACCTGCAGGTAGAGCCCCTACTAAAGTTAAAACCTGCATGTAGATCACCTATTCAAGTAGAAAACTGCAGGTATATCACCTACAAAAGTCGAGACCAGCAGGTAGATTACCTACTTAAGTATAAACCTTCTGCTAGATCATATAATAAAATAGAAACCTACATGTAGATTACCTACCAAGGCAGAAACCTGGAGGTAGGTTGCCAATTAAAAAGAAACCTGGATGTAGGCTGCCAATTAAGCATAATCCCACGGGTAGTACACCTCTAAAGTAAAATCCTGCATGTACATTACTTACTAAAGTAGAATTCACCTACTAAAGTAGACACCTGCAGATATATGACCTTCTAAGGAAAAAACCTGCATATAGATCACCTACTAAAGTAGAAACCTGCATATAGATCATCTAAAGTAGAAATCTGCATGTAGATCACCTACTAAAGTAATAACCTGCGGGTAGACTAGCTGATAAAAGCTAATAAAGTAGGAGAAGTTATGTGGAAAAGTCTCTCATGTCAGGAAATACAAAAAATATTGAAAATAATAAACAAACAGAAGTAAAAGACATATGAGGCACCAAAGCAAAGACGAAGCCTCGACCTGCCTGAAACTGGTGAAAGTTTCATATCTCTAAAAAAAAAAACTAATACGATCAAATATAATTGACAGATTCAATAAAAAAAGCAAATAATTTCATAAGAATTTTTCAAGTCATTGTTCTAAAAATTCATGAAATAGATAATGGCATAAAAAAACCATTGTCCTCTTCAACTCACCAGTTAATGGAAATAGGGTTCATGAAAAAAAATTGAAAGTGTCCGATTTAGACTCGGGATCGACGACAACTCTCATCGCCTGGACCAACAGACGTATCGGCTACGTTCATCACTTGGACAACCTCTCGGGGGATGAAATTTCCACTAAAATTTCCGTAGAGTTTTGCCACAATGTCCGTTTTTTACTTGGGAAAATCGGGATGGAAATACTATCCACATGCCAGCAGACACTGTGAAGACTATTTCAATGATCAAGCTTGTGACTGTGATAGCTGTGTGTCTTACCAGCAGCGCCGAGCTTACATGTTTAACGTCATGGTAAAACACTACACCTATACTGCAGACCCAGATATATTTAATCACCACATCAGATGTAAATGTGAGGGGTGCAAAGGTGCCTCTGACAAGCTTATCAAGTATGAGAAAGAAGCAGCAGCTGCCAAGGAAGAGGCTAAACCCCCTCCCAAGAGTAGGAAGACTCCTGAAGATCCTTCACCAGTGCCAGAACCAGCCCCAACATCACCAACTATGACTCCAAGGACTGAGAGCACAGACTCGTCCTTGTCTGTCCCTACAACTCCTTGGCAGTCGTTTGCAGCAGTAGTCAACCCTTCAACCTCCGTGCCTGAGTCCTCCAATGCCATGGAGACCGAACAGGGGGCATACTCCACAGACTGCAATTGCACAGATTGCCTTTCGACACTCCTGCAAGAAGCTTCTTCTATTGCAGGGAACATCCCAGCTACGCAGCCAAAGAAACCTCTGCCGAAGTTTCGGCTTTCACACATGGACAGCGAACTTTCCTATGCCTCTGTTGCTGCCATGGCTAATAAGCCAGGCATGCAACTCACTGCCAGACCCAACAGAAAAGGGGATCTTATCATCTACTCCAAGGACGTTGAAACAGCCAGATTCCTCCAGGAAGACCCAACTTTAATGCTGCTGGATCCTGCTTTTATCTGGAAGAAAGCTGTCATTGCCAGGTATCCTGTCACGATGCCTACCATCATTGCAACGTCGTGCAGCAACACTGACTGTGCTGTTCGCTGCATGAGCAAAGACAACGTTCCAGTTCGATGCCTCATTGCCACCTTCATCGGTCCAGTTCCCTCCAAACTGGATCTAGGAGTCTGGGGAACTTTCCCCATCGAGGAATATACTCCTGAGCCCCTTCGATGTTATAGATACCAATGTTTTGGCCATCACAAGGAAGAATGCAAGAGGCCCCATCATCTGCGGTGTCTGCAGCCAGCGACACTGCACAGAAGTGTGCATAAAAGCCCACAAAGTAGGACGACACACCACATCCAAGTGCCCCAACTGTTCCAGGCCACACCATGCTTGGAATAAGCGCTGCCCAGAACGTCTCAAGAGGATTGTAGCTATGAATAATACATCCTCTCCAAACCAAAAGAAACCAGCTTCAATCCAACCACCTAAAGACCAGCGATCTCCTCGCCAGAGAAGACAGCGCCAGCCAGCCACTGCTCCTGTGCCTACACATGCAACTGCTTCTCATAAGGACCAGCAACGACCTGCAACTGCTCCTCATAAGGACCAGCAATGACCTGCAACTGCTCCTCATAAGGACCAGCAACGGCCTGCAACTGTTCCTCATAAGGATCAGCAACAACTTGCAACTGCTCCTCATAAGGACCAGCAACGACCTTCATCCTCAATCCCATCCCAAACCTTGGCTCAAGACCTCATACCTATCGCCTTCCAGATCCTCGCCAGAGTCCTTTCCTTATCCTCGACCCTCACCTTCCTGCATCTCCTGCAACAATTCCACATTCCAGCAACAGAGCAGGGATAAGCCTCTTTGCTTAAAAATACTCCTTTTTCCTCCTACTGCAGAATACTTCTCTCTTCTCCCAGTCTCTCCCACTTACTGGGACTTGCTGCTATCAACACTTTTTCTCTAACTACATCTTTTCATTTCCTGGACCTAAAAAGGAGTCTCCTTTTCGGGTTACTTTCCCCTCCTTTCCATGTCTTGTCAAATACCTCTTTAATCACTCATCCTGTATCCTTTTTCCTGTTCCAGTACCCTTTTTATCCAACCTTCCCCTTTTAATATACCAATTCTTGCTCCTTTTGGAGTTATCCTATTTCCAGATAATATCCTCTTACGGGCTGTCCAGCGACAAGAGCCCGTGTCATGCTACAGGCATGGCAATCTCCCCCAACCAACCTAGAAGTGTCCAGCATTAAGGGCTGGGCAATCTAACAAGCAAGTAGAAGTGGTGCGAATCTGGTTTTAAATAATGATGATTCTATGCAAGATATGTCTCCTGTTGTCTGGTTGGGACTACCTGCTACAATTTACTGGTTTGGCTAATCTGTGGATATCAGGATATTGACATGACAACTTAAGTATAACTGAGATACTGGGTGAGTCAATGTTGAAGGGGTCTGATTTCAGTATCATTTTCATGAAAATACATAATCACTAGAACGTCAGCTGGGCAAGGCCAACTTCCTCTCTCCCACCCCCCCCCCCCCTCATGTGGTGCCCAAGCACAGCAGTGGCCTCCCCTGTAAACAACGTAATCTCACGGTCCTGGGCGTGGATCGATCTGCTGCCATGGAAATGCTAGGTGAACACTTTACCTCTGTACTAGATAGCAAAGAGCAAATAGCTTGTAATTGTGAAGGGAAAAAGTCTGTTCCACTACTCTCTAGATTAGTAGTCATTTTATAAAGCAAAGATCCAACGCATATCAACTGTAGACAAAGGGGACAAAGACAGAAATTGATTATTGAATGTCTTCGAGTAAGTAATGAAATTTAAAAGGTAGAGCATGCTAAGTATTCCAGTACTGATAGTGAAGTCAAAAGAAAAGCCAGGAATGACCGGAGACGTGAAAGCAGATAAGACTGACAAAACTATAATTTCAGGGAGTGGCTATGGTGTACGAATTGCTCATAGAATTATTTTTGAAATCTCTACTGTGGCAAAGAAGAAGCATATACCCATCAAAAAGAGAGATGGATCTGTTATAACAACAGAAGATGGAACACTTTAGTGAGGTCATAAATAAGATATACGAAGGGAATAATTTGAGATATTACCAGCCACCTGTTGAGATACTACCGCTAGAGAGCTATTGGATCCTTTGACTGGCCAAACAGTAATACATTAAATGCCTCTCTCTAGTTACGGCTCATTTCATCTTTGCCAACACATACATATAATAGTCTGCCCTATTCTTTACACATACTCCTCTTTCCTCATACACCTGAACACAGAAATTACCAAACAATTATTCTTCTCTCAAGAGGTTGATTACTGCACTATTATTATTCAGTGGCTACTTTCCTCTTGATAGGGATAGAAGAGACTCTTTAGCTATGCTAAGTAGTTCTTCTAGGAGAAGGACCATTCCAAAATCAAATCATTATTTTCTAGTCTGGGGTAGTGCTGTAGCCTCTGTACCATGGTCTTCCACTAACTCTTGGGTTAGAGATCTCTTGCTTGAGGGTACACTCGGCCACACTATTCTTTCTTTTGTCCTTTTTCTCTTGCTATTTTCAAGTTTTTATAGTTTATACATAAAAGATTGATTTTGATGTTATTGTTTTTAAGGATCTTGTCAAGATTAGCCAACCCAACATTTCCATGTCAAGATTAAGGAACCCAATTTTGAACATGTAAAGAATAACGAACCCAATTTTACACATGTAAAGAATAGCGAACCCAATTAACCTCATCTCAAGAATAACGAACCCGGTGATGGTCATGTTCGCTTATCTTGGCATGAAATGTTTTGGACTATGAAGGAGAAAATAGAAAAGGTAAATAAGGAAAAAACATGTTGGGAATATAAATTATCACTTTATTGATGGAAGAAACATTAATAACTTAAACTTTCTATCATAATCAATATCTTATGAGTCATAAAAAAGTTAAAACTAAGTTAAAATCAACATCTTAGGAATCAAAAGGAAATTGAAAAGCAATTAGATGACAGAACTCAATTAATTTGTTATCCGTATTTCGTTCTATCCACATAAACTGATTTAAATAGCTTGGTAGAAATTCACCCTTGCATCCTCGCATGTTCTTGATTTTTGTTTTATGCTTTGCCCAATAAGACTCAATATATTGTGTGTGGATGCATGTCTCAATACTTATTCCATTATTGCCAGAAGTGTCTCTTGGTCCCTCTGTTCCACTATTTCCATATATCCCATTGCTGGAGGAAAAAAAAAAAAAATTCCACCATGGTTTGCCGAGATATATTTACAATACGAGAAGTTTCCGGTTCCCGTATTTCATTGCACCAACAATATATGACATGAATCCACAGCTGCAATTTCACTTTTGATTTTGCAAAAACATGAGTCCTTTCTTTATACTGTGAATAATCTTTTAATTGGCACTTCCAGACATAACAGTCTAAAGAGGCCCTGCACTTTATCCAGTTCATAAATATATCGCATGATTCAAATTTTAATTCTCGTAGAATAAGTGATTTGTTCTTCATCCAGTCAATCACAGGTAACATTTCCTCCCCAAGTAATGGTTTCACAACCTCCGTGAACGAAGACCTATCCATCTTGAGGGATACTGGATATCTGAATATCTAAATTAGTTTTACTTTTATATTATATAAATGAAAACAACTTTTGAAGGACTTGGTTAATTACTCAACAAGCTGTTTAAGTAGGAAAAAAAATGAACTAGCTGATTAAGTGAATTGTCGGGAATTTCGAACTGATCATTCGAAAGTCCCGCCATTTAACTCCACAAACGTTACGTTAAATTGAGGGAAGGCTGGAAGATCTCGCGGGCGTTCAGACGAATGACTATTGTCTAATACGTGACGGTATTAGGGCCTAAAACTTAACCACCTGGTAGGGAAGGAGCAGGTGTTAAAGAAATTGAGTATTTGTAATTTATGAATCAGGAATGTAACGTCACTTTACTATACCACGATGGAAATGTCTTATGTATATGTTTAGAGCCAAGGACTCCCTAAGTTGGTGGATTACGGCAAATTATGGCCTTCAGCCGAATCATTAAGCCCCCCCCCCCCCCTTGTATTTAAAGTAAGACTTTAACAGTTTCTCAGTGTTGTGGTAGATAAAGAAGCTTTAACCAACCCCTTATAAATTAATAAGGTAAGAATTCCCTCCCCTCTGCCAAGGACACTTTAGTCAGCGCGGGAAATCGTAGTTTTCGTCGAAGCTGCAGGAGCTACGATCGTCCTCTTTGCCTAATATCCCCCAAACAAGTAAGTTGTCTCTATTGTTACGTCTTTGCTCCTTGTATAACCAGGTCGGTTCCCCATAGTTTTTTGTAAGTGTGATGTGAGTTTTGTATCTGTACATATTTCGGTGATCCTTGTGATTGGGGATCAGATTCATTCACTAAATTACGGTAGAAAGCCTTGGTATGTGGTCTACCAAGGTATTTTGTTAAAATTGGGTGTATTTTGTTCTCTTTTTAAGTCCGATGTGGACTTAGTGTCCCACGAGCACGTGTAATTGTTTCGAGTGAGATATTTCATTTATTAAGCATTGTAAATGTTTTAATATGTTATTCCCTTATCAAACAACCATTTTTGTAATAAGATTGTAAAGTGTAGCCGTATTTTGTTTGATTCCTGGACGGTTTTGGGAGGCTTACCTCTTCAAGGTCTTGTTATCCGCCCTAAACATTGGGCTTAGAACTAATCACATAATTGTCGAAGTGAAAATCACGACATGAATAGAAAAATGTTTAAGAATTAAATAGAAGCCCATTTTCACATGTCAAGAATAGGGAACCCAATTTAACACATGTCAAGAATAAGGAACCCAATTTTCCACATGTAAAGAATAACGAACCCGGTGATGGTTGGGTTCGCTAATTTTGACAAGATCCGTTCTTAAACTTTTTTTGTAGTTTTTCCTTATTTTTACATTTACCTTTACATTAATTTTAATATTTACCTTTTCTTAATTGTTTTTATTATTTCTTTCAATTGAGTATATTTGCTTATATTTATGGTTATGGGAAATAATATGGTGTAGGGTGGTGGATTAGTTGGTTAGACTGTCAACTGCCTTCCCGTGGCTCTGACTGGGCAACAGGCACAGGCTATTATAAAACGAATAAAAACAAATTGATTGATAAAATTTCAGTACATTTCAAGTGAAATAGGCTTCATTTCTTACATGTAGTATCCTGTGTCTGGCTGAAGTTGGCAAAATTTTAATTGGCTAGTGGATCATACTAAACCTATTAGCAACTAAATGCAGGGTAAAGGGAGTGGTAGGCCCTTTCTCCTTATGTTACTTTACAGCCGGCTAAATTCTTATCTGTGACTGCTGATTGGCGACGTCCGGCTTTTATCCTAACAGGGTAAAATAGCGGGCAGTTAAATAGTGTAATGTTGACGTCCGATTAAGGTTATTCTCAATAACATGAAAATAAACCAATATTTTTCGAACATTTATTCAGAAAATAACAAAAAGTATCAGTGAACATTACCAGTCACAAAAAAGAGGTGTATTTTCGCGTCTTTCCCAGTGATACAAGCTATTTTCTATTCTCCCAAACGTCATCCGACGTCCGACGTCCGGATTTTACACTGTGCCTCTTTCCTCACTGGTCCTTGGGTTAAAGCATCTGCTTTTCCAACTAGGGTTGTAGCTTAGCAAATAATAATGATAATAATAATAATAATAATAATAATAATAATACCACATTTCTATTATTTTTACATATAGAAAATAAATACTCTATACTATTTTTAACGTAATTAAAAGTTATACACAACCTCTTCTTCTTTCCTGAAACTTCCAAGAAGAAACCATCCCAGATTTGACACAATGCTTACCCAACAAGGAAACCCCACTGTTGAGAACAGCAACCAGCCAGCTAGGGAAAATAAAACCTATTTTTTCAGAGTCCTGGCTGGAAACTCTTCAGAGGCTTTTAAGGCTATTGCAGCCTTCGATCAAAAGCACAGAAACATCCAAATGGTTGCCAAACCTAACAGGCAAGGCCAGTGGACCATATCCACCAGGGATACAAGAGCCCTGATAACTCTTAGGAGCATCTCGGACATTAAGCTGCAAGAGCTTAAAGAAGAAGAGAAAATCAAGAAAGCAGTTGTGGTTGGCTACCCAACTGATATGATGGAAAGCCACTTGTTAAAACTGCCCAACATTACTGTGGCAGACCAAATGAAAAATAAGGCAGGCTTCCTAACCAAAGCCATACTTGTAACCTTCAAGGGACCACATCCGAAAAGAGTGGATTTAGGCATCTTCGGCAGCTTCAGAGTAAACAAATATTACCCTGATCCCCTTAGATGCTATAACTGCCAGAGGTATGGACACCACAAGGACCAGTGCCAAGTAAAGGTACCAACCTGCGCAGTCTGCAGCCAAAAGCACCCTACACAGGAGTGCATTGACAAGAAAGCTGCAGGAATACCAACAGTGGCTAAGTGCTCCAACTGTAAAAAGGGTCACTCAGCAATGGCCTGGGGATGCCCTGAAAGAGTAGCAAGGGTAATTGCTGTCCTCCCCAAGGAAAAAAGGGACCAATCAAGAGGAAGAGCGGCCCCCAAACCTCTACCTAGGAGAAGGTTCTATACACTCCAGAGCCAGATCTACATCCAGAGCCAGATCTACATCCAGAGCCAGATCTACATCCAGAGCTCCAAAACCCACAACTCAAGGACCAAAACCAATGCCCGGAACCATTTTCATTAAGACCACGGTCTTAAGAACAACTCTTACAAATCTAGTCACACAGGCAGTGACTGGGAAACTCAATGCAGAAGCTATTGCAACTAGCATTGAACAGGTCCTGTTAGACGTCGCCTCCAAGACTAAGTCCTCCCAACCCCCCCTCTCATGCTATCCAGGAGATCACCTCTCACTCTTCACCAATCAAACCTATCATTCATTCACCTCAATCACCTGTACCTTCCACATCCACCGCACCAGATCCCACCCCTATCATCCCCATCATCCCGTCCATCACTCCTTCATCCACTCTCACCCCATCCACCTCATTCACTTCATCCACTGAGGTCAAGGCAATTGCCTTTGCCACCAGGGATCCAAGACAGTTCTCTTCAACATACAACCAGGTGTAAGAGTTCTTAACTGGAACTCAGCCGGAGTAAGACCTAAAATGTCCTCCCTGATTGCAGTATGCAAAACAGAGGACATAGACGTAATCCTGCTACAAGAAACCAACTTAACAGCAGGAAGGAAAATCAAAATACCAGGCTACAATGCCTACACAACACCACAGATAAGCACAGACAGAGGCCTAGCCTCACTAGTTAAGACATGTATACCAACAACAAGGTTACACAACCCCATCCCTTGCGGTATCAATATAGAGACACTAGCAGTAACATTAACACTACTGAATCAAAAAATTGACATATACAACATATACAGGAAAATAAACAGGGAGGACACAGGAGAGCTGCAGCTGACACAACTCTTCGCTCACGCAGAAAGAACACCATCAATTATTTGTGGGGATTTTAATGCACACCACCCCATTTTATCATCCCCATCAAGAACAACCCCCTCTGGGGAACACATAGCCTTCGCCCTAGAGGAATTTGAAGGAATCACCCTCCTAAACACAGGGCATCCAACACACGTGAGAGGAGGCAGACTGGATCTGACCTTTGTCACAACAGCAATAAGACATCTAACCAAGTGGCAAGTACACTCAACCCTGATTAGTGATCACTTTGCCACAGTAACTGAATTGGAGATGCAACAACTACCTCCTATTCCACCACTTCCACCAAGGTGGAATCAGGACCTAGCAGACTGGGTCTGTTTTCAATTAGCCATAGAGGAATGGGCAGTCAGCTACGTTCCTCCAGAGGACATAGATCAGCTAGAAAAAGACCTAGTTGAGGCCTTTCACAATGCAGCCAACAGAACTATGCCACTAAAAGCAATAGGAGGTAACTGCACATACAGGGACTCCTGGTACTACTGCCCAGAAGTCAGAAGGCTGAAAACCAGACTAAACAGAGTCACAAAAATATACAGAAGAAGATCCACCGTAGAAAATAGAGAGCTACTGCAAACAGTCAAAACTGAAACAAATCAAAGAATCCATGAAATCAGAATTGAAAAATGGATGGATTGGTGTTCAAGCCTGTCAGGGTACACTACTGTAACTGAGCTTTGGAAATGGCTACACAGAGTAGCCGGGAAAAAGAGGAAGACTCCAGTTGCCATACACCCACACCCACAAGAGGAGGCTGAAAGAATTGCAACATCCTTTGCAAACATAACACTGTCAATCAATCTTTCCCCTGAAACCAGAATGCAACAAGAGCAACTGGTGCCAACCAGGTGGGAAGAGATCAGCACAGCCTGCCTACAGCAGGATGACACAGACACCCCATACACAGTTGAGGAACTACGAGCAGTACAAAACCAGGGAAAGATACTGCACCTGGAGCTGACAAGATTACCTACACAATGATCAAACACATGGGTCCAGCATGAGAAACTGCATTCCTAAGGTTATTAAACAAAACTCACCTTGAGCACACAAGGCCTCAAGCCTGGAGACAACAAGATACACAACCAATCCCGAAGCCAAAGGATCCAACAAACCCTAGGCCAATAGCCTTAGTATCCTGTATGGAAAAAACAGGAGAAAAAATGGTCCTAAACAGGATGAAATACAAAATTGACCCCCTAAACAGGCAGCTATATGCATATCAGTAGGGAATTGGTACCTCTGAATGCATCACAGATGTATTAAGCTGCATAAATCAAAACAAGGCAACAATAGTCTTCATAGACTTTGAAAAAGCCTTCGAGCTAGCAAGCCCGGTTGCAATGCTGCAATCAGTAGTTAAAAAAGGAGACAAAGGACACCTACTAGCATGGACTAAAGACTATGTGCTAGGAAGGCAAGCCAGAGTCAAATTTCAAGGAGTGATATCCACCTATCATGAATTGGAAAATGGCACGCCACAAGGAGGAATTCTCAGGCCCCTCCTATTCAACATCCTCATGGAAAATATAGCCTCACTTCAGCTACCTGAAGGAGTAAACATATTTATCTATGCAGATGATGTATGTGTAATAGCTCGAGGGCCAGTCAGGACAATAAAAATACAAAGAGCACTCAATGCCATCAGCCACAAATCCAGTGAGCTTGGACTAAAAATAAACATTGACAAAACAAAAGCAATGTCAATTAAAGCCCCAAACCCCTTACAACCACTCACAATAGGAATGGAGCCCCTAGAATGGGTGGACAGATACACATACCTGGGAGTTATAATAGACAAACAGCTCACTTTCAAGGATGAGATAAAATATCTCAAGGAAAGAACAAATGCCAGAAATGCAGCTATGAGATATATGTGCAGTCTCAATGATGGAGCAAATGAGCATGTCCAAAAGAAATATTATCTATCCTGTTCCAGATCACTAGTGGAATATGCCTCCCCAACACTCTTAGGGCCAACGGATCTACAATAAAGCACAATAGAAGTGATTCAAAACAATGCCATGAGGCTAATGTTAGGAGCCCTAATGTGGACTAGACTGTGCAACCTAAGGTTGGAAACTGGACTACCAACCCTTGAGGGCAGAATTGCACTAAGAAATGCAAGCATAGTTGCAAAGATGTTCCTGTCAGACAGAGACTCAATCACCAAAAAGAGAATAAGAGAGGAACTATCCAAACATCCTGAAGTGCAAACCCCAAGTTCTTATGGCAAAGACCATGGCAATAACATTAAGAGACTTGGCCTAACAGAAATAATCCTACTGCTAAACCCTGACACAGCACAGAGTATACTACACATTCCACCATGGAGGAAGCAAGTTGCTAAATTCAACTATACCAAGCTCCCAAGGGCAAAAGAAAACTGCACAACAGAGGAACTTAGAAACGCAGCAGAAGCAGCTATACACTCTGTAGAGACAATAGGGGCACAGATCTACTATACTGATGGTACAGTAGATCCTGGTACCCAAACAGCTGGAGCTACAGTTCACTCCTGCAATTTTACAGCTTGCTGGAGAACATCCAATAATGTTTCCACCCTGCAGACGGAGCTTGTTGCAATACAACAAGCATTAAAGTACTCTATTGAAAATGAGGAGGGACCAGTAGTCATTCATACTGATTCACGATCCTCAATCCAAGCCCTACAATAGGACAAAAACAAAGAAAACAAGTCCCTGATAGCTGATATCAAAACCCTCTTATATCAGTATAATGAAAGGAACAGACTAGTGACACTAAACTGGATCCCCAGTCACATCAGGATAACAGGGAATGAAAAGGCTGATGAGCTAGCCAAAAGCACCAGATACATTCATAATGTACAGGTGCACATACAGCCTGCACTGCAACAAATCAAAAACAAAATAAAGACACAGATCAAGGACAACCTAATCAAGGAACTACACATGAGGATAGAGAACGGCTCTCCCTCTGCCACATGGTACAAATGGGCCACGGAGCTAGAACCTCCACACATAGACAGATATACCCCAAGGAAACAGGCTGTATGTATACACAGACTCCGGCTGGGATACAAAGCAAACTGGGAAATCGTAGATGACATCCAGAGACCGTGTGAGCACTGTGATGTCACACCACAACAAGCCCTCATGCACTATTTACTAGAATGCAGAGAAACAGCACAGCTACGTGGAGATCTACTTGAAGACACCAACTCATCACAGGCCGTGAATGAAGCGGCCACACTGGCTAAGGCAATTGTCGAAAGCATAGACACACACCCGCAGTTGCTTTCAACACTACCTCCACCAAGGTAAAGACCTCATCTTTTCATTGCACCATCTCATCCCCTCATTGTAAGGCTCTATTCACATCATCCTCTGTAACTTGTCAACCAATCTACCACTAAAAATCTCTCCACAGGGACCCTAGGGAGTAAAGGGTTGGACAACCCCACCTGCACCCTTTTCTCTAACCTTCAAAAGCCTTACACCCCCAATTTTCAAACTACCACTATCCGAGAAATGGTGGCCCTCTACTACTATCACCATCATCCTTACCCTGTCCACATCTTTTTCTACTACTAAAAACCTTTCAAATTTCCATTATTGTAATCACCTTATAATTTTACAGTTTACCTACGGGCCAACCAAGGGAAAGGCCCGTGCCAACAAGTGTTAGCTATAATACTCCAACAACAACAACAACAATCTTTCTCTGTGTTGTATTTTTGAGTTGTAGAGGAGCCTGGTGAAGTTTGAATTTAAGTAAACAAGAAGAAAATACTATTAGATGAAAATAAAAATGAAAGGCAAAAATCTTATGAATCTCAAAATTAATATTTACATCTCATTCGTTCGCTCGTTCAGATAGTCCGGAGCTTGCCTCAGTGATGGGATCTGCAATTTCTGTCTTCCTCTCTGCTCAAATAAAGGATTAATAAATAATGTAGTAAGAACCACCAAACCACGACGTAAACAACACAAGTATGGCTCAGACATAAGACCTGTGATCTTTAGAGTTTCCTTCTCAAAAACCTCCCTAATTTGTTCTGTATGAATATCCATTACCATAAAGTTATAGACAACTGGGTTACCGAAACGTGAACAATACAAGTAGGGTTCAGAGATATAAGACCTGTGTTCTGTAAATCCCACATCAACGTCTATACAGTATATAACGTACGGTAGATACATATGAATATTGAATACCATTACTATAGAGTTTTGATTAAAGCAAAAATTAGTGATATGGTTATATACCATGCTAACTAAAAGCTCTTGGAGGGGTTCTTACTACAAGAGATCACAGATCGTCGCTGTGTTGATCAACACTCGGTTGCAAGCAATTATCTCACTAGGTAGGAGTACATAGCGTTAAATGTCCTGTAATCCTTCATAAAAATTTAATCTAGGCTAGAAAATAAATTGTGAAGGATGATATATTCTGATTAGATGAAAATTAGCATTCCAAAACCTATGTTTAGGGAAATATGCATATAAATAAGTAATGGAAAATTACAAAGGTAGAAAATAACCAATCTGGTTAGTAAAATCGTAAGAAAGTATCATATTTTTTAACAAAAATTTCCATTTCGTATCATTCTAACCAGCGTTGTAAAAACGTATACGTTTTTGAAAAAGTATCAAAATGATAGTTTCGTATCACAAATAGCATCACTGCGTTACTATATATACTCCTATTTATCTGTCTCATGTACTGACTACTGTATAGAAATTGGAGATAACCTTTGTAAGAAAGAACTGTGAGACTCTTACAATATAGTCTCTTATTTTGAATGTCTCATGTACTGTCTACCTGTACAATCTCTTGAGACACCGTTTGCAAGTGAGACTGTTACTATGTACTTTCCCATTCAGATTTCTCCTGTACCGACTACCTGTAATATTTCTTGCGATAACCCTGGCAAATGAGACAGTAGAGAGTGTTGAGGGAAATTTGAGATAACTGTAGCTGAAAGTATGGAGTGGGTTGAATAAAGGTTAGAGTCGAAGGTGCCTGGTTCCAGTTTCGTCAGAATAGATATTCACACGAACATCAGCCGGGCTAGCCCGACGTCAACTGTGGTGCCACACCAAAGGTGTGGCCTCCCCAGTAAACAACTTTAACTCACGGTCCCGAGCTGGGATTGATCTGTTGCCCTGTGAGTACTAGGCGAATGTGTTACCTTGGAAGACGGAGTAGTCATTCGATTCAAAGCTGATAATTTTTGCACAGTGTAAAATCCGGACGTTGGACGTCAGACGTCGGACGTCGGATGCCGTCCGGGAGAATAGAAAATCACTTGTATCACTGGGAAAGACGCGAAAATACACCTCTTTTTTGTGACTGGTAATGTTCACTGATACTTTCTGTCATTTTCTGAATAAATGTTCGAAAAATATTGATTTATTTTCATTTTATTGAGAATAATCTCAATCGGACGTCAACATTACACTATTTAACTGCCCGCTATTTTACCCTGTTAGGATAAAAGCCGGACGTCGCCGATCAGCAGTCACAGATAAGAACTTACCCGGCTGTAAAGTAACATAAGGAGAAAGGGCCTACCACTCCCTTTACCCTGCATTTAGTTGCCAATAGGTTTAGTATGATCCACTAGCCAATTAAAATTTTGCCAACTTTAGCCAGACACAGGATACTACATGTAAGAAATGAAGCCTATTTCACTTGAAATGTACTGAAATTTTATCAATCAATTTGTTTTTATTCGTTTTATAATAGCCTGTGCCTGTTGCCCAGTCAGAGCCACGGGAAGGCAGTTGACAATCTAACCAACTAATCCACCACCCTACACCATATTATTTCCCATAACCATAAATATAAGCAAATATACTCAATTGAAATAAATAATAAAACAATTAAGAAAACGTAAATATTAAAATTAATGTAAAGGTAAATGTAAAAAGTTTTATCACAGACACAAAAAATTTCAAGAAATTTACAACAATGATATCCTTATTGCACTTGTCTCGACCAAACAAACAACATGTTAGAATAGTTTATTTTAAAAGTTACATGAGACTACAAGTAGAAATACAACAAAAACAGTTTTACATATAAGCATGTAAGTGTGATGTAAGTGTGAGACGATGCACACACAAACCATCCAGGCCCCTCTTTTGTTTTTTTAATGTGCTGTTAATATATTACTTAGTACATCTGTCACAAATCCAAGTTTCATTTAATAATGTTTTGGCACCTTTATTACCACAAACTGGATGATACCTGTTATGTATTATTGTAACAATGTACTATATTATTTCAAGTGTTTCAGGTATTGCGCAACATTGCATCGTATTGCATGAATAAGACATGTTATGCTTTGATCATAAGAGTAATGATTTGTTTTGGTATTAGGATTCAAACATTTGTTGGTTACCTCAGATAAGATGTGATTCTTTATGATTTATGCTGGAGTAGGATTTAAGTCTTTTCAGAGCGATGCTCTTTTGTTTAGCAATGTTTTGGTTTGTTAGATTTGTGTAAGACGCTCCATATACACTTGAGAGTCAGCTGTCACAAAGTGAAGTTCATAATGTAGTCTTTTATACATTAAAGACGTATTTTATTAATACCAACGTATTATTATCCATCAAGCAAATATCAACGAAGATGGGATCAGCTGAGAAATAATTACTAATGATTATACATCTCTGTTCCAGGTAATTATTATGGTTAATAGAACTTCCTACCTAAACATCCATACATTATATTTTGGCGACCGACGTTTGAGGACGACGGACAAGCAGGGAGAAGCAAGCAGGGAGAAGCATTGGAGCCTATGTACAAAGACGGCCAGCACAAGAGAAGGTCTTCTTACATTGGAAATCAAGAGTAAAATCGCCCAATGAAGATTTTACCAGCAGCAGAATAGGAATTTCATCAAATACACAAAAGGGTGAAATTTTAAGTTGGGTAGGTAGGAAGTATACTTGTGACTGCAACTTAACCTACCACAAGGTAAGCAAACAAAATGCCTTTTAACATCGAAGCACCTCAAGCTTTTAGCGTCACTGCTGAGCCTAATTCTGTTGCAACACGATGGCAACAGTGGTGTGAGGAATTTAAGATTTATTTAGAAGCATTAGGGAACATGAAGGATGCACAAAAGAAGGCATTATTACTTCATACAGCAGGTAGGGAAGTTCGGGAAGTGTTTAAGACTTTGCAGCCTACAGATGACACAAGTGAAGCTGCAATTAAGGCTCTTACCACATATTTTGCTCCTCAAGTCAATAAATTTTTTGAAAGATACCAGTTTTCAGCGCAAGCTTATCAGAAAGAAAATGAAAGTTTAGATGCATTTGTGACTAGACTAAAGAATTTAGCTGTTTCATGTGAATTTCTAGAGTTAGAGAATGTTATCATAGATCAAGTAATTGCACATTGCACATCAGAAGAGCTAAGAAAGAAATTATTGCAAGATAAAGATTTAACATTAGAAAAGGTATTGATAACAGGCAGAGCTTTAGAAACATCCAATAGGCAAAGTCACATAATAGGTAGTTCTACAAGCAATAGAATGGAAAATTCTAAAATTAATACAGTAGGTTCTAAGTGGAAAACCAATGAGAATCAGAGAAGGAATATGACAAAGCCTAGTCATAGAAAAGTGCCTACCACTAATGTTCATAAATATCAGAATCAGGGTTATACACAGAAACAACAGGAAAAACCCAAGTGTTTTAGGTGTGGTAAAATTGATCATCTTGCATACGAAGCAAAGAAATGCCCTGCTACTGGACAGACATGCCAGAATTGCAGAAAGTTGGGTCATTTTGCAACTGCTTGTAGATTTCCTAAACAGTACGCAAAGAAAATAAATGCTACAGTTGATACTATGGGTCAAAAGAATAATGAGGGAAATGTTCATGATAATCAGGTTAGTTCCGAAACTGATTTTGCGTTTCGCATAAATTCAATCAACAAAGGTGCAAAGAAACATATCATGGTAGAAGTAATCATAAATGGTAAACCAATTTTGATGCAAGTTGATACAGCAGCCGATGTATCAATTATTTCTGAGAAAATGGCTAAAGGCATTCCTAATTTGTTATTAGAAGGTACAAATAGAGTTTTGAAAAGTTATAATGGTTTTGATATTCAGGTAATAGGTGCTTCGAACGTAGAAGTACAGTACAAAGAACAAAAATTAGAGAGAATGCCATTAACAGTAGTAAAAGGTAATGGACAAACTTTGCTAGGTTTAGATTGGCTACAGTATTTGAAGTTAGATTGGCCTAGTATTTTGAAGGTTGCAGGTAGACAAGATGAAAACAAAAATGAAATGTCTATGGATGATATCATATCAGAATTTCAAGACGTATTTGAAGATAAAATAGGTACAGTAAGGAACGCAAAGGCAATTTTAGTTTTGAAACCTGACAGTTCTCCTAGATTTTTTGCTCCGAGACCAGTACCGTATGCATTGAAAAGTGCAGTTGAAACAGAAATCAAGAGATTAGAAAGTGAAGGTTCTTGGGAAAAGGTCACATATTCAGATTGGGCTACACCATTAGTTCCTATTGTGAAGGAAAGTGGACAGGTTAGGTTGTGTGGAGATTACAAAGTAACGTTAAATCCACAACTGCAAGTAGCTCAACATCCCTTACCAAATCCGAAAGACATGTTTGCAACTATGTCAGGATGCAGTGTTTTTTCTAAATTAGATTTAAGACAAGCATTTCAACAGCTTCCCATGGATGAAACTTCACAAGAGTTATGTACAGTAAATACATCCTTAGGTTTGTTTAGGCCAAAGAGATTACCTTATGGAGTTGCAAGTAGTCCAGCTATATGGCAACAAACTATGGATAAGATTTTTTCAGGAATGCAAGGAGTATTCATTTTTATAGATGATATTTTAATTGCGGGTAAAGACACAAGAGAACATAGAGAAAGATTGCGAACAGTTCTGAAGAAGTTGAAGGAACATAATATTAGAGTAAATAAGAACAAATGTATTTTAGAAGTTGATTCAGTGGAATACTTAGGTTTTGTAATAAATGGCAAGGGTATTCACAAAACTAAAGAGAAGATTAAAGCTGTACAATCAACAAAAGTGCCAGAAAATGTTAAGGAATTACAATCATTTCTAGGTTTAGTAACATTTTATGGGAATTTCATTCAGAATTTGTCTACAATTGCACATCCATTGTATAATCTGTTGAATAAGGGTGTAGAATGGAAGTGGACAAAAGAGTGTCAGGAATCTTTTGAAAGAATCAAGCAGGAAATAACATCACCTACATTCTTAGTACATTATCGAATGGATTTACCAGTTAAATTAGTTTGTGATGCATCAAACATAGGTCTAGGTGCAGTATTATCTCATGTAATGCCAGATGGAACAGAAAAACCAATTGCATTCACTTCTAGAGTATTGAACAAGGCAGAAAGGAATTACTCTCAAATAGAAAAGGAAGGTTTAGCATTAGTTTATGGAGTTAAAAAATTCCATATGTATCTTTATGGTAGGAAAAAGTTCACACTTGTTACAGATCATAAACCTTTATTAGCAATATTGGGTCCAAAAGCAAGTTTACCTACGTTGGTAGCTGCAAGACTACAACGTTGGGCAGTTACGTTAGCAGCGTACCACTATGATATAGAATACCGTCCAACATCAAATATGGGTAATGCAGATGCTTTATCCAGATTACCCGTAGACAAAGCTCCAGAAGAGTATGATGACAGTGTTTTATTAATTTCAGTATGTAATGTACCAATAACTGCAAAAGATGTAGCACACAGTACCAAGCAAGACCCAGTACTTAGTAAGGTTTTGGAGAGTTTAATGACAGGTAGGGATTTATGTGGAAAGGAGGAAAATTGTAAACCGTATAAGGATATATGGTATGAATTGAGTGTGACACAAGGAATAGTGATGAGAGGTTCCAGGGTAGTTATTCCTAATTCACTGAGAAATAAGGTTTTGTCTGAAATACATGCTGATCACCAAGGTATTGTAAGATCAAAGTCAATTGCGAGAACTTTTGTATGGTGGCCAGGTGTAGATAAAGATGTGGAATGTTATATAAAGAATTGTATGAATTGTGTTATGCAACAAAACAATCCTCAATTTGCTAGAATGCACCCGTGGGAGTTGCCCAGGTATCCATGGCAACGAGTGCATATAGATTTTGCAGGTCCTTTTTTGAATTATTTGTTTTTGATAGTAGTAGATGCTTACAGTAAGTGGCCAGAAATTATCCCAATGAAGACGACAACGTCTTACGCCACAATAAAAGAGTTAATGCAAATTTTTTCAACGCATGGTATTCCAGAAAGAATTGTTACAGATAATGGTCCACAATTTACCTCACAAGAGTTTAAAGAATTTTGTAATGTCAATGGTATAAAGCATACATTTTCAGCTACATATCATCCATCCACTAATGGAGAGGCTGAAAGATTTGTCCAAACATTTAAGCACAATATGAAGTGTAGAAGAGCAAATTCAAGTAATATATTTTTGCATGTGTCAAAATTTTTATTGTCTTATAGAACAACGCCGCACAGCTCAACAGGCGTGGCACCCTCAAATTTGTTAATGGGAAGGAGGATAAGGTGTAAGTTAGATTTGTTGTATCCAAGTTTGCAAAGTGATTTAGAAGATAAAGGGTATAAACAAATAGCAAAGCTTCCTAATGTAAGACATTTTTTACCTTTGTCTGATGTCATGGTAAGATCGTACAACACTCCAGAGAAGTGGGTACCAGGAGAGATTGTAAGAGAGATAGGAAATTTACATTATGATGTTCGTGTTGGTGATAATGTTGTAAAACGTCATGTTGATCAATTACAGCCGTTAAACAGAAAGACAGTAGAGCATGTGAATGTTAGAGATGAGAAACTTAAAGAAGTTGTTAGATCAAATGAGTCAAGTATTAACCAAGATGGTCCAACATCCAATGTAGATTCAGAACCAATTCATGTACCAGTACAAGATGAGGTTAAAGTGCTTCCTAATAGGATTAACAGAGGAAAGCCCCCTGAGAGATTAGATTTATGAATGTTTTTACAATGTCAAGTTAAGGGGGAGGAGACTGTTATGTATTATTGTAACAATGTACTATATTATTTCAAGTGTTTCAGGTATTGCGCAACATTGCATCGTATTGCATGAATAAGACATGTTATGCTTTGATCATAAGATTAATGATTTGTTTTGGTATTAGGATTCAAACATTTGTTGGTTACCTCAGATAAGATGTGATTCTTTATGATTTATGCTGGAGTAGGATTTAAGTCTTTTCAGAGCGATGCTCTTTTGTTTAGCAATGTTTTGGTTTGTGAGATTTGTGTAAGACGCTCCATATACACTTGAGAGTCAGCTGTCACAAAGTGAAGTTCATAATGTAGTCTTTTATACATTAAAGACGTATTTTATTAATACCAACGTATTATTATCCATCAAGCAAATATCAACGAAGATGGGATCAGCTGAGAAATAATTACTAATGATTATACATCTCTGTTCCAGGTAATTATTATGGTTAATAGAACTTCCTACCTAAACATACAAACATCATAATACCATGTATCACATTCTGGGCATTGCATTAATTTGTCAAAATAAAAATTTGGTCGATTGCATGGACAATCCATTTCAATTTTATGATACGTGCTTTTCACCTGAATTGGTGATTTTATCCTAACAGGGTAAAATAGCGGGCAGTTAAATAGTGTAATGTTGACGTCCGATTGAGATTATTCTCAATAAAATGAAAATAAATCAATATTTTTCGAACATTTATTCAGGAAATAACAGAAAGTATCATTGAAAATTACCAGTGTCAAAAAAGTGGTGTATTATGACACCTTTCCGGGTGATACAAGCGGTTTTCTATTCTCCCGGACGGCATCCGACGTCCAACATCCAACGTCCGACGTCTGACGTCCGGATTTTACGCTGTGCCGATAATTTCAATACAGAACTGGATAAGTTTCTACAATATCAGCTTGAAGTTATTCCAATATCTAAGTACCAAGACTGATCATTCACTTTAGATTACCTTAATGTATTTTAAAAAATCTCTTAAGAACTGTCCTATTCTGCATCTTGCTCAACAGTCTACTATAGTAGAAACCTGAATGTAGATCACTTACTGAAGTAGAAAACTACATGTTGATCACATACTAAAGTCGAGACCTGCAGGTAGATCACCTAATAAAGTAGAAACTTGCAGGTAGATCACATACTAAAGTAAAAACCTTGATGTAGGCGGCCAATTAAGTGTAAACCTGCATGTAGAATCCATACTAAAGTGAAAACCTACATGTAGATCACCTACTGATGTAAAAATCTACAGGTAAAACACCTACTCAAGTAGAAACCTGCAGGTAGATCTCCTACTAAAGTCTAGACCTGCAAGTAGATCACCAACTAAAGTAGAAACCAGCAGGTAAATCCCGTATTAAGGAGAGACCTGCATGTATTTCATCTACTAAAGTAGAAACCTGGATATAGGTTGTCAATTAAAAAGAACCTGGATGTAGACTACAAATTAAGTATATAGCTGCATGTAAAACACCTACTAAGGTAAAAACCGGCATGTACATCACCTACAAAAGTAGAAACCTGCAGATATAAAACCTGCTAAGAAAGAAACCTAAATATAGATGACCTGCTAAAGTAGAAACCTGTATGTAGATCATCTAAAGTAGAAACCTGCATGTAGATCACCTACTAAAGTAGAATCCTGCAGGTAGCCTGTCTAATAAAGTCAAAACCCCCAGGTAGACTGCCTAATAAAGTGGAAATCTGCAGGTAGATCACCTACTAAAGGAGAAACCTGCAAGTAGACTGCCTACAAAATTAATATACAGGTATATATATATATATATATATATATATATATATATATATATATATATATATATATATATATATATATATATATCCACCGATAATGGGGGAACCACGTGGGAACTCGGGGTTTTGGGATGGGAAAACTTATTAAGGAAATGGTACATAATGGTAAAACAAACTTTTTAGTCTCTATACATTATGTACTTGGACATATAATGAATTCATAGAAAACTGCACTAATTATTTATATCTTATATTATGAGTATATTTTTCATTCATTTGTTGACATTCTATGGGTCGGTTGTATTCGCTCCCGTTCGTTCGTATGTACATACCAGTTTTACATCTTCTGCACATAAATCCCGTCCTCTTTTATTTTTACCAATAGGATCAATTGCTTACTTATAACCCCTCCCTATTTTTCCCCACGTCATTCAAGTATTTTTACCATCGACATTCAAGTATTCTACTTGACCTAATACAACTGTACCCTTCCTTTTATGTAATACCCACATGTATATATTACGCTTTATGCAAGAAGTACTCGTTTTCTCATAAACCCTCCTCATTTTTTACCCAAGTCATTCAAGTATTGTTCTTGATTTGACCCTTCTAATACTGTATGTACCCATTCTTTTATGCAATACCCACATGCGCATATTGCGTTTAATCCTAACCATTCTTCTAATACCGTATGTTTATGCAATACCCACATGGACATAACATTTTTAACCCTAGTTATTCAAGTATACTATGAGTTTTGACTGTGTTTGGCTGGCGAACCAGCCGACTGGCGGAGTTCCGGCTTGAATACGTTGGGAACTCTTGCAGGAGGTCAGCGTAGCGATGAGTGGTATGGACGCCCACGGTGGGTATGCCTGGGCCAGCGGTGAGAGGTCGAGAACGGCATGTTCCCGAGTCAAGGAAGCGCTTCCAGGCTACGTCTACCAGCAGACTGTGTTGGGCCAGGAAATCTACTCCCAGCTGGGAGCCACTGACTTCACTGATGACGAAGGGCCAGGTGTAGGAGCATCCCATGATGGAGATCTCCCGTGTCCTGGTCCTGTAGCCGCGGATGGGAGTGCCGTTGGCGGCCACCAACTGAGCGGTGGCGTAGGTGGGGTTTTCGTGGTCCTCCTCCATCAGCGGGACCGTTGATTGTAGGGCGCCGGTGTCGACCAAAATCATCCGGCCTGCCACAGCGTTGCGTAGATAGAACCCCACCTGTTTGGGTCCTGTGGTGCTAGCAGCCACAGTCAATATTATGGTTGGCCGCAGTCCTAGTTTTTTGGGAACTTGCAAGGGGGTCTGCACTTCATTGCCTCCTTCCTGAAGGTCCGGTGAAAATAACACCAGGATGGGTTGGCCTTCTTCATCTGCCATGGCGGTGGTCTTCTTCAATGTACTGCGTTGACCTCTTGCCTGTTTGTTCCGTCCAACCTCTGCATCGTCGTCCTCTCCATCGACCATGTGAACGAACGTTGGCGATGCGGCATGCCTAGAGGCCCGAGAGGCCTCGTGCAGTTTCTGGGCCTTGAGTTCCAGGTCCTCCATCGGAAGCGTTTCCGCGTCAGCGAGCTGGGCCATGACATCCTGAGGTAGGCAACGCAGGAAAATCTGCCGGTATAATCTGATTTCCTTCCGTCGTCTGTCTGCATCGATTTCCGGAAGGAGCAGGAGGCCCACCAGTTTGTCCCAGGTATCCAGGCGAGTTTTTTATCAGGTCCAGGATTCACTGGGCCCTCAGGGGAATGGAGAGGGGGTACGTGGAGATTATTTTCTTTCGTAGGTTGTCATAGTCCACCTGAACTGACCCTGTGTCCAGCCAAGAGGAGATCCGGTCGAACACGTCCTCTGGTAAAGAGGAAAGGACGATGTCGGCTTTGGTTCCTTCGTCCGTTATTCGTGCCACCCTGAAGAGCACATCCACTCGAAAGAACCCTGATCACATGTTCCTCTGTGAGAACGGTGGTAGCCTCAAGCTCGAGCCGGGCGATGATTGTGTTCTAGCGGCGTCAGGTAGCGTTTGTGTCGTGAACGTAGAGTCGGGGTAGGATCGATTGAACTCTGTACCTCAGTGCTCATTGTGCTGTCTTACAACAAAACGCGCTATGCGCTGTATGTAGTCCGTTAATGGTGTCGGGTTCTTGTGTGGTCGTCCATACATACATGGCAGGGCCAAACAAAAGAAAGCAAGAGGTTTGCGCTATATTGAGTCCATTAGTAGCATTTTTGTGTCGACCCAGGAAAGGAACTTTCAGAAAACCTAACTAAGGCGTCACATGGTTCCGTTAAAGGTTTTCTGAAGGTAACCCAGCCATAGTGAGTCCGTAAATGGCGTAGGCAAAACTGCAAAGTTACCATCCAGACCGGGAGGTCACCAGTTGTTAGGGCACGCAATGAGAAGCAGCTGAGAACTAACTTGTTTATCATCTGAGACATTCTGTTTATATACAGGATAGCGGACAGAAAAGAGGTGCCCTGGTCGGGCGAAATGACCTCCGTCGCATAAAGTCAAGTCTGACCGAACATTTGTGTTTCTCATGAAATTTTACATACAAGATGTGGAACATCAAATACATGAAACAGCATAAAAGATACATCGGCGTAAAGGCCGTAAATTTCTACATACATTGGTATTTACAAATAAGCCATAACATGTACGGTTGAGGAATGATAAGCATAAACTCTGATTTTGGCGAGATGAAATCCAACAGAATGATGTCTTTACAGTGCCATAGCCTATGTACCATGGTACGCTCGGCCACACTATTTTATCTTGTTCCTTTTTCTCGTGTTATTTTGAAGTTTTTATCATCTTGTTCTTTTTTCTCGTGTTATTTTGAAGTTTTTATCATCTTGTTATTTTTAAGTTTTTATAGTTTATATATGAAAGATTTATTTTGGTGTTATTATTGTTCTTAAGCTTCTCTTGTAGTTTTTCTTTATTTTCTTTCCTCACTGGGCTATTTTCCCTGTTGGTGCCCTTGGGTTATATCATCCTGCTTTTCCAACTAGCATTGTAGCTTAATAACAATAATGATAATGATAATGATAATACCACATATTTATTGTTTTCACATATAAAAAAATAAATATTTCATACTGTTTTTGACGTAATTAAAAGTTATATACAACCTCTGTCTCTTTCTCTGTGTTGTATTTTTTAGATAAATACAATTTACTTCAATTTAAGTAAAAAGGAAGAAAATACTATTAGATGGAAAAAAATGAAACACGAAAATCTTATGAAACTCAAAATTAATATTAACATCTTGTTCGTTCATTCCAGATTGCACGGAGCTTGTCTCAGTGACATCTGCAATCTCTCTCTCTCTCTCTCTCTCTCTCTCTCTCTCTCTCTCTCTCTCTCTCTCTCTCTCTCTCTCTCTCTCTCTCTCTCAAATAAATAATGTAGTAAGAACATTTGTTAAATAAAATTATATTATTATTTGAAAATTATTTGGTGAAATAATTGCATATAATGTATTTTCATATACTATTGCTTTCACAGTTATTGACATAAGTGTTTGAGCTTTCTATTATTCACAAATCATATGTAATTTGAGCAATTCTAATATGCACAGACCCAATCAGTTTCGTTTTAGACTCGGGATCGACGAAAATCTCATCGCCTGGATAACCAACAGGAACATTGGCTACGTTCATCACCTGGACAACCTCTCGGGGGTGAAATTTTCACTGCAACCTCAATAGAGTTTCACCACAATGTCCGTTTTTCATTTGGGAAATTCGGGATGGAAATACTATCCAAAAACCAGTAGACACTTTGAAGACTATTTCAACGATCTAGCCTGTGCCTGTGATAGCTGTGTGTCATACTAGCAGCGCCGAGCTTACATGTTTAACCTCATGGCAGAACACTCCACCTATCATGCAGACCCAGATGTGTTTAATCAACATATCAGATGTAGATGTGAGAGGTGCAAAGACGCCGCTGACAAGCTTATTAAGTTCCAGAACGAAGTGAAAGAGAAAGAAGCAGCTGCCAAGGAAGAGGCTAAACCCCCTCCCAAGAGAAGGAAGACTCCTGAAGATCCTTCACCAGTGCCAGTACCAGCCCCAACATTGCCAACTGTGACTCCAAGGACTGAGAGCACAGACTCGTCCTTGTCTGTCCCTACAACTCCTCAGCAGTCGAGTGCAACAGCAGTCAACCCTTCTACCTACGTGCCTGAGTCCTCCAATGCCATGGAGACCGAACAAGGGGCCCACTCCACGGACTGCAACTGCACAGATTGCCTTCAGACACTCCTGCAAGAAGCCACTGCCATATCAGAGAACATCCCAGCTACACAGCCAAAGAAGCCTCCGCCGAAGTTTCGGCTTTCACAAACTGACCATGAGCTCTCCTATGCCTCTGTTGCTGCCATGGCTGCTAAGCCAGGCATGCAACTCACTGCAAGACCCAACAGGAAAGGTGATCTTATCATCTACCCCAAGGACGTTGAGACAGCCAGATTCCTTCAGGAAGACCCCACTTTAACGCTGCTGGATCCTGCTTTTATCAGGAAGAAAGCTGTCATCACCATGAAAAAAGTTACATTACTGAGGTTTGGCATTCGCATCCTGTTTATGATATGACTATGCCATTTCTCACACTTCTCCTACTCCTACTTAGAACATGTGTTTTAAACATGTAATATCTATATATCACAACTATACTATCCCTTGCCCATAATCACTTACTAAGCTATCCTCAAACAATAATAAAAAGAATTATTATTACGTATTTATACAGGTCCTGTATAACTTGAATATTGCTACAAGTAGCATTCGAGGTAGCTATGATGAAGCTATTTTAGAAAATGAATAAATTTTATGCTTTATTGATTTTTATTTCCAACAGACATTAGCTTAACTCAAAGTAAAATTAAGTTAAAGTACCTTTTTCAAAGTTACTAGGATATGCTCAGATGCAAGAGACATACAGACGAAGATCATAGATATTCAATAGCAGATATAATTTCAGTACTGTTTGAAACATGAACCTCCCTGAGATCATAAATACATTACAATATAAAACAATTAAAATACCAACGAAGGCAAATATATCACTAAATTATTAAATGCTGAATTATCTTTAATTCCTATAAGTTCCTCTATAATGCCATTTAAAACTGTTAAATTGATTATGAGTTCTAATTCTTAATACAAATTAAAAAGGATTTCGTATGGAGAAGCACAGGACCCGCAATTAAGAATTTTATACAAGTTAATAAAGTGCAAAACATTAAACTAAAAAATATATAGGAAAAGGAGGAAAATTATTATCCTTATTTATTCTTTTTGGTGACTTTATGAAGACTGAAATTTTCTTCTGAGATAGTTCAGCAAATCACAAAATCAATATCTCAAAACTCAATTATTGAAAACAAAATTTGGTCTTTAAAGATCTTTTATATAGATTCATATAAAATTTAAACTTTAAGTTAAAAACATAGATGGAGTTATACTAAAACTATGAAGGATTTTTTACTCTAATACCTTTTCAACATTCTAACTCGTCAGCTATTTAGAGAATTAAAATTTCAAATATTTCATAAGCTTTGCTTATTGAAGCTGAAGATTTTACTTTCGTGGAAAATAAATATATTTTAAAGAATATTGAGTTTGATTCTTATAAATAGTGACTGACTGACTGTTATGCTTCCTAAATGGATATAGAATGAAAATTCTACAAAACCTACGCTATATAAATTACAATACAAAAGTCGTCCTAATTTTACCTTTAAACCTACAAACCTATTTTGTATCCATTTATATAAAAAGTTGCATCTAACTTCTATTCAGTTTGACCTCATTAAGTAAACACTAACAGAAAAAAATTACTTCCCTGTTCCACCTAGGAACATTAGCTATCACGAGGAAATAAAATAAAGAAAGAAAGAAAAAAAAAACCAGGAATCTTGAATCAATCACCAAATGCTAACACAACACTTCCGTATTCCTTGCAGTGGAATTGCTAACTCTTTCATAGCACAAAGTCTCATCATTCAACATTTGCAAATCCTCATCACAGTTAAAGTAGACACTGATATGAAAGATAAAAATAAAGATAAAAAAATAATAGGGCTCAAAATATGTTTGATATAAGAAATAAAAATACTTTTTTGATTTGGAATCTTGTAGTTTGTGTCATTTAAGAGGAAGATTGAGATTGAAATTAGGAATATAACTCAGCGCAGGGGCCTGTGAGGCTCTCCAGAAACCCAGTGGCCGGGGGGGGGGGGGGGGGGGGGGATGCGCCTCAGTAATCATGCAGGTACACTATGAAGTGAAAGTTATACAACGGCAAGATGGAAGAATGGAACCATTAATGAAGGTGGTAAAGTTGAAGTGTATAAAGTGCATGCAGCTAAAGACTGAAGGAACTCTAAGACCGTGAAGTAAGGCTTACAGAGAATCCTGTTCACAAAACTGACAGTACTACCACCCTTCTGGTTTTTGAGAGAGAGAGAGAGAGAGAGAGAGAGGGGTGGGGGGCACATGTGTTACCGAATGTACAAAACAGTAACAATAAAGTAACTTAATTACATAATACCCAATTACCCATATTCTATATTAATTCTTTTTGCAACTCTGTCAATATTTTAAGGTAATCTCATAAATCTACATTTTGTTCCCAAATGGCCTCAGCCTGGGTGAGTTATTAAGATCACATAAATGCAAAAAACTTAATCAATTTTAACCTCAAAGGATTTTTTGTTAGATATAATAATTTTCTATGTCAGTAGTAGGTGCCTTTTTATACTAGTATTATAATATTAAGAGACATTGAAAGACAAAACCTTTAATGTTCGACTGCAAGATTCTAACTTGTACTTTCTTTAAATTTGACAAGTTTTCATTTTTCAATTTTACATTTCATTAGCTCCGTTAGAGCTTAGAGACATCTTTTTCCCCTAAAATATTCATTGACAAATAGGGAATAAGTGTTATTATATCTTTGGTAATCATCCAATAGTAGTTAAAACTTACGATTTTACTGATTTTAGTTAACTAGAATACTAAAAGAAAAAGTGATTTACAAAACTATTTTTTTCAAGATCCCCTCCTGACCGAGACGTCTGACAGTCTGATGAATGAAAGCTAAAAAGGCTACACATATAATGTGAGGTATGAATCTAATCTCGACCCAGTGTGTAATTGAATAAACTTAAAATTTCTATATTTCTATAGATTGTCCAAATATTTAACCAAAGAAATAGTAAATGAATTAAAAATGGTGGAAAGGGAATCATGGATTGTGTATATCTAGGGCATTAGTAAACTTTTAAATACAACATTATTTTGAACTTTGTAGGATTAAAATACCTAATACGTCTTTTACATATGAATTTTCCTCAAAAAAAGGATACTGTTTAAAGATAGGAATATTTCTGAACACCCGTATTGCATTAATAAAAAAAAAGCTACTAAAATATCAATGCATCTTCAAAACTCGGGCTAGGAGGACGAGTATTAAAAAAAGTAAAAAATTAACTTTTAAACCTACACAAATTTAAGGAAATTTAAGAAAAACCTATGCCATTAATCTAGGCAACTTGTCATTTAAACCACATAAACGTACACACATACACACATCTGGACAGCTTTAACATTAACAACAAGATACTCAAAAACTTATTACACAATTCGTGTGAAAACTATTCTATTGTGTTTTATCACTCCTTGTGTCATGGGCACAAACGATACGACACAAGAAACAAAATGGAATTTATGAACCGAGCTGTGCACTTTTTTTCAGAGAGCCTAGGGATCTCGCCTCATTCCTTGAAACACTTACGTTAGGTACATTTATTATGAATCTTTCACATTCTAATTATACTTGAACTGTAAGTCTTTTTTATGAAAGAAAAGAATATTGCAAATAACAATTTCCACTGGTTACACATTATCTTCATTATGATCATAAACATGTCTGGAATACATTGAATCACAATCCTTATACATTAGACTTTCCACTACTTACATTACACAGTTCATAATAAATTTGATATTTTGCCATTGACACATGCACATAGATCTTTGCTAAGAATTCAAATGATATACCAAAACCTGTACATTTGACATTATAACCTCCTACATTGCAAGCTTCTTAAGCATTCTGGGAAAAAAATTGATTTTGCTATCCTTTATAAAAAAATTTAAAATCTGATAAACTATTAAAACTTAAAGAATTTAAGGCTTTTGAACAAATTAACAATAGCATAACACAATTATTTTTCATGATTTTAGCTGTCCGGATAAAACATGCTCTTACAAGACAGGTAAATAAATAAACAGATTAAAATCCAACATGTTTACCAAGACCGGCTGTCAGCCTTTAACAAGTACAATATATTCGAGTCAACACATTGAGCTATAGCTCTCAAGATACCAGTAAAGGAATGAACAAATTCTGTACATGGGGAATAAATAACAGTCTAAATGAATGATTGGTTACTATAGTTAAGATCAGGATCTACCTCATGGACCCTTTAGCCCATTTTATGGTGAGGAATAAATTGGCAAATGCTGAGGCTCAAAGAGGAGAGGGGCAGAGGGGACTCATCAGCCATATGAGGCGAGAGTTATTTTTTAAAAATATTTCCAAATTGGGATGAGGAAGGATCAAGGATGGGGAGTGGGAGATATGAAATTGGAGGTGAGCATTAGGATGAATTTAAAGGGAACTTCTGCAGAATTTAACCTTATCGGAAAATGGATACAAAATCTGATTACTTTTAACAATTAGCATTTTGTTATTCCAGTTATGCTCATGTTATCTGAGAGAGAGAGAGAGAGAGAGAGAGAGAGAGAGAGAGAGAGAGAGAGAGAGAGAGAGAGAGAGAGAGAGAGAGAGAGAGAGAGAGGAGAATTTTACTATATAACAAAGTACCTGAAACTAATGGGTCTTCTCTAAAATAGTGGCCATTAGGATGCATGTAGTTTATATCCAATCGGGTTAATACCTATAAAAAAAATCCCCATTTATATAAACAAGCATAGGATTCCCTACTCTCTTCCCCCTCCCTTTACTTGAAAACCACTTTTATTGACCTAGGAAATTATTTTCTTTTTTCTAACCTGCAGTTCACTACATAAGTGTTTCAGTGATCCGCAGCTTACTAAGGTCGCCTAGACTCTACTTCAATTCATCAATATTTCATGACATGTTCTTTATCTCTCTTAAACTAACATTAAGAAATATCATATTCTATACTTCGATTGACCGATATACCCAAACTTATACTTTTATTCAAAAACATTATCTTACACTGTCAGTCATCCATAGTTCATCATAAACTTAGAATTGGATTAGATCTATGAATTTGGGGGCATTCCGTGTCCAGCTGCAACTGGGGGATACCCCTGCAGTTACAATGTAATAAGAGATTAGAGACTGAACAGAAATTAAAAAAAAGTTAGCAGGGAGTTAGAATAGGATAATATTACCCAAGTGTAGGTTTGGTCAAAATTAATGATGCATAGACCATAAAGTAATGCCTACATTTCCCTGCAGGAGGTACACCGAAAGCACAATCCCCCTAGTGGGATGATATGCTTTATTTCCTAAATATCCTTTCAATAACTTGAATCCTATGACCTTTAGTCTCCCCAAATTTTTTCATGGTCATCTTTTTCAATGAACGTTCATTGACCTATATTTAATTACATTCTCTAACTTCATCTTTCAAGTTTCATTAGCTAATCTTCCATTACCTCTCCCTCACTTCAAGTTCCTCAATATCTCGCCAAAGAAACGTAGACGAGAGAGAGAGAGAGAGAGAGAGAGAGAGAGAGAGAGAGAGAGAGAGAGAGAGAGAGAGAGAGACTGTTGCAAACCAATACTAAATGTCAAAAGGAGGCTGAATATTGTGACAAAATTTGATTATTATACAAGAATCATTCAAACACTTCAAAATATATTCGAAATACTATACGATTCTTTATCTTTAACATATAAATAAGAAAGAAGAATTCTAGGTTGTTTTCATCCTTAGAAAATTTAAAACTGTAATAGGGGAATACATTATTTTTAGCACATGGTAATGAAAAGTTAATTATTGTAGATGGTTTTCCCTTAGCAATATACAAGAGATTTAAAAAATATTATGCTTTTAATATTTTCTTATTCAACAAACAGAAGGGAATGAAGCAAATCTCTAGTCAATTTTATGATAGGTTGACAAACTGCAAAGAAAGAAAAACTTGAGGTGCTACATGTGAGAAACATACCTTGAATTCCATTGATACAGAAGTTTTCTTTTAAATACCCAGAAAAAATAGATTATTAGATATGTATAAATCTAAAATCGACAATTATAAAGATTATGCCAATTAGATCTTAATTCACAAACTGATGCCAGAGAACTCTGGAGCCTAAAGATTGAGAAAAAAAATGGAGCCTAAAGACTGAGAAGAAAACTGGAACCTAAAGACAGAAAAAACTGGAGCTTAAATATTAAGAAAAAATATGGAATCTAAGATTAAGAAAAAAAATAGAACATCAAGATTGAGAAACAAATGGAACATGCAGAATAAAAAACTGGAAATTGAAGATTAAGAGAAAAAACCTAAAGATTGAAAAAACTGGAACCCAAAGATTAAAAAAAACTGGAACCTAAAGATTAAAAAAAACTAGAACCTAAAGAGTGAGACAAAAACTGGAACCTAAAGATTTAAAAAACGAGAACCTAAAGAGTGAGAAAAAACTGGAACCAAAATACTAAAAAAACTAGAACCTAACGAGTGAGTTAAAACTGGAACCAAAAATATTAATAAAACTAGACCCTAACGTGTTTGAAAAAACTGGAACCTAAATACTAAAAACTAGAACCTAAAGATTGAGAAAAAACTGGAACCTAAAGATTTAAAAAACTAGAACCTAAAGAGTGAGAAAAAACTGGAACCAAAAGATTAAAAAAACTAGAACCTAACTATTGAGAAAAAACTGGAAACTAAATACTAAAAAACTAGAGCCTAAAGATTGAGAAAAAATGGAACCTAAAGATTAAAAAACTAGAACCTAAAGAGTGAGAAAAAGCTAGAACCTAAAGATTAAAAAAACTGGAAACTAAGATTGAGAAAAAAAACTGGAACCTAAAGATTGAGAAAAAATGGAACCTAAAGATTGAGAAAAAAATGGAACCTAAAAACTGAAAAAAATGGAACATAAGATTGAGAAGAAAATTGAAACCTAAAGTTTGACAAGAACACTGAAACCTAAAGCTTGACAACAAAACTGGAACTTGAAGATTGCCAAGACAACTGGAACCTAAAGATTGACAAGAAAACTGGAATCCTAAAGATTGACAATAAAACTGAAACCTAGAGATTAGCAAGAAAGCAGTAGACGAAATGGGTGACACAAAACTCTCTTGAGAAAAAGGAGTGATTAAATAACCAAAACAAGAAATTACTTGAATAAAACAAGTAAACAATGACTGACATGAAATAATGAATCCAATGAGTGCACAAAGAACTCCTTAGACCAAAGTGTGAAGAATAACTCCGTACACAAAAGATTTTTATAAATAATTCCGAAGGCTAAGTAGTGCTTTAAATAACTTACAGATCAATGCATGACCCAGATAATTTCAATATCCTATGAGGGACCAAGACAACCACTTGAAAGTGTTCTAAATAACGCTAAAGACGAAAGTTAACAATTGCAAGATGTTATTTGACAAAGAATCTTTATCATTATTGATTGATATAGATAAGATTATATGGAAACCTAAGAAAAAAGAATTGAAAGTCTAATCCAGAATATTTTCGCGGTAAAAAAACTTAAAATAGTTATCCATATAATTTTGGTGATAAATGATCTTGCGATGTCGTTATCCTCAAAATTTTCGTGGCGAATGTTCCCGTCAAATCGTTATCCACAAAATTTTGGAGTTACATATCTAGTGGAGACCACCAGATGTGTAAAGAGTCCTACAGTTTTCTGATATGCAGGCATAGTTCATCTATATACTCATTGCTTGGAACAGCTGATTGTTGATGCACCTTTTGTCAATTCAATAATACTTAATGAGAAGCTACTGTCAGAAATACCTACTGTCAGGAAGCTAACAAGAAGAAAAGGTTTGTTCAAATGGATTTCCAGAAAAATCAAGGCTTTGTCTTGTCAGAAGAATTTAACTATCATAGTGAAGCTATTATCCTTGACAAAGCAGTTGGCGTCTTACAAATACATATGCTGAACCAAATCTCCACATTTAATGAAACCTCTAATTAAGGGTACATTAACCAGACCATTGTATCCACTTTGTGGAAATAAAATCTCAACCAAGGTTTGACGCATCAAAGGCATATCTGATAATTGCTCAGCTACTTCAGTACAACTACAATGCAAGATACAAAGCAGGACCAGCAACTCACAGACACTGAAAATACATAGAGACCCCATTCCCATTTTTCATGTGGCTGTCCGTCTGCACATTGATCAGAAAGAAAACATTGGCAGAAATGATAACAGGCATGGCAACTGCATATCACATGAAATGGTACTTGTGGTATCTGTATGATTGGGAATCTCCCCTCCCTACCATCCTTGAGAGCCATTTTTCAACCCCCAAGGCTGGACCAGAGGCTGACACCAACGTCATTGATTGTTGAGTATTGGTAAACAATCAGACCTCACGGAGTTCAAAGACATTGCATAGAAGTGCAATGGTCATATCCTTTCTACAGTCATATGGTTATTGATACCAAAGAGGAAGATGCTGTTAGCAAACACACCATCAATCTGGATTGGGTGACACCATGCAGTTATGAAAAAGCTGACACGCAGATCTTAGTGCATGTCAAGCATGTAACAGAAGAATGCAGCAAAGTCGTCATGGTGAAAGTCATGGACACAGATATTCTCATCATAGTCAGTGTTCTGCAGGCACTTTAAGAACTAGGTCTACAGCAGATTTGGGTTACCTTCGGTCAAGGAAAAAACCTGAGGTGGATTCTTGTATATGACTTCTGTTGTACTCTAGCAGAAAAGAGCAAAGGGATACTCTTCTTCCACACCTTCACTTTCTGCGATGTTGTTTCAGAAGTCTGTGGCAAAAAGTCTGTTTAGCTAAACTGGGAGGTTCGTGATGAAGGTACAATTAGCATCAGTAAAAGCCTTTACCCACTGATAGCAAATGATGAAGACCTAGAGGTTTTTGAAGTCTTGATATACAACAGATCCAACATAACTGAAGGCCTTGTTGATACAAGGCTGGAAATGTTTGCTCTGAATCAATTCTCCAACCCAAGTTGCACCGAAGCAGCATAAAAAGCGTGATGTCTATCAGGCAGGTTGCATCTGGGGTCAGTCAATAGTATATCAATCAGAAATGCAGCTTTCTGTCGTGTGGAGCTGGACCAAGAAATGAGCTCCCACTCATTGCAGAGTTGACAGAAGCTTACCAAGTGATATTGCAAGTCAAAATGTTGGGGTCGATCGAAATACTACTGCTGTGGTCTGACCTGCAAAGCACAGCGCAGCTGCAGATGCAAAGGTTTAGAAGCAGAAGATAATATGGGACATAAAAGTATAGGCCTATTGCCTACATGTACACCAGTTAATATATAAGACAGCTGCTACCTACGATATTGGGACTGTCTACAATATTTAGGATTTTGGGACTGATATTATGGTGCAAGGAAGCTCATGAGTAGAAGCATAGTTTCAAGTTTGAATTCTACTAAGTAAAAAATGTATGATTTGACACCAATATCATTCAAATTGTATAATTATTTACGATTGTGTTGAAAATTCCATATCTCTGTAAAATGGTTAGCCTACCATCTTGATTTTTTAGGTGACTAGCAGGTTTTATCAAAAGAACAATCTCCAAGGAGTATGTGAGTCAACACTGGAGTAGGTTTCCAGAAATGAAGGACTATACAGTTATCTGTTCTAATAAATGGCACACATACAAGCAGTTTGTCTAAGCAAATAAAAATTAATTGTCATACACCTGAGAATTATTTAGTCCTAACAAAACACTGCATTACCAAGATTCCTATATCTAGCATAGATGCGAAAAGTTTTATAAATTAAATTCTAAATAGATTACACTACATTAGCGATAGTGAGGGTTAAAAATTAGGTTTTTACTGAATTTAATGACTCAAGATAGTAAACGACTTAGATGGTGTTTAAGGTTGTTGAGATAGTGATTCAATATCATTTAAAGCGTTCAATAAAGCATAACCTAATTTTATGGTTTGTTCCTAGTTGGAATTTAAAAATCAATTACGCAATATCAAGGTACTTGAAGCCTCACTGTAAACAGATCTACACAAGGATTTTGAAAGATATTAATTCTCCACACATAAAAAATATTTGTTTTCTTGAAGTCACAGATCAGAAATTCTACTTGCACCGAAGAACAGAAATTTTCTTTGTAATAAAAGGACATTACCATTATATCTGGTGTCACTCATTTGTCAACTCCAACTCTATCCTGGAATATAAATATTTCATTTATCAAATAACCCCTTTACAATGTAGGAAAAATTATATGTTTACATTCAAATGAAACATGTAACAAAATATCGAATAAAAACTTAGGAGATGAAATAATAGTAAAAAAATATTTTCTAATTTTCATAGCTATTCTTTAATGAATATCAATAGAAACAAACACACTAGCGTTTAATAGACTATTTTTTATAAAAAAAAATGTTTTATTAATTAGTTTTAAATAAAATAAATAAAATAGAAAAAATAACATACCTAGACGGAAACTAACTTTTAACAAATGCTGAGTAGTATATAAATAGTTATGCACAAAATTGTCTAGAAATCATAAAGAACATTTCAAATAATTGAGGGAGTAACATTTAGAATATTATAGAAAACTCAAGACTTCTTAATATCTTCTTCTTCCCTACCGTTATCCCTACATTAAGGGGTCGGTGGCCTGATGTGCCCTCTCCAATGCCTTCTCTGAGAGGAATCCGAATCGTCTTCCACCAAACCTCTTACTCTATTACCTAGTTGTGTAAATTTTTGGAAAACAATTAATAAGAATATAAACTTATCATGAAACTGATGTCACTTGAATCAAAAAGCTTCAATTCCTGTTATCAGCTTTGATATAGATATTAATTTTCATTTTATGCCAACAGCATTCTTTTAGCTTCCATCTCCTTGTGTTTATTATCTTCAGCTTATGGCTTTAAAATGTGCAGGCAAATGAACGTATCTAAAACAAAAAAAAGAATATCTTTGCTCCAAAAAGTTATGAGCTTGATAATTAATTCATAGAATCCCTTTTTTAGGATCATACATTAGAAAAACTGGCACATTTAACTTCATACTTTAGAGATCAATATAACAGACACCTTTTAACATATAACTTGACCATGCTGTGATGTTCTTCAACAGAAATATCTGAAAGAAGAACGAAGCTAATAACGTGTTTATAAAAAAATAATAATAATAAAGAACATGAATAAGGTAAAGCTCATCTTGGATATTTATCCACAGCTAAAGTTGCAACTATGTACAATATGATAAAGATACCTTCATATCAACCCTATTCCATACACAATGGTTTTATGACTACTCTTGATAAAGTTAACAGTAGTGCTATTGCATTGGTAATATCACTTATGAAATATTGAGATGTGAATAAATTTACATCTCAAAATTATATAGGTGTACAAATTATTATTATTATTATTATTATTATTATTATTATTATTATTATTATTATTATTATTTATTTCGGGAGTGGACCGTCTTTTAAGTAGGGTTTATTGCAAGTGATTGCTGCCTCAGTGGCGTTAATTTTGTCATTAACTTTTTTCTATTTTCCTTATTATCTTTTTCTCTTCATTGCTACAATCTGCCAGTAACTGGGATAGGGACATATCATTAGGAAGGTGATGAAGACCATATCATTTACAATAAATCTTTATTACATCACAACACACTATAAAAATACAGGTAATACGTACTAAGTATGAAACACTATAACAATATTAGTGTGCACAAAGTAATGGTCACTTTCGTACAAAAAATTATAAATTACGTGGAGTTAACTTTAAAATATCCTTCGACTCAACCGGGTTCGAGCAGTGAGAAGGTTTTCTGCTCATTTTCCAAAGTGAACTGAAACGCAGGTGTTGTTTTGAGGGCTTATATACGAAGTCCTGCTTCGACATTCCATCCTTCGTGGTCAAGGGCTGCCCGAGGGCGGAGACCATTAATTCTGGGAGGTAGTGGCCTCTGGCTAGCCGGCGTGTTTGGTGGGATTATTGGCTCTGGTTCTGTCTGGAGATAATCCATGTTTTGACCTTCGGCTATATCAGTCTTGTCATTGTTGTTATTGCCTGGACTATTGCTGGTGGTGAACCTTATACATGTTGGCAATAAGGTCCCTTCTTGAGTGGTGTTGAGGTCAGGTCATTGTTGTTGAATGAAAAGAGCTTCCATTATCCTGAGACGTCTGCTGTCAGGGGCACGGCCGATGGTGGTTACATTTTTCCCTACATGCTCCTTTGTTATCTTGAAATTATGTTTTCGGAGGAAATGCATTTTTATTGCACCCAGTGGCACAGGGCAAGATAATCTCTTAGATAGACGCATTGTCGTCATCCCAATGTAGGTGCCAGGACATTCCTGGACAGGTTACTTATATCGGTACACTACGTTCGTCTTCTTCAAGTCATCTTGCATGGCAGGGGCAGGTTTGTTTTTCATTATTAGGTCTCGTGTTTTTGCCGATTGGTAAAAAATTATGAGGTTGATTTCGGTATCCTCTGCAGTTGCAAAAACGTTGTTTTTTGTTATATTTTTCATAGTCTTTTCTTCTTCTTTGTAGTTTGAGGTCATAAAGCCTTTAAAGTATAGATTTATTTAGGCTGGTGTGTTGGTATTATCAGGGCCTTAATTTTGGTATCATTTTTCTATTTCTTTCTTAATCTGCTGATTTATGTTCTTATTCATGAAGGCTTTATTCACCAGAATTTTAGTAATTCTGTCAAGTTCCTCGTGGGTGCCTCTCCACAAAGAACAGTGAGAAATAGCTCTCCAAACATAAGCCTTAATGGTGGCAGTTTTCTACTGACTAGGGCACTCGCTGTCACCTTTCAGACATAGACCAAGATTTTTTGGTTTTTCGTACACCGAGGTATTAAAGCTATTATTGCTCGTCTCTACAAGGACATCAAGGAAGGCTGTGCTCGAGGGTGAGCCTGAGCTAGCTGCATTCCTCGAAAATGCGGTGCAGTTCTTCTATGTACTCCACATTGGCCGTTTTTACGAAAGTATCGTCAATGTAGCGCACATAGAGGTCTAGTTTTCTGATTTTTTGAAAAACTCTCTCCTTGACTACTCCCATATAAAAATTAGCAAAGAGGACACCTAAAGGGGACCTTATAGCGACGGCATCTTTCTGAATATATATATATGGCCCTTATGTGTAGTAAAAGGGAAAAGGGGCTTTCTTGGTGCATATATCTAATACTGCACGGAGAGAGGCGTCGGAGACGTTACGAATGGGTGTAGTTGTATCTCTAAAAGCTTGGTCCATTATGAAGTCTATTGTTTCACTCACGGGAATGTTAGTAAATAGCGACTCGACATCCATGGAGGCTATAACTCCGTCACTTGTGGAATTTTTCAGTTTTTCCAGGAATTCTGCTGATGATGTCACACAATAATTATTGGGAATATAGGGTATGAGCAAGGTGTTCAGTCTCTTTGCAAGCTGGTATGTAGGGGCAGGGCACTGGCTGATAATTATAATAGGCCAGAGGGGGTTCCTTGCTTGTGTGTTTTTACATTTCCGTATAAGTAGCCTAGCCCAAAATCACCTGAAATAGGTGGCATATGGACGTCATTGGTGGCAGCATTGATGGTTTGTATAATCCGGTTTGCTTTCCTCTTGATATCCTCTGTGGGGTTTCGGGACAAGCATTTAAATTTTGAGGTATCAGCCAAAATCCGATCTATTTTTTCATGGTACTCCTCTGTATTTATGAGAACGAAGGCGGCAGTTTTATCTTGCACTCTAAGAGCCTTGGCAGCATCCCTCATCTCCTTTGTGATGATCCCGCTCCGGTGTGGACCACAGTCAATGAGGGCTTCTGCTAAGAGTAGGAGTTGGAGGGCATCAGTTGTCTGTAGGGCACCTCTACGTTCATTTTCTTGGAGGGTGTCAAGGAAGCGCTCGCTTTCCAATCTCTTGTCAGTCGGTCTTGGTTTGGTCATGTAGTGAAAATTAAGGCCTAAGCATAGTATTTCTTCTTGAGAAGGCGTAGGAACATAATTCGTGATATTTACGTATTCTCTCCTCTTTTCTGGGATCCTAAGTTTGCCTCCATTGATATTAATGAGTTTTCTTATTACAGTTTTGATCCGATTTCGTTGGTCTTTCTCTTTTAGTTTATTAAGGAGGTAAGAGATATTTTCCGAGTAGGTAAGGTGAATCCTTTATTGGTCATTGTCGTCAGGTTGCCTTTCATCAATTTCTTCAATGATACTGTGGTCTAGATTGTCTTGTTCCTCTCTCTCAATGTATCTAGGACCCTCTTCAGAAGGGCGTGCTTGGTCAACGGCAATGTTCTGGAATTCAGCCCATTCACTCTGCAGGCGAGCAAGACGTGCATACAGATCTTTCATTTCATGTAGTTCAGTATCCAATTGTCGGCGAAGGAGGGATCTCTTAAAAGCACTGGTCCTCGGGTCATCATGTGCTGAGGGGTCATGCAGTCTAAAATTTGTATATTTCGGGAGTAGACCCTCTTTTTAGCTGGTTTTATTGAAAGTGATTGCTGCCTCAGTGACCAATAAGAATGACGACGATGTGTCTATCTAAGAGATTACCTTGCCACATACAACAGGGTGCAATAAAAATACATTGCCTTCAAAAACATAATTTCAAGATAACAAGGGAGCATATAGGGAAAAATGTAACCATCATCGGCCGTGCCCCTGACAGCAGACATCTCAGGATAATGGAAGCTCTTTTCATTCAACAACAATGACCTGACCTCAACACCACTCAAGAAGGGACCTTATTGCCAACATGTATAAGGTTCACCACCAGCAATAGTCCAGGCAATAACAACAATGACAAGACTGATATAGCCGAAGGTCAAAACATGGATTATCTCCAGACAGAACCAGAGCCAATAATCCCACCAAACACGCCGGCAAGCCAGCGGCCACTACCTCCCAGAATTAATGGTCTCCGCCCTCGGGCAGCCCTTGACCAATAAGGATGGAATGTCGAAGCAGGACTTCATATATAAGCCCTCAAAACAACACCGTTTTAGTTCACTCTGGACAATGAGTAGAAAACCTTCTCACTGCTCGAAACCGGTTGAGTCGAAGGATGTGTTAAAGTTAACTCCACATAATTTATCCTTTTTTGTACAAAAGTGACCAGTACTTTGTGCACACTAGTATTTTGATAGTGTTTCATACTTTGTACGTATTATCTGTACTTTTATAGTTTATTGTGATGTAATAAAGATTAATTGTGAATGATATGGTCTTCATCACCTTCCTAATGATAATATGTCCCTTTCCCAGTTACTGGCGGATTGTAGCAATGAAGAGAAAAACATAATAAGGACAATAAAAAAAAGTTAATTACAAAATTAATGCCACTGAGGCAGCAATCACTGTCAATACAACCTGTTATTATTATCATTATTATTATTATTATTATTATTATTATTATTATTAATAGCTAAGCTATAACGCTAGTTGGAAAAGCAAGATGCTATAAGCCCAAGGGGTCCAACAAGGAAAAATTAGCCCATTGAGAAAGGAAACAAAGAAATAAACTCCAAAAGAAGTAATAATAATCAAAATATTTCAAGAACAATAACAATGTTGAATTAATTTAAATAAAAACAATAAAAAAAAAGAGGAAGAGAAATAAGATAGAATAGTATGATTAGATTTTTCTGGTAAAATCTTGAGGTCAAGTATAAAAAGATGGAGTACATTATAATCTTTTTTAATACTTCCCTTATCATGAGATATTTAAAAAAAAAAACAAAAAAAACTCGCTGTCTTAGTTCTTGAGATTCAAAACCATGGAATTATTCTTTTGTAAATAATCGTAATAATCTAAGTATGGATAAATTGATCCACTCACATACTATCAGATCTTGTGGTCTATTTGGTAACGTCCTTGACTAGTGATCGCCAGACTGGGTTCGAGACCTGCTCAAACTAGTTAGCTCCTTTGGTGGCTGCAACCTCACCATCCTCTCGAGCTAAAGCTGTGGCGTTTGGGGGAGCCTATAGGTCTACCTGCTGAGTCATCAGCAATATTTGCCTGGTCGTCCCAGGCCCTAGCTCGGATAGAGAGGGACTTGGGTGCTGATCATATGTATATATAGTCAGTCTTTAGGGCATTGCCCTGCTTGCTTAGGGAATGTCACTGTCCCTTGCCCAGTGGCGTAGCTAAGGGTGGTCACGTGCCCACCCATGAGAATCCTGTGCCCACCCAGGTGCCCATCCGCTGGCCACGGCCGCACTAAGAAATCTCCATTGACGAAATATGTTCAAATATGATGAATGCTTTCCCCAGCAGGAATATGCCTCATAATTTCAAAAGAAGGGATAGAATAATATTCATAGTGTAATAAAGTGTTATCTGTTGTAGATATATCTCATTGCAATACGTTTACTTTTTAGATATAGATATTGAATTTCGTTTTGCATGATTGTTTTTATATCCGGAATGAAGAAGAAATGCTAGTAAGTATTTACACATGAACTCTTACAACAATTAAATATTCTACATTTGTGTAAATGTACGTGTATATATGTATACACAAACACACACACATAGACAAACAGACACACACACATACACACAAACACACACACATATATATATATATATATATATATATATATATATATATATATAAATATATATATATATATATATATATATATATATATATATATATATATATATATAAGCGTGTGTGTGTGTTCATATACCGCATATATACAATGCATAAGTAAATGTATGGTGTTATATATAGACACATGAATGTTTATATATATATATATATATATATATATATATATATATATATATATATATATATATATATATATATATATATATATACAGTTGCAGATAATGGAGAGAGATTGGACTGAAATGGTGATAGGAAAATAGCAGATCTGTGGTATGCTGATGGCGCTGTTCTTATTCGCAGACTACCACATGATCTGCAATGCTTGCTTACCAGATTGCATGAAATATCACACGAGTTTGGGCTCAAGATAAATAGAAGAATGACAGAGATGATGAGAACGGAGTATGCAATGGAAGATGAAATATCATTGTAAGGAGAAAGGATTAATGTGGTAAAATCATTTAAGTATTTGGGAAATATGATCATCAGTACTGGGTCTTTAGAATTAGACTTTAGTGAAAGATTGAAAAATCAGACAATGGCTAGGCTAAGTAAGGTTTGGAAATCGAATCGCCTGAAATTACCCATAAAAATCGGACTATACATCATTTTTGTGAGATCTGTGTTATTGCACAGACATTTGTCATGGCATGACAATGAAAAAATCTGCAATAGATTCAATATATTTGAGAGCAAAGTCCTCAGAAGGATACTGGGATTTAAATGGCACAACAGGATTAGAAATGAAACTATAAGAGATATTACTCGAGTGTCATATGTGGATGAGATCATGAGAGATTAGTTTACCAAACGTTTAGCTGGGCTTTACAAGGCACGAGAAGAGTTGGAAAACCCAGTCCTACATGACTGAAGACTATGAAGCGTGAAGTAGGAGATGATGAATGGAGAAGTATTGAATTAAAAGCTCAAGAAAGAGACGACTGATGAAATCTAACCGAGGCCGTCTGCGTCAATAGGCGTAGGAGGAGATGATGATGATGATGATGATGATGATATATATATATATATATATATATATATATATATATATATATATATATATATATATATATATATGTATGTATATATATATATTTATATATATATATATATATATATATATATATATATATATATATATATATATATATATATATGTGTGTGTGTGTGTGTGTTTGTGTATCAACTTCATCATCATCCTTCATCCTTAGTCAACTACAGAACAAAGACCTCAGACATGTCCTTCCACTCACGTCTGTTTATGTTCTTCCTATGCCGGTTTATACAAGAAAATTTTCTTAGTTCATACCCATTCTGTTATTCTTAATGTCCATCTATTATATGTCATTCTCATTATATGTCCTGCCCATGTCCATTTCTTTTTCTGATATGTTGTAAGAATAATCTTTAATTTAGTTTGGTTTCGTATCCATGTTGCTATTTCTTCTGTCTCCTAGCGTTAACGTTATTCACATCGTCAGTTTTCCATACGTCTTTGGGATGTAACAAGCTTATATTTTTAAGCCTTTAGTATGGCTACATGTTTCTGGTGTCTATATACTGTACATGTATATATGTATGTGTATTTTTGTATGCGTATTTACATATGAATATTAAACGGGTGAATTCTCACATATTCCGGATTCCCAAGTTTTGCTGCGATGCTAAAATGAATTCAGACTAATCAATCAATCCGGAATTTTCTGCCAATATATGCGTATGCTGAATTTCGGTACCATTATCAATATAATTTTTCCCCTGTTTCATCTTAATCACATTCGATTAAAAATTGTTTTGAACTAATTCTAATGTGCTTACTCTTTCAGAAATAGGTTCATTTTTTATTAGATTTACTACAGTCAGCTAACCTTGACTTAGAAAAAACTGTAGAACTGTAACAGTCCAATTTGAAGAGATGCGTTCTGGTCCATCTTGTTTTGATGCTTTTTGGGATGAGGTGGAGAAGAGTTCAACAGCTATTTGTTTTGATACTTCAAAGTATAGACAATCAAGGAAACGTGGAATTTCTACAAAATTGCACGAGTTTGTTGTTGTTGATTCATTCGGAAAACAACCAGGAAGCACACACTTTGACTTCATTGCTAAGGATTCAGCAAAAATCCACTTTTCTACCCTACTGTACCTCATACTGTCTGTTGTAAGAAGTGAAAAACATTACAGTCACTAAACTCACAAAGTACAGAATTCTTTTCTTTCAAGAAATTGTGTTGGCTTATTCATGTCTATTATGCTCACATTGATGATCTCAAACATAAGCTGTTCTCTGCCAAACGCATGATGGAATGACGTTACAAAAGCGTAAGTAACACTGGAAAGCCCAAATCATTGTTAGACTTACCGAAAATCTTTATCCACATGAGAAGACATTTCTGTAGTGTTACCTATGTCGTCGGCCTTTGAAGAGAGAAAAGTGAGTCATGTCGCAGTATTATGTATAGCAAGCATTTTTCTCTATTTTGTTACTATTAATATATATATATATATATATATATATATATATATATATATATATATATATATATAATTTTAATTTTTTATCAAGAGTACCTATTATATGATAGATTTATGAAAGTTCTTTTCTTCTTGTATTTTCATGTTTATATTTCACAATTTCTATACGCACAAGAATTAATGGGTTTTGCATAGCTCAATTTATGTTTTTCAGTTTTATATCTGTACTTCAACCAATTCTCTAATTACATATAGCCTAATAATAATGTACCTGATTTCTATGTATCTGTTTTACTTGAAATAATATAACAGAATAACAGATACCTGTATAATGCCTGATTATCCACCACTGATCTCAGAATAAGCTGTAATACCTTTCTCATACGGTTTCAGAATCTTTCAGCATATATGGGCTTGCTCCGATAGTCTAGTGTCCTCCCATATTTTGCTGTGCCCCCTTGGTGCCCACCCACTGACAAACTTCTAGCTACGACACTGCCCTTGCCTCTGCCATTCATGAACGGCCTTTAAACCTTTGTGGACATTGTATACAGGTAGCTGTTGATCAAAAAAAAAAAAGAAAAAAAATTACGTAGCATAGACTCAAGTATTTTTTTCACTACGTATAGGATGACTATTGGAGATAATCTTGCGAATCATATCAAGGTAATCCTTGTTAAGTTCATCAGACTTCTTAACAATTTATGATTAAGCAGATTTTCAGGCCTTACAGGTAATGTTAACCCATGGCTAGCAGCATTTGGAAAGTGGTACAAAAGCAGTCCTTTTCCATGCCAACTCCTTTATAAATATAGTGTACCAATATTATAGCTTTATGCCAGATTGTAGGTCAGAGGAGGTGATAAAAAGGGCTAGAGACAAGAAGAGGAAGAGGAAGTTGACCGTCAACGTGCAGGACACAGTAAGTAAGTAAGTAAGTAAGTAAGTAAGTAAGTAAGTAAGTAAGCAAATAAGTAAGTGAGTAAGGGATCTCATTATAAGAAATAAATGAGTGGCTTTTTATAACGTGCTTACAACATGCTTATAATCAGGAAAATATATTCTAATATATTCTAAGATTCTACTAAGGTTTTTTTGTGTACTTATGTTGCTATAATATTCCACAAAGTTCTTTATGCTGTATTCGAATTTGTTATAAACTCTTCTCTTCATGATGACAGCTACAAATAATTAGCTATACTGATCTAATTTAACTAAAAATATTCTAAGTATATTTGAAGGTGTATATGTTTCCCGAATAACATTTACTCAGGAAGTGACCTTTTTTAAATATTAGATAGGGTTTTTATATTAATTATTAAATACCACTCATGAATAGCAACTGCAGGGGACAGTGAAATTTCCAATAGCAAGCAAGACCATGGCCTAGAGACTGACCATTTATATATATGATCAGCACCCAAGCTGTCTCGTCACCCAAGCTAGGACTAGGGAGAGCTAGGCAATGGCTGCTGATGACTCTGCAGGTAGACCTTATAGGCTCCTAAAAGCTCCCCTCCTTAGCTCACAAGGAGGGTCAGGTTTCAGACACTACAAGAAATTAATGAGTTTTAAGCAGGACTCGAACCCCTGGCTGGCGATCGCCAGGCTGGGACGTTATGAATATATATTTTTTTTCAATAACTATCAATTACAATTCAATAGTACCCATTTGTCTAATATATGAGAAACCAGAGAGGGAGATCATAATGATAGTGCTAAGCTAGGGTTGGAGGCCATTGTAGTCTATTTCTTTGGCAGATAACAATCAAGAGAACTACAAGTTACTTATGTACAGTTGGACACAAGAATCCCTGGCACACCTCTCTCACAAGAGCACCCTGTCATGCCCTTAGTTCATGGCGATTAATCAAGCATATAGTGTAGGAAGAGATGGCAGAGGTGGTGGCCGCTTTGCAGTAAAGGCGTGGCTGGGTGCTCTTCTTCAGAGCGAGGTGTACCATGAATTCCTGTGTCTAACTGTACATATGATGATAATTTCATATGATTAATGGATTCTTATATTATTTAAGGTCTGAGAGGCCACGAGGTAGGTTAAGGAAAAGATATTTAGTTATAAGAATTCATTGTATTTCATTCCACAATCTATGAAAACCTCGGCAGGTTAGGTTAAGGGGATTTAGGAGGAGTAATAGACCCCCTACACCTAAGTTTCAGAATGTTTTTTCCCAGTTTAGGTTACGTTCAGCTGCATCTCTGTATTTAACTTGTTTCAGTAATCTCAATAGTCCCATTTAAGTCCTTCATCGAGATGAGACACTAGAGGTGGCGGGGGGTTACATGAGAAATGTTTTTTATAGGTAGTACAACAGGTTGACCAGGGCAATACTGGAGTGTTACTGGGTCCTTTGACTGGACAGAGAGTGCTATATTTGATCCCTCTCTCTGGTTACGTTTTTTTTTTTCATTTGCCTAAACATACACCAAATAGTCTGGCCTATTCTTTCCACATTCCCACATGTTTCTCATACATCTGACAACACTTAGTTTACCAAACAACTCTTCCTCACTTAAGGGTTAACTACTGCAATGTAATTGATCAGTGGGTACTTTCCTCTTGTATGGGCAGAAGAGAGTCTTAAGCTATGGTCAACAACTTTTCCAGACACCTACATTGAGTACCTGTGCCACAAAGAGACTCCCAAATAACTCCATGGTTATGCTGACTCCTCTGACATCATGAGATCTAAGCCGAGTTTTCCTTGGGGCAGGAGGTGAGAGTGGCAAATGAGTATGATAAATCAACTCCCTTAACCAAGAGGAGATCATATTTAGTTACCTTCTACTTGACTCTTTCCATGCTAACGAAGAGATGGTGCAGGTGTAATTGCTTTCTTTGTGTTTGTTTAAGGTAGTGCCTCAACACTCTCAAAGGATGCCAAATCAGGTGATTAAAATCGTCAGTTATTGTTCTAAAGCTCATAACCTGAAGTGATGAAAACCTGGAATTGAGATCGATGGATTCAAAATTTTAGATTTAAACTCCAGGCCAAAGGAGAAGTTGACCTATCTTCCATGCTTAGTTTGAGCAACACTAAAGAAGAGATCACGGAGCTCGCTAACCAATTTGGAGGAGGCTAAGCTAAGCAAGAAAACTGCTTTGAGGATGAGATTCCTTTATGAGCCAATCATCAATAATTCATAAGATGCCCACTTAAGGAACTGTAAGATCTTAGTAACATCTCCTTGAGGTGATTTCACCCCTATCGGAGGGCCGCACTGCTCAAGTCTCAGTATGAGCTTAGAGACTCCTGCTGAGGAGAAAGCATTAACTCCTTTCAGCCTAAAGACTTAGCTCAAGGCAGACCAATAGCCTTTCACCACTGATACTGAGCACAACTTTTCTCTATGGAGGTAAAGTAAAATTTGGCTATACATTGAATAGAGGCTCCGAGAAGAGAAACTCATATCCTACGATTCCAACTACAGAGTGCACAGATGAAAATTTCCGGAGTTATCCCGTCATCTGTCACACAACTTCGCGTGATCAGCTTTCCTTTTATTGGTAATGTTGGATAACTGTCACTTGTGATGCTGTGGGGATTCCACCAAGTTATGGAATATCTAGGCATGTGGTTAGCTCAACAGGTCGGGGAGAGGAGGCAATTCTCTTTGAGTCCATATGCGAAACAGAAGAATCTCATTCTGGTGCCAACCTACTTTGGGCCATTTGGGGCTGCTTTAGTCAATGGAGAAGGGGAATGGAACGGACACTCCTATCAGGTAGAATTAGGGTTCTACATCCACATCGAGGCCACCACAGTGGTGTTGGAAGACTTTCTCAAACAATTCTAAAAATGCATCTCCTGGCTCCACTTAACCATTACAATGCCTTTTTTTTAACTGGAATAGAGCAAGTTGTCAGAGAGAGTTGAGCACTGGCCACTTGGGAAATTCTGCTGATAACTGGCAGGCCTGCAGAGAAATCGTACCTCCTTCTTTGATTATACATCACTCGGTGGCGCCCATCAGTGTCACTGATAGCCAAGTCCTAGAGTGCAAAAGCATTGTAGCCCAAAGAGAGTCACTCGATACTCCAACACACTGATATGGCATCATTGTCTCTCTACCTTAGGTGTTGTAAAAGGGGGGCTCCCCATTCTTCTTCCGCTATGTCCAAGAATCACAGAAGTTCTGGTGGAAACAACAGAAAGGGTGAGCCCTCTAAAAGGTTTGTCTCATCCTTCCTTATTGGAATTAATGATAAAGCAGACTCACTGTCTTGTGGCCCATTTCTCTTCATGTCCCATTGACAAGATCATATGTCCCATTGACAAGATCTATGACCAGCTTCCAATTTCCAGATGTCTTCTCTACAGGAGTGTCGACTGAAGAAGCCTGGAGAGCTATCACTTCCCCTAAATTTAACATCAGACATTGGATTGTCCTGAAGACGTGCATGTCCTTATTCTATGCCCCGTGTATATCCTGGAGTAATGGGGAAAGGACAATATTTGCCAATGCAAGCAAGTTGACTGCTGAGGGAGGTTAAGTGCAAATATAAGGGGAGCACCAGTATGTAATTGCTCTAAGATGGCAACTCTTGACAAGTCCTAAATCTCAAAATGAGAGTGCTAGTGAAGGTGCTACCCAAGGAGAGCAGGAGAGCACTCTAACAAGCTAGTGAGAGGATGTGCAATCAATCACGAGCGGATGAGATGATGTGCAATTGATCGTGAGCTGAACAGATATGGTTGCAGTTCCCAATTGCACATGTGTAACAGCACTCTCCTAAGATCCAGCTAATACTTAGTAGCATGTTTAAGTATTACTCTAATAGCAGCGAGAACTGGTGAGATGGAACTGATGTAAGAGCAAGTGATGCTAACCGATCTGAAATTATGTGCTAATGTCACTCCAACAGATGATCGCCATTGCTAACAGTTAAAGGGAATGTAAAGTAACAAGATCAACACTATCTATAGGAGTGGCTCACCCATTAGGAGGGCGGAAGTCGCTGCCAATCTGTCTTTTTGGCCTTACCCGAGGTTTCCCTATTGTGTATGATAGTGCTCAAATAAGGAGATTTTAACACCTTGCTAAAGCTTGCTAAGCATGGTCTGAGTCCTACACAAGCTGTGTGTTGAGTTACTAGCAGTGTGACTATCAAGGTATAGGCTATTCGGAATCTGTAAGAAATATTGGAGTTGACCTAGACATTCCCAATAGTACCTTGTCAAAGTATCGGGATGCAACAGCATTGAAATAAAACTAGGTTACTCAAGGGAACAATGGTTTACTCACAGCGGTTGAGGCTAGCTTGTGCAGAGGACCCAGGAGGCTGATTTCCCCAAGAGAGGAGAGGATGAAAAAAGGAAAAGAGACAGTCATTCCTTTTCACTCACTCAGACTAACACTTGGTGACCAATGCCCTCAACCCTCTGATACTTGTCCACTAAGGATTTTGGGGTACTAAACCAGCTGTTGTGCAGTCACTAAAGAACCGATAGAGAATATATCAAATCCCCTGTGGGTTACATCTTGCATGTAATGAGGAGTAAGAGTCGTTTGACGTTTCCATAAGCCCGCTTGTAGAACCTGCTTCTCAGAGTAGTTTCTTTTGAAGGCCAGGGACATAGCTGTCCCTGACATCGCGCGTTCTAGGTTGATGTGTTGAAGGAAGATCTGTTTTCAGACCATGGCCAGTGACCCTGCAAATCCAAGCAAAAATTATGCTTTGTGGTCCTCTTCTTATTTCTAGCCATGCTGATGAAGAGTGAGGGCACTCGGGGTAGCGCTTCAAACTTCTTACTGGGCATATTAACAGATGATCTGGGTCGTCAGTTACAGAGCAGAGCCTTGTTATCCGGAAGAAATAAAATCTAGGATCCGATAACCCTCAGATTGCGAGTCTTGGCAACACACTCAGGGACACAGCTGAAGCTTACCTCTCCCCAATCCCTTGAATGGGCAATGTCATACAAGAGACCATGCAGCTTGAGGACTCGTTTATCCGAAGCCAAGTTAAGTAAGGATGCCGTCTTCCATGAAAGGTGGTGATCTGTTACATGGTGTAATGGTTCATTGGGATGCTTCTGGTCAGCTGGCGAGCGGTGATCTGCCAGGATTGGCAAGTCTTATTAAATTAATTTGTTGCTAACCTTCAATGTATGATACAAATGAATTCATATTTTCATAGCATATAATACCATCCTTACGAAATAGAAATAAACAATGTGTGAGGTAGGCTGAAAGTGCTTGTAACCCCCATGAATCAAGCCAAAAATTTCTATTGAAGTCAGTCCAAAGCATTTTTTTTTTTATTATCTTAGCCAAAAGCTGCAGATTAGCTTAAGTTGTGGATCACACGAAACCGGGTAGGAATTGGAGGAGGTTGTATGTTAGTAATGGCCCGAGAACACTATCCCGAGATACAACAGACATCACAATTCTATAATCACTATTGATACCCATCAACAACTATTCTCTGTAATCTATTACTTAAAATTTCAATAATGATATTAAAAAAAGACCCACCTCCTCCCACCTAAAGTAAGGGTAAACAAAGTAAGGGCAAGTAAGGTGGTGTCATTTTAGAATAGGGGTAAGGGTGATCAAAGTAAGGGCAAGTAAGGAGGTGTTATGCTAGATAGGGGTAATCAAGGTAAGGGTATGTTACACAATGATATGTATGGTGAGGGTAGCTTAGGTAAATGTGGGTAAGGTAAGGCTGTGTAAGGTAGGGGTGTGTAAAGTAAGGCTTGGTAAGTTAGGGCTGGGTAAGGTAAGGCTGGGTAACGAAAGGCTGGGTAAGGTAAGGATGTTTGAGGTAAAAGCACATCAGGTGTCAGTACGTAATGTGAGGTTAGGTATGGTAATAGTAGGTCATTCGAGAGTAACTATTTTGAGGGTGGGTGAAATAAGGGTAAGTTAGCAAGAACAAGAATGGTGAGACTAGATTAGGTAACTATGGGTAAGGTGAGGAGAGTTTAGGTAATTACGGTAAGGATAGGTTTGGTAACTTAGGACAGAGAAGCTTATGCTAAGAAACATCTCTGTCATTTTCACAGCTACTGTACAATTTCAGATCTCTGTTGTTAGGTGTGTGTGGTAATTACGACTGACAACACATACGAACTATTAGATTAGATCGTTAGAATTAAGGTTTCTGATAATTCTTGATCATGAAATTCCCATTAATTCACATTTCCAACTACTCAGAAACATCGTCTTAGTGTAGTTTTTCAATAATTCTTAGATACAGGAGTTCATAGAACACAAATCAGAGTGGTTTACATCAACATAAAATGTTTAAAACTACTTAAAACGCAATACCAAAATGAGTTAATTTTGGGAAACTATCTTTGTGAATGTTTTCGTCATTTTACTTAAGTACTCCTATGCCTTTTTTAAAATTATTCAAAATTTTCTTAAAATATATGCTTTACGAATCTGTACTGTTAAGCCTATTATGAGGTTTCTTGGAATCGAAAAAAAATATAGGTTATGAAATACACATTTCAGGTAGTTTTACTTAAAACAAGACCACTTTTACAGTAAAATTACTTGAATATCAATAAATTCGTTGCCCATTACCGAAATCCTTACCTAAACAGTAATGGAAGATAGAAGAATTACTCAAAAAACTGTAATGTATCACAGTTCCTTGTTACCAAAATAGTAATAAGTGACAGGAGATATTAGTGTTCCAAACTTTCAGTAACAGCTTACAGTTAGATCCCAAAAAGAGTTCCAACAATGTTCAGCCTACTTTAAAAAATTTTATATATGTTTATTTACTAATCTCAATCATCTTGACCGACCTCTTTATTAAAATATTAATCAAATTTGTTGTATAAATTGGAACTTGGAACTAGCAGTAGCAAGGTAGTAAAATGGATTATCATTTTTGAAAGATATATAAAAAGAGTTCTTTTATATTTAGTCAACCTACGAAAAATGGGATATGAAATATATTAGCAGTGAAAATGTTAATAAAGTCAGTAACAATATCAATCACAGTATCTAAAAGATTATTATTTTTTAATTGATTTCGTAGAGGTTCAATTATAGTCTAATTAAGCATGATACTTCATACTAAATCTAATAAGATGAGCATATTTACTTGTGATGACAAAAGTAAATGCAATGAACCATAAGTGAGGGAAAATTCTCTCTATCTCTCCCTCTCTCTCTCTCTCTCTCTCTCTCTCTCTCTCTCTCTCTCTACCTCTCTCTCTCTCTCTCTCTCTCTCTCTCTCTCTCTCTCTCTCTCTCGTTATGTTCAAAGTGCTACATGTAAAGAATGATGACACTACCTCATCTATATCAGTACTGAATATGACTTTTTTTCAAAATCTTGGAAAGAAAAACTATTAAAATTTTTTTTTGCTTAGATGATTCTACCATATTCAGAAGCACTGCAGGATACACTCCTAATGACATCTAGTAATTTGTGAGCAATAACACTAATATCCAGTTACAGTATATATAGTTATTTTTGCCCTTTAACATAGCATACAAGGAAATTCTATTTATACGATATTATATATAAATCATGAAGATAATTGAAATGTATTTGCCAAAAACATTTTCAAAAAATCACACCACCAAGCAATGTAACTCCCAACAGATAAAATGTTTAAACTGTAGGCTCTAGAGCCCTTGATTATGCAGCCCCGAGACTATACAATGAGCTCCCACGAGACATCCTAATAATTGAAGATATTAATGCTTTCAAGAGGAAACTGAAGTCCTTATTCTGTGAGTGCTTCTATTGTGATGATTTAACGGTAAAAGAGTAATATGCGATGTGTAATGTTGAATGCTCTTGAACGAACATAATAAAATGACTGTGGAGGTCCTGTAGAGAGATGGGTTCCCTGCTGTATAGGGCCAGAAAAGCAGCCCTTTAAGTAAAGTGAAGTTAAGTCATTTGAACGAACCCAATGATCATATAGTGAATTCAAGAAATTGTAAAGCTCACAATTCAGAATTGAAGAAATTAGCAGAAAATAAAGACCATAGATACTATGGATGTCATAAATTGCGGATGTATAGATATTCAATCTATTGGTAACAAAACAATTAAGATTTGAGAATTGATACATGAGAAATATATCGTTCAAAAAGAAACTAAAGACTTTCTTAACCTCTAAGTGTTTCGATAATATGGATTTGACAATAACCATTAGTTTTTTTATAGTTTTGCAGTGTAATGTGACAAAATACCTATGAATGTACACGATAAACTGTTTTTGTAAGTCCTGTAATGAGTAGGGTTCCCTTGCGTGAATAATAATAATAATAATAATAATAATAATAATATTTGCAACAAAAACACACTTCAAGAAGATCATCCAAAGGGTTGAATCAATGCCAATATCCATTGTCTCGGAAAAATAGTCCCACATTAGCTAACGAATATCGCAATTTACTCCCTGACTGTTTATCGACATTATACTACAAAGAAAATCAATAGGATAAGTTATCTGTATTTTGAGGGGGGGGGGGGGGGGAAGAGAAGTAGGGGATTTGTGGGGACATGTCAAGGGGATTATATCTCAAAACTAACATTACATCCACCTTCCTGGCCAGCTTTGTGGGAGCATTGTTTAGTTCGTCTTTTGAAATAATGTTTAGTCTTGTTACGTTCGCCAGACATTAAGAAATAAACATTTAGAGACAGATATTGAGAGACAGACATTGAGAGACAGATATTAAGAGACAGATATTGAGAGACGGATATGGAGAGACAAGAAGGGCCGGATTAAGAAGTCTCCGGGCCCTAGGCGAAGCAACCCCTTCCAGCTTGGGGGTGGGGTGGGGTGGGTGGTGTCGGTGTGAGCCTGTTTAAGGTCTAATTAAATACATTCTGGCTATTTAGATTAAATTTAATATGGAAAGTCCATCAAGTCAACCAAAACCATTTACCAACAGCCATTATAACTATCTTGTTAAATCATGCATTTTAAAGAGAATAGGCTCAAGACAGCATAGTATTACTAGATTAGGCTATTAAAGTAGTGACATCATGTACCTACTATATTCAGCACAACCACTACAGCAGTATCATTCCCTTTACATATCCCTGACCATTATTGTTATCATTGCATCATGCATAAGACTATCAAATTATATAAACTCAAGAAAGTAAAGAATTGTTAGATAAAGTAATGACTTATAACCCTACACCTATTACATTCAACACAGCCTCTGTTATCATTCCGTTTATATCACATTTTGCCATTAAGCCTATAATAATCAGTAAATCATTCATATAAAAAATAGAAACTCAAAGTATAGTATTTCTAGATAATTAAATCTTTGCCATCTTATACCCATCTCCTTTAACATAATAATTCCATTTTCATTATTATTTACCATTACGCTTATCTAATTATATGTTTAAAGAAAAGAAACAGAAGAATACTAGGTTATTAAAGCAATAGCATCATACACACCTTTGGTATTTAACATACCCACTACATTCCCTTTTTGTGATTATAATTAAATCATGCATGTACATATATCAACTTCACAGACACTTCTTAAATAAACTAGGTTACTAAAGCATCATACACACCTTTGGTATTTAACATACCCACTACATTCCCTTTTTGTGATTATAATTAAATCATGCATGTACATATATCAACTTCACAGACACTTCTTAAATAAACTAGGTTACTAAAGCATCATACACACCTTTGGTATTTAACATAACCTCTACAGTCCCTTTTTATGATTATCATCAAATCATGCATGTACATATATCAACTTCACAAGCACTTCTTAAATAAATTTCTTTCTGGATTTCATATTGGCAAAATCATCAATTTTACTCTGAAAATCAATATTTCTTGTTAGATCAGACTCAATGGTCAACAAGGCTAGGTTACCCAATTTGTCTTGGCTCATTGTTGAACCGAGCTGGTTTTTCACTCTTTTCAAAACAGAAAATGAACGTTCTCCTTCACAGTTAGTAGCTGGAAGTGTTAGGTAAAGGCGATACACTATGTCAACATTAGGGAAGGTTTTTGAGATACCT
>NC_090750.1:18905908-18940342 GCF_036898095.1 Palaemon carinicauda
ACTTGCGTAAAATAATCAACAACTTGGGAGTTAAGTAATTAGCTTTATAAAATCCAAGGAAAATGCCATTTGGGTTAATACCTCCATAAACCTCAAGGTCAAGTAGAAGTGTTTTAATTTTAGTGGAGCGAAAAGGTAAACTAGGTATTTCAATTTCAGGAAAACGAGTTTCATGAAATGTAAATTAGAAATGGCAAGCTAAACTTTACTAAGTATTTCAGATTGCAGGGTGAAAAGAAGAAAAGTATTTATAAAATCTTTTTATAAACTTTTAGGTTTCATGAAATGTAAATTAGAAATAACAAGATAAACATTACTCCACGTATTTTAGATTGCTAAGTGAAAAGAGAAGGGACGAAGTATTTGCAAAATCTTTTGTAAGCAGGAAATAAGTACCGTAAGAATGTGGATTTGAATTCGCTAATGACTCCCAAAGATGATCTATAAAGAGAGAGAATGATTTTTAGGATGCTTCCATCTCTATCAGTCTCTTCTTCCCCACCGTTATACCGACATTAAAAGTGGTCGGTTGCCTGATGCGCCTCTCCAATGCCTTCTATCAAAGGCATCCTCTTCCACCATACCTCTCCTCTCCATATCATCCTTCACCTTATCTCGCCATCTAATTCTCTGCTTACCTTCAACCAAAATTCTTCTCTCCATATCTTATAAACTTTGGGACTCTTGGTTTATATTATTATTATTATTATTATTATTATTATTATTATTATTATTATTATTATTATTACTATTATTATTATTATTATTATTATTACTTTCTAAGCTACAACCTTAGTTTATATTATTATTATTATTATTATTATTATTATTATTATTATTATTATTATTATTAGGTAAACCTGGAAATAATAGGCTAGTAAGGAAAGGAAATACACTGCAAGAGAAGTAAGGAACAATTAAAACAAAATATTTCCAGAACAGTAGCAACATTAAAACGGACTTTTCATACATAAACTGTAAAGAGACTTTTGTCAGCCTGTTCCACATAAAACATTATTTTTTGCTTATTGTTGATTAAATACAGTAGCTGTATAGACCCAAAAAGGGTAATTAGAGACACATATTCACAAGAATCTTAGGTAAAAAGTTTATGTTTTATAGGCCGCTCATGAATGGCAGAGGTAAGGGACAGTAACAATGCCCTAGCTAGCAGGAAAATGCCCTAGAGATTGACCATTTACACATATGATCAGTGCCCAAGTCGCCATTTCCATACAAGCTAGGACCAGGGAGGACCAGGCAATGCCTACTGATGACTAAGCAGGTAAACTTATAGGCTCCCCCAAACCACCAAACCTTAGCTCACGAGGATGGTGAGGTTGCAGGGACCAAAGGATCAAACGACTTTGAGCGGGAGTCGAACCTCAGTCAGTCGATCACCAGTCAGGGACGTTACCAATAAGGCCACGACAACCCTAAAACAACATTGAAACGGACCTTTCATGTACAGACTACATAAAGAGACTTACGTCAGCTTGCTCAACATAAAACATTTATCCTTGAGGAGTGTTGATTAAATGCAGTAGCTTTAAAGACCCCAAATATATATATATATATTATATATATATATATATATATATATATAAATATATATATATATATATATATATATATATATATATATATATATTTATATCTATATCTATATCTATATATATATATATATATATATATATATATATATAGATAGATATAGATATAGATATATATTTATATATATATATATGTATATATATATATATATACATATATATATATATATATATATATATATATATATATATATATATATATATAGATATAGATATAGATATAAATATATATATATATATATATATATATATATATATTTATATATATATATATATATATATAAATATATATATATATATATATATATATATTTATATCTATATCTATATCTATATATATATATATATATATATATATATAGATAGATATAGATATAGATATATATTTATATATATATATGTATATATATATATATATATACATATATATATATATATATATATATATATATATATATATATATATAGATCCACATCCTTCCTCTTTATCATGTAGGGGATATGACAGACGAAGTAATATATCTGTAAAGTAATCAATCGAAATGCAAATACCATAAAATTGAATAAAATAAGAATAGCATTACGGAAAGGAATATACGTTGACAAACAAACATAATTCTTTGATCAATTGGTATAGACCAAAAATGGTGATTAGACACACATACATGAATCTTAGGTAAATATTCATACTCATTAAGGTGATACATTGCAAATTGCAAAACATATAAAGATCATATCCTTCACTCTTAAGCATTACGGGAAAGCATTGCAAATTGCAAAACATATAAGGATCACATCCTTCACTTCAATATTACGGTAATGCATTGCACATTGCAAAACCAATAAGGATCCCATCCTTCACTCTTAAGCATTACGGCAAAGCATTGCAAATTGCTAAACCTATAAGGATCACATCCTTCACTCTTAAGTATTATGGCAAAGCATTGCAAATTGCAAAACACATAAGGATCACATCCTTCACCTCTAAATATTACGGCAAAACATTGCAAATTGCAAAACCTATAAGGATAACATCCTTCACTCTTAAGCATTGCAGCAGAGCATTGCAAATTGCAAAACCTATAGGGATCACATCCTTCACTCTTAAGTATTACGGCAAAGCATTGCAAATTACAAAACAAATAAGGATCACATCCATCACTCTTAAGCATTACGGCAAAGCATTGCAAATTGCAAAACATATAATGATCACATCTTTAACTCTTAAGCCCTACGGCAAAGCATTGCAAATTGCAAAACACATAACGATCACATCCTTCACTCTTGAGCATTACTGCAAAGAATTGCAAATTGCAAAACCAATAAGACGACATCTTTCACTCTAAGGTATTACGGCAAAGCATTGCAAATTGCAAAACCCATAAGGATCACATCCTTCACTCGTAAACATTACGGCAAAGCAACGCAAATTGCAAAACCTATAAGGATCACATCCTTTACTCTTAAACATTACGGAAAAACATTGCATATTGTAAAACCTATAAGGATCACATCCTTCACTCTTAAACATTAAGGCAAAGCATTGCAAATTGCAAAACCTATAAGCATCATATAATTCACTCTTAAACATTACGGCAAAACATTGCAAATTGCAAAACATATAAGGATCACATCCTTCACTCCTAAGCATTACGGCAAAGCATTACAAATTGCAAAACCTATAAGGATCACATCCTTCACTCTTAAGCATTACTGCAAAGCATTACAAATTGCCAAACTCATAAGGATCACATCCTTCACTCTCAAGCATTACGGCAAATCATTGGAAATTGCAAAACCTATAAGGATCAAATCCTTCACTCTTAAGCATTATGGCAAAGCTTTGCAAATTGCAAAATCAATAAGGATCACATCCTTTACTCTTAAGCAATATGGCCAAATGCTGGTCGCTGCCTAAGGAGATTTGAGATAAAAATCTGAAGAAAATCGAATCGTTTAGCGCATGACCGACCATCTCTTGTTAAGTCAGTCGTTGTAACTTCTCTTATCCAGCAAATACTTGTAGACAATTTTAAGGAGAGTTTCAGAGAGTAATTTATGATATTCAAAGTCCTCAGGGTAATCATTTCCTGGGACATGGATTCTATCTTCGTTTCTTTTTTACTTCGTACTTTGCTTACTACCGTGGTTACCTCCGCCAAGGAGGGTGTATTTTCGAATCGGTTTATCTAATTATCTATTTGTCTGTGTTTCTGTGAAGAGAATTTGTCTGTGTCTGTGGACAGCATTTGTCTTTGCGTCTGTAGACAGGATTACGTCAAAACTACTTAAAGGATTTTGACAAAAGTCTTACCACAAATAGATCTTGGGTCATGGATGACTCCATAAATTATGGAGATTCTCTCTCTCTCTCTCTCTCTCTCTCTCTCTCTCTCTCTCTCTCTCTCTCTCTATCTCTCTCTCTCTCTCTATTCATACAACTGCGACGCCTTTTGAAGTCTCTAACCATTGTAATGTGAAACTTTATAAATGAATTTTTCAAGACACGAGTTCAAAGTGAAACAGAATCATTCTTTTATGAAGATTTTCATACATACATACATACATATACCAAAGGCACTTCCCCCAATTTTGGGGGGTAGCCGACATCAACAATGAAACAAAACAAAAAAGGGGACCTCTACTCTCTACGTTCCTTCAGCCTAACCAGGGACTCAGCCGAGTTCAGCTGGTACTGCTAGGGTGCCACAGCCCAACCTCCCACATTATCCACCACAGATGAAGCTTCATAATGCTGAATCCCCTACTGCTGCTACCTCCGCGGTCATCTAAGGCACCGGAGGAAGCAGCAGGGCCTACCGGAACTGCGTCACAATCGCTCTCCATTCATTCCTATTTCTAGCACGCTCTCTTGCCTCTCTCACATCTATCCTCCTATCACCCAGAGCTTTCTTCACACCATCCATCCACGCAAACCTTGGCCTTCCTCTTGCACTTCTCCCATCAACTCTTGCATTCATCACCTTCTTTAGCAGACAGCCATTTTACATTCTCTCAACATGGCCAAACCACCTCAACACATTCATATCCACTCTAGCCGCTAACTCATTTCTTATACCCGTTCTCACCATCACCACTTCGTTCCTAACCCTATCTACTCGAGATACACCAGCCATACTCCTTAGACACTTCATCTCAAACACATTCAATTTCTGTCTCTCCATCACTTACATTCCCCACAACTCCGATCCATACATCACAGTTGGTACAATCACTTTCTCATATAGAACTCTCTTTACATTCATGCCCAACCCTCTATTTTTTACTACTCCCTTAACTGCCCCCATCACTTTGCAACCTTCATTCACTCTCTGACGTACATCTGCTTCCACTCCACCATTTGGTGCAACAACACACCCCAAGTACTTAAACCGATCCACCTCTTCAAGCAACTCTCCATTCAACATGACATTCAACCTTGCACCACCTTCCCTTCTCGTACATCTCATAACCTTACTCTTACCCACATTAACTCTCAACTTCCTTCTCTCACACACCCTTCCAAATTCTGTCACTAGTCGGTCAAGCTTCTCTTCTGTGTCTGCTACCAGTACAGTATCATCCGCAAACAACAACTGATTTACCTCCCATTCATGATCATTCTCGCCTACCAGTTTTAATCCTCGTCCAAGCACTCGAGCATTCACCTCTCTCACCACTCCATCAACATACAAGTTAAACAACCACGGCAACATCACACATCCCTGTCTCAGCCCCACTCTCACCGGAAACCAATCACTCACTTCATTTCCTATTCTAACACATGCTTTACTACCTTTGTAGAAACTTTTCACTGCTTGCAACAACCTTCCTCCAACTCCATATAACCTCATCACATTCCACATTGCTTGCCTATCAACTCTATCATATGCTTTCTCCAGATCCATAAATGCAACATACACCTCCTTACCTTTTGCTAAATATTTCTCGCATATCTGCCTAACTGTAAAAATCTGATTCATACAACCCCTACCTCTTCTAAAACCACCCTGTACTTCCAAGATTGCATTCTCTGTTTTATCCTTAATCCTATTAATCATTACTCTACCATACATTTTTCCAACTACACTCAACAAACTAATACCTCTTGAATTACAACACTCATGCACATCTCCCTTACCCTTATATAGTGGTACAATACATGCACAAACCCAATCTACTGGTACCATTGACAAACACAAAACACATATTAAACAATCTCACCAACCATTCAAGTACAGTCACACCCCCTTCCTTCAACATCTCAGCTTTCACACCATCCATACCAGATGCTTTTCCTACTCTCGTTTCATCTAGTGCTCTCCTCACTTCCTCTATTGTAATCTCTCTCTCATTCTCATCTCCCATCACTGGGACGCAACACCTGGAACAGCAATTATATCTGCCTCCCTATTATCCTCAACATTCAGCAAACTTTCAAAATACTCCGCCCACCTTTTTCTTGCCTCCTCTCCTTTTAACAACCTTCCATTTCCATCTTTCACTGTCTCTTCAATTCTTGCGCCAGCCTTCCTTACTCTCTTCACTTCTTTCCAAAACTTCTTATTCTCTTCATATGACTGACCCAGTCCCTGACCCCACCTCAGGTCAGCTGCCCTCTTTGCCTCACGTACCTTGCGCTTTACTTCCACATTTTTCTCTCTATATTTTTCATACTTCTCTACACTATTACTCTGCAGCCATTCTTCAAAAGCCCTCTTTTTCTCTTCCACTTTTACCTTCACTCCTTCATTCCACCATTCACTGCCCTTCCTCATGCTGCCTCCAACAACCTTCTTGCCACATACATCACTTGCAATCCCAACAAAATTTTCTTTTGTTAACTTCCACTCCACCTCTAAATTACCAGTTTCTCTTACTCTCACCTCGTCATATGCCATTTTTAACCTTGCCTGATATTTACTTTTTACCCCCGGTTTTATTAGCTCTTCAACCCTCACTAGATCCCTTTTACATCCACCTACTGTATTCCCCCACTCTTTTGCTACAACTAATTTTCCTTCCACCAAAAAATGATCACACATACCGTTAGCCATACCCCTAAACATGTGCACGTCTTTCAATCTTCCAAACATTCTTTTAGTTATCAACGCATAATCCATTAATGCCCTTTCTACTACTCTTCCATTTGCCACTCTTACCCATGTATACTTATTTTTATCTTTCTTTTTAAAAAAGCTAGCACTTATTACCATCTCTTGTTCAACACACATATATACCAGTCTCTCACCACTCTCATTTTCACCTGGTACGCCATACTTCCCAATGACACCTTCTACCTCTCCAGCGCTCACTCTAGCATTTAAGTCACCCATGACAACTACATAATTCCTTCTACCCAGTCCTTCTACACACCTAGTTAATTCATTCCAGAACTCATTCCGCTCTTCTTCACTTTTCTCACTACCTGGCCGATACGCACTGACAAACGCCCAACATTCCCTACCCAACCTAACCCTTACCCACATTAACTTAGATGATATCTCCTTCCATTCCACTAATTTACCTGTCATCCATTCACTCAGCAATAAAGCCACACCCTCTCTCGCTCTTCCCCTTTCAATCCCAGACACTCTACCAGACATTTCACCAAACATCACTTCACCCTTTCCTTTCATCTTTGTCTCACACAAGGCCAATACATCCATCCTTCTACTTCTAAACATACTTCCAATCTCACATCTTTTACTCTCTATCGTACTACATCCACGCACATTCAAGCACGCCAAAACTAGAGTGTGGGGAGCAGTCACTCTCCCCCCAGCTCCATCTCTTTGATGATGTCTCACAGGATTTTCATACAGGAGAGGGGGTTCCCAGCCCCCTCGTCCCGTCCCTTTTAGTCGCCTCTTACGACACGCAGGGATAACGTTGGCGCTATTCTAATTGTTTTTATGCCCCCGCGGTTTAAGTTGCATAGCTTTTTGTAGGCTGGTTTTTAAATCTCAGAATCAGAAATATGGAAAAAAAAGAAAATAAAATTAGAGGGAAACTCAGTAGAGCGCAGATCTCCGCCGTGGCAGCTTATTTCTCTACCTTTTATTTGACCTTGATCTTGACCTTTGACTTTGAACTTTGACCTTAACATGTATTAATTGGTGTGGATTTTAATACACTCAAATATGAACCAAGACCGGAATTTGACCTTTTGGTGGACCTTGACCTTGATCTTTTGCTTGACTTTGACCTTTGACCTTCACATATATTAATTGGTGTGAATTTTCATACACTCACATATGAACCAAGTCCGGAATTTGGCCTTTTGCTTGACTATGACCATGACCTTGACCTTTGACCTTGACCTGTATTAATTAACGTATATTTTCATACACTCAAACATGAACCAAGTTTGAAGTGTCTGTGACAACGATGTCCAAACATATGGCTGATTACGTGAATTAGACATTTTGCTTGACTGTGACCATGACCTTTGACCTTGCCCTTCCAAAATTTAATCATTCCCAGCTTTTCACATAACAGTTAATCCCTGCAAGCTTCTTTACTCTACGATTAGAATTTTAGCAAGGAAGCTGTTCACAAACAATTAAAAAGTTATACACAAAACAAACGCATAAACAGGGGCGGAAACATAACCTCCTTCCAACTTCGTGGACGGAGGTAGAGATTTTCAGAAAGTCCGATAGCTTTTTGAAGGCAGATTTTCAATTCTCAGAATTAGGGACAGAGAAAAACGAAAAGAAAATGACTAATTTAAAGAAATTTTAGAAAATATTTGTTTGTTAGGAATTGAGAAAAAGTAACGAATAGGAGCCAGCCTAGAAAAGCACTTTGAGAGTGCAGCCCTCCGCCACAGCAGCTTATTTCTCGCAAGGAGCTTGCCTTTCCCAGAATCAATTTAGACTGTAGGCCTATTTGAAGTCTGTGTGACAACCGTGTGCGAACTTGGGGTTAAGGTTAGGGTTAATTCGGACAAGCTTTTGGTCGACCTTGACCTTTACCTTTGACTTAGGACTTTCAAAATTGAATCATTTCCACGTCTTAACATAACAATTAATCTCTGAAAGTTTTACTACTCTATAAGTATAATTGTGGCCAGGAAGTTGTCCGCAAACAATCAAATGGACAAACTGGTATGAAAACATAACCTCCTACCAACTTTCGTTGACGGAGGTAATTATATAAAAGAATTAGAAGGAAAACGCCTTGAAGAAAAACTATGTTAAAGATAATGGATTATGTTGATTGATGTGTTTGAAAATAAGGAATTGTAAAGAAGATAAATTAATCAATAGAAAGAAAAGTACTATGAATAAATATATAACTTCCAAAGGTTTAAAGGTCACTCATGAATGGCAGAGGCAAGGGACAGTGATATTGTCCTATCGAGCAGGACAATGCCCTAGAGACTGACCTTATATACATATGATCAGCGACCAAGCTCCCTCTCCACCCAAGCTAGGACTAAGGAGGGCCAGGCAATGGCTGCTGATGACTCAGCAGATAGACCTATAGGCTCCCCAAACTGCTGATGACTCAGCAGATAGACCTATAGTCTCCCCAAACCCCCCAACCTCAGCTCACAAGGATGGTAAGGTTGCAGACACTAAAGGCACTAACGAGTCTGAGCGGGACTCGAATCCCCGTCTGGCAAACACCAGGTCGAGACGTTACCAATCAGGCCACAGTAACCTCTAAGAACTGACTGTTAATTTGCTCGGCCAGAAAAATATTATGATTATTGTGATTGAAGCGAAAACAATGGAAAGCCAAAATGAGCAATAAATGCCGAGAAATTTAATGAAATTGTTTTATGTAAAGAAGACTAAGACAAAAAGTTAAAACGAGAATGAGGTTGTGAATGGAAAAAAAAAAAGTTTGAAAAGTAAATTAACTTAGGAAAGTTTAGGATATATGACTTGGCGAAGGTTTAGGAAAAGGGTGAAAATGATGAATAGTAAAGAGGGAGAGCATTATTGAGCGAAGAATATTTATATTTAGACCTGTTGACCTCTGATGCTATCTCTACTTACACTCACCTGTGGTTATTCATTGTACAGTAAGGGTATGAATTGGGTGCAGTGCCAGAAATTCCAATGTCCAACTGTCAAGATCAAAGGTCAAGGTCACGGTCAAACCAAATGTCCAATCCACGTAATCAGCCATAAGTTTGGACATCGTTGTCACAGAGACTCCAGACTTGGTTCATATTTAAGTGTATGAAAATCCACGCCAATGATTATATGTTAAAGTCAAAGGTCAAGGTCAGGGTCGAGCTAAAGGTTGAAAAATAAGCTGCCGCGGTGGAGGTCTGCGCTCTACTGAGTGCCCCTCGTATACATGATAAGAAATAAAAAGAAAATAATAAAAGTGATATGAATTATAAATGGAATTGTCAAAAGATACAGAATTTATTATTTGGCCATTTATTGTATGAAATATAATTGTTGCTTTCAGCTATGTAGATAAACATGAATTATTGCTATCTTGTGTCACTCAACTTAAGTTTCGTTAAAAACGATTCCATAGGATTTAATCAGTGGTAGTACTTTCCTCAGACTTCTTCTGCAATGTTTATCACGCTTCCAAAAAGGTAAAATGACTGGCTACTTGTGAGTACACTCAGGCACACTATTCTATTTTATATCTCTTCCTTTTTTTTTGAAGTTCTTATAGTTTATATATAATAGATATAATTTGATGCTGTTGCTGCTCTTAAGATATTTCATTTCTTATTGTTCATTACTTCTTTTGTAGTTTATTTACATCCTCATTTCCTTTCCTCACTAGGCTCCTTTTTCATGTTGGAACGCTTGGGCTTATAGCATCCTGCTTTTCCAACTAGGGTTTTAACTTAGATAATAATAATAATAATAATAATAATAATAATAATAATAATAATAATAATTATTATTATTATTATTATTATTATTATCATCATTATTATTATTATTATTATCATTATTATTATGATGATGATGATGGTGATGATGATGATGATAAAAATAATAATAATAATAATAATAATAATAATAATAATAATAATAATAATAATAATAATACACTACATGTACTCACTGCAAATCCTGTACAAGGTTTACAACGCTCCCAGAAAAATCATCCTGGAAAAATAGTAAAACTATTATATATGCGGTAAAAGCTATAGGAAATCAATCTCTCTCTCTCTCTCTCTCTCTCTCTCTCTCTCTCTCTCTCTCTCTCTCTCTCTCTCTCTCTCTCTCTCTCTCTCTCTCTCTCTCTCTCTTTCAGTATTAAGCTGATTAATGTTCCCAGCTAATGATTCAGGAATCAGTGAGTGGAATTTACTATCTAGGCAAAGGACTCAAAGCCAAAAGCTCCTATTGTTCAACAAGAAATTTATGTTCATATCAGAAATACTGTAATGAGCTTTATTTGTTCTTAGTTATTTTTCGATTGTGAAACACAGAGCAAGGAAGCTTTAGAACTACAAGAGGTACATGGACACTCAGGTAAGATTACCAAGAAATAGCATCCGTAAGGTGACAGGATTACTGAGTCTTCCTCACCATCATCCCTACATTAAGGGGAAGCTTGCCTGATGCGCCCTCTCAAATGTCTTCTATCAAAGGCATCCTATTCCACTAAACCTCTTCTCTCCAAATCATCCTTCACCTTATCTCGCCATCGAATTCTCTGCCTCCCTCTTGATCTTCTTCCCCTAACAGGTTCATCCCAAGTCCTCCTCACTCCCTCCATCCTCAAAACATGCACACACCATCTCAGTCGTGACACTCTTGTCATATTTGTAATCTTTACTACACCTACAATTCTTCTTATTTCATCATATTCCAATATTTTAATCAGTGATAATCCCATAAGCCACCTCAGCATTCTCATGTCTGAGTGTAGAACCGAAATTGGAGTGAGGACTTTAATATCTTTTTTAATCAAGAAAGATACATCAACAATTCTTGTAATTTATAATATTGTATGTACATCATAGTATATTTACACGAATGAAATTTACAATTAACATTTATTCATAATTGAAACTTCAGCTAGTCATATTGATATATTTTTAAATTATAAAACATATAAATTCTTGAATGCCTTTTAAACAGAAATTTTAAATCCTAGTTCACTTAGATTGAAAGTATTTACCTTTCTACTTTTTATCTATTCAAGTAATTGGGTGTGAGTACTCAAATAGATTAAGTAGCTTCCCGTTCATATCTCTCAAGTAAAATCAGCTGTTATGACCATTCCCGTATTTTCTTCCTTTTTTTTTTTTTAGTCTGCTTCAGATTCTAATAATTTGGATGATTTTTATAATAATGCTAATCTTAATAATTTTAAGAATGATAATAACTTTGATAATTTTAATAGCATAATAATTCTGATAATTTTAATTATGAAATTTCTAATGACAATAATCATTTTAATTATTTTGATAATAGTGATAATTTGGATAATTTAAATGATAATAATTCTAAGGATCTTCATAATAATAATTTTGATAGTCTCAATAATAAAAATTTTGATAATCTTAATCATAATAATTTCAATCATTTTAATAATGATTATTATTGAAATTATTATAATTACTATCAACATTAAAATTACCAAAATTATTATTAAGTCAATGAAACCTAAGTTTCCTTAGTTCGAGTTCAAATCCACGATCAATCAGAAGCTATTATCATAAAGTTAATTCCCCCTTGGGTCTCTAATCCAGAAGGCAGAGGGAATTTCTTATCAAAACCTAATTGGCTTCATCGTGTTCGTGCTCATGTGAATAGTAGTAAGATATACTTCTGATAATTTTCGTATGAAAAATGTTAAGTTCTAATTTGGTAATTTGATTAGATATATAGAAGACTGAAATTATTCAAATTATAATTATTTGTAGAGCTAAAATTATTATTATAAATATTTTTTTTTCAGTTTTTTATTATTATTGAAATTATTATTACCTTCGCCAACTTTGTTGCGAAGGTTTTGTTTTTATAGGTGAGTATTTATTCATTTACTTATTTTTATGTCTGTTTTTGTGATTCGCATAATTCAAAAACTAGTTAACCGAATCCAATGAAATTTAGTGGAATGAGTGGCCATGATAGAAGGATATTTAATTAGAATTTGCGAGTGATTTGGTCAACAGTCTAGGCCAAGGTCACGAAAAGGTCAAAACCGTCTTTTTGCCATAATATGGTTAATTTTTATCTTATTTGCATGAAACTAGTGACAAAATATGCAGAATTCAATTACCTATGTTGTCATATACAACATGATATACTGATGTTATTACCCTTGTTATTGGTTGGGGTCGAAGGTCAATGGAGTCAATGAAAACTCGAGTTTTGTCATTACGCAGACATTGGCGAAGGTATGCTCTCTACTGCGTGCCAGTTCTAGTTATTATTTGAGGTATTACAATTATTACTCCTATCTATTTCTGAAGGCCGGACTTTTCAAAGGCAATGCTTTGACTTTATATGAAATTTGTATCTCAAAATATGAAGGTAATGAAAAGTCCTTTTTTAATCTAGAGAAAGCAAAATGTGAATATATGATGCAATTTATATTGTTAATTGAAGTCGGAACTTCAAAGCAGATATGATGTTTTTTCCCGGCTTATTTTTGATTTAGCTCCGATATTTTAATCTCTTTTTCTATTGCAGGGATGACTGGGATTATTAAAAAAAAAAATAAAATAAATAAAGAAAAATAAAAGAAAAAAAATTATTCCAACTACTTTTTTTTTTTGTATGGAAGCCGAGTTTAAATCGAAAGTAAATTGATGCAAATATGTGACTTTTTCTCGATTGGTAGAAAGCTGGATTTGCTGAGTTAATGCTTCGCTGCAAAGGGAAATAGCTGACGGCTCTACTGTGACCAATTTGATTGTAATAGGCGATATTGTTATAAATCTAGTTTACCTTGAAAAACTTGATTGTAATAGGCATTATTGTTATAAATATAGTTTACCTTAAAACACTTGATTGCAATAAGCATTATTGATAAAAATTTAGTCTACCTTAAAAACTATCCTATTGCCTTAACATTGCAGATTTGCTCCTGAGTTGTGTTTTATGTAGTATTGCTTATTAAGGATTATTAGGATATTAAAGAAGGATTTCTAATCTATTTTGTTTTTTGAAGTAATTGGCATTTTAAATAAACGTTCACATCTTATCATAATAACTACACTGTATCAATTCACTAAACTTTGATGCTCTCTCTCTCTCTCTCTCTCTCTCTCTCTCTCTCTCTCTCTCTCTCTCTCTCTCTCTCTCTCTCTCTCCGATATAATAAAGAGCAAAGTGTCTGGCTATATGTATGAATATGTATATCAGCTCTTCCCTGTCACGCTCAGTGGCATAGCCAGGCGTATACCTGCTCAGTCTCTCCCCGTCCCTCTGGTAGGGGAAGAGGACGTAGTCACACCCTGTTGAGAGGGGGTACCCCGGGAGGTACACTCGGAAACCACAAGGAAGTTTTAAACTTCATTAGCCGTTTAGTCATTCCCAGTCATCGTAACTGTTTCTTCAGAATCGTGTAAATTATTTTTGGACCGAACTTTTAACTTCACTAACCATTATTTTTTTTTTTCCAATTTTCATCCCAACCTTAATTCTCCTTCCCCCCCTCTAATTCAATCTCACTAAATTAGTTTGGCCTTATAAGTTGTGTGCCATTTATCTTAGTTTCCCCAAAATTCTCGTTATGAAACCCAGCCGCAGGGGGGGGGGGGGGGGGGGGTGGCGGAGGTTTGGTAACCCCTTTAAGTAGGGAAGGTTTATAAGAATCGGGTCCCTCTCCTCATTGGTTCCCATACCCTGTTACAAGTCTTTCTTAAACTTTTTTATTACTTCCTGGCCACAATTTCGTTCCTGTTTGTGTGTGTGTGTGTTTGTTTATGAACAGCTTCCTGGCTACAATTTTAACCATAGATTAATAAAACTTGCAGGGATTAACTGTAATGTGAAAAGCTGGATATGATAAGATTTTGGAAGGTCAAGGTAAAGGTGAAGGTAAAGGTCACGCAAAATGTCCAATTCACGTAATCAGCTATAAGTTTGGACATCGTTGTTACAGATACCTTGAACTTGGTTCATTTTTTAGTGTATGAAAATCCATGCCAATTATTACATGTTAAGGTTAGGGGTCAAGGTCAAGGTAGAGAAAAAGGCTGAGAAATAAGCTGCTAAGGCGGAGGTTTGCGTTCTACGAAGTGCCCCTCTAGTTTCATATGTTATGCTAGTGTACGCAAGCCGTTAAGAAATATTGCTAAATATTCAGATAGATGTACATACACACTCACACGCATACACACACAGATTGTAGTTTCCGATTACACCTCTCAGTCTACCACATCTCACCATGGTATGACTACCTCCTTCCCCTCTACCCAATGGACTGGAGACAAAGAGTAGTCATACAACAGGCAGTGTCGCTGAATGTGACCGGAAAAATTAATATTATTCACTTATACATACATACATATATATATATATATATATATATATATATATATATATATATATATATATATATATATGTATATATATATATATATATATATGTATGCATGTATACTATCTATATATATGTATACTATCTATCTATCTATCTATATATATATATATATACATATATATATATATATATATATATATAATTATATATATATATATATATATATATATATACATATATATATGTAGCCAGACACATAGCTCTTTGTTATTCAATGGAGATAAAATTTCTTGCTATCCCCGGACATTGTTTAGTAAAGAGAGAGAGAGAGAGAGAGAGAGAGAGAGAGAGAGAGAGAGAGAGAGAGAGAGAGAGAGAGAGAGTTTTTAATGCATGGGAGGGCGTTCAAGGGACGAAGTAGGAGTGGGTCATCGATCAAAGGAACTGCCTCGAATTCAATCCTGTCAAAGAAGAGTCCTATCAAAGAAGAGACGAAGCATCACCCATGTTGAGGAATACCTTCCTATTTAAACGCTTTAAAGGTCTAAAGGTCACTCATGAATGGCAGAGGCAAGGGACAGTGACATTGCCCTAGCCAGCAGGACAATACCGTAGAGGCTGACCATTTATCATATGATCAGTGCCCAAGCCCCTTCTCCACCCAGGCTAGGACCAAGGAAGGCCAGGCAAAGGCTGCTGATGACTCAGTAGGTATATCTATAGGCTCCCCCAAATTCCCCATCCTTAGCTCCCAAGGATGGTGAGGTTGCAGACACTAAAGGAATTTACGTCTCTGTCTGATCACCAGACAGAAACGTTACCAATAAGGCCACAACAACTGAATCAATCATTTCTAAACGTAAATATGGATATGAATATTAGTTTAATCATGGAAATCTTAATATGAATTCTAAAGAAAATACTTAGAAAATTATATACTTTGAAAAATATTATATATGTAGGATGGTGATGCACAATATATAATTAGATTACATAACTGCAATATAAAAGGTTTAATAATAATCCGAAATTTCTATTAATGCTTTTGTGACCTGATTAGATTAATTTCTTAGAGATAAATATATACACAAATTAACGGGATTTTCCTGTCTATATTATATCTTAAGATAGGCTAATATATAATAATTTACTTTTCTCACTGGGCTATTTTCCCTATTGGAGCCCTCGGGCTTATAACATTCTGCTTTTCAAACTAGGGTTGTAGCTTAGCAAGTAATAATAATAATAATAATAATAATAATAATAATAATACAAAATATGAAAGAAAAGACTTCCGAAATAAGATAAAAAAAAATCCAAAATTTTGATTAGTAGTTTATTAATATATTAATTTGAATTCTATAAAAAAAGCTTACTGAACTCTAATGTTGGATTTCCATTACTAATAAAAACTGTATTTTAAATTTTATTATATGTTTATACGTTGTACAGACTTACATAAGTCTCATTTAATAGTTTATATATGAAAGATATGTTTTAATGTCGCTATTGTTCTTGAAATGTTTAATTTTTATTGTTCATTACTTCACGTGTAGTTTATTTATGTTCTTATTTCCTTTCCTAGCTGGGATATTTTCCCCGGTTGTTGTTGGGGTATTAAAGCCAACACTTGTTGTTGGCACGGGCCTTTCCCTTGGTTGGCCCGTAATTTTTCCCCGGTGGAGTCCATGGCTTTATAGAGTCCTTTCAATACACGTCATCAAACTTCCGGTCCGCCATCTTGGAGGGCATACAAAGACGCGTTCAGTGAATAGCTATGGTTGAACTGTTGAATATTTAGCCATTTCATCACATTCACATTCACACAATGCCCAGTTTTTGCGCTATTGTTGGCTGTGGGAATTGAGGACGAAGAGATGACAAGAGTTTCTACCGCATACCGGCAGTTATTCAGAATCAGGACAAAGATACAGAAGAATTATCCAAGTGCAGACGTGACTTGTGGTTGACCAGAATATCACGGGCTGATCTACGTGAATCCTCACTACCCTGGGCACGTATCTGTTCTGATCATTTCATATCAGGTCAGTCTTGGCTAGGCCCTAAAAGTATCATTATTCCTGTGTAAACATGCTATATCCGATCGCATGGGTGACTTCAAAAGTATCATCGTCAGTTCAGTGTGTAGTGTGTGTGGGGGAGGGGGCATCTCAATTTTTAAACATCAAAAGGGGCATCTCAGATTTACAAAACAAAAATCAAAATCGCCCATATTGGCTATATTAACAAAGGCTACTTACCTAGGTCTCTCTTTCGCCAAGGTGCTCATGCCTATATATAAGTGTATATTTATATTTATTTTAATTTGTGTATTAAATTGTGCAGACATACAGGCCTATGTGATGGATAAACATTGATTATAAATAATAATAATATCTGAAAGCTGGTTTAATCCGAAGGGGTCTTCAGCTTATATATGAAACATCGAAAAAATAATTAAAGTTGCGCATTTAATTGCAAGGAGGCAAAACGATCATCCAAGAGCATTACAATAGAGTTTGTCCACCATATGTTTATATGTATATAAGAAATTATAGCATTTGTAACCAAACACAAACACAATGGTTAGGCATGAACTGATAAAGATTTGACATAATAATGCAAAACTTTTATATACATACATTTTGACAATAAAAAATTATCATAGACAAGGTTAGGCTAAATGATCAATATTAGCATTATAATGATAAACACTCTTTTCATCGGCCCAGTGTTTATCTAATTTTGGACTTAAAAGCATTAAAGGGAAAAACAACAAATTCTGGAAGCAGATTATTCAATGGAAATGTATGCCCACTCATGTTCTGGGTTGGCCGACAGTACCAAGTAGTTCACCATATCAATGTATGAAATACTGGGAAAATCCTCAATATTTTGACTGAATGAATTCTGCATCTGGTATGGATCTGGGCCATCAATTAGATGGAGTTTCTGCTTGTAAAAACGCTTATCATCACCCGACAATTGTTTGACAAAGTCGCTCTCATTGTCCATATTCGCTGTAGCAGCCGCCATGTTTTCGCTTTGTATGCCCTCCAGCATGGCCGCCGGCGATTCCCAGTGACGTCATTGAAAGCACTCTATAGCACCCTGCTTTTACAAATAGGGTTGTAGATTAGATAATAATAATAATAATAATAATAATAATAATAATAATAATAATAATAGAAGACCGAACGATACATCTACATATTATATTATTCTACTGGTGTGTTTCGTTCAAAAACAACAATAAGATGCAATATTTAACCAATTCTCGACTAACTTAAAATAATTTTAATGGGATGTATTGTGACCGCTGGTAACGCAGGAGAAAACATGATTGGCTATGACGTCATCAGGGGGCGGGGCTTATTTCATCCGGAATCTTACCGCCGACCATGATGAAATTATTTGTGCATTGTGTGCAGCTGGTTATATTTGATGCCTGTTAATAAGATGAAAAAAGGCTAATAATTTTCAATAAATATAAAATTAATAACATCACTTGAAGATATTACTGTCTATATGAAAAGGTAATGTTTAATCATATAGGAGAATTATATTATATACCTTTTAACATTTGATGCCAATTTATAAGAAAAAAAAATGAGAATTTAAAATAAATAGAAAATTAGCAACATACTTTGAAGAGATTACTGTCTATATGAAAAGGTAATAATCTATCAAAATGTAAATTTCTATTTGGGTAGCTGTTAAAATTGGATGCCAGATCATATAAAGACAAAAATTTCAAATTAATAGAAAATCAACATCATTTAAAGAGAACAGTTTTATCCGTAAACCTAAGAAATAAATTCCCTGTAATTCAAGAACATCCCATCCTCCTAGAGCTCTCTCTCTCTCTCTCTCTCTCTCTCTCTCTCTCTCTCTCTCTCTCTCTCTCAGGTTCGACGGATGAATCAGCACTCCTTTGACTGAGGAATGATCGATATTATTGCTATGCCTCTGCCATCGTGTACAGAATGAACATCAAATATTTGACAGCCATTCACCATTGCAATCTATTCCAAATACAGTATCATGCAGTAATGATTAGATCAGCTGTTATGTTATGTGAGGATTTAATCGAGATACAAATGGTGTTTTACAAATGTGATGCTGTATATTATTATTATTATTATTATTATTATTATTATTATTATTAGTAGTAGTAGTAGTAGTAGTAGTAGTAGTAGTAGTAGTAGTAGTAGTAGTAGTATTATCATCATTATTATTATTTAATAAGTTACAACCCTAATCAGAAAAGCAGGATTCTATAACCGCAAGGGCTCCAGCAGGGAAAAATAGCTCAGAGATGGAAGGAAATAAAGAAATAAATGAATAACCATAAAAGTAATGAACAAATAATACAAAATATTATAAGAACAGTGACAGCATTAAAAATAGATCTTTCATATATAAACTATATAGAGAGACTCATGTGAGCCTTTTCATCATAAACTCATTGTAATTGCTACTATTACATCTTGATCAGTGACATATGTTTGACAACATTAATATATTGAAGAAGAATATTGTTTATTGACGGTGTATTGCAACAGTCTCAGAAATTACGTAACCTATAATAAAATGGATAGAGGAAAGATATTTAAGAAAAAAAATGCAATAAAAAAGTAATGAATGAGGATAGAAAAGGGTTTTTGAAAAAATAATGTCAAATTTAAGAAATAAGAAAAACTTGATAAAATAAAAGATATTACTGAAATATTGCAAAAAGAAAGTTGACGAATAAGGATTGAATAGCATGTCTTTGAAATATGTCAAATTTAAGAATGAAGAAAAAAGTGGATGGTAGAAAGAAATGAAGTTGAAAAAAAAATTCAATCAGAAAAATAACAAATAAGGATAGAATAGCATGCCTTTGAAGAATGCTTAATTTAAGAGTGAAGAAATCACCTTAAAATACTTAATAATGATTAAAATACCGTAATATTATTACTTATTTCTTGAGTAAATATGTATATCTATGCATACTAAATTTATAATTAGGTAAGATTATACCTACACGAAGAAATCATCTTATTATCAATTTGTTTCAACTACATGGGCTAATTTCTTAGATAGATGTGATAAGTTTGATTAAATAAATAAATATCAGCTCATAGTATTATAAAGACCGGGTGTGTGGTGTCTATGTGGTAAATCCCAGACTGGTGATCACCAAACTCGTTAGTTCCTTTGGTTGCTGCAACCTCGCCATCCTTGTGTTCTAAGGACGGGGTGTTTGGAGGAGCCTATAGGCATACCTGCTGAGTCATCAGCAGCTATTACCTGCCCCACACTGGTCCTAGCTTGAGTGGAGAGGGACCTTGGGCGCTGATCATATGTATATATGATCAGATATTTAAGGTATTGTCCTTTTCCTCTACGATTCCTGAGTGGCCTTTAAAGCTATTTTCTATTTTATTTTTTTTAACAAGTTTTATAACTTTTACTATTTCAGCTTTATCAAATAATTGGCATGACATAAGTAGTTGCTCTGAAAATGACTAATTGTATTCCAGTTACAATATCTTCATTCTTAGGTATTTTTTTTCAATATCTCCTTCAGCTGAAATGCATCTAGGAGAATAGCCTCCTGGCTAGTACAGTGTTAACGCATTTGCCTAGCATTCAGATGGTAGCAGATCGATCCTAGCTCGGGACAGTGAGTTCAAACTATGTACTGGGGAAGCCACTGCTGTTTGGGCATGCCCGGCTGACGTTCTGGTGAGCATCTATTCGGAGGATAAGGAAACCAGACACCGTTACCTTTATGTGTTTGCAAATCTCTCCGCTAGGAGGATGTGAACATTTCAAGATTCATACGGGAACCCCGCTACACTCTTAGAAATTTACATTAAAAAAACCTTAAATGTCTGGCAACATTTATTCCATTATTTTTATCGCTTTAAAAACAGATATATTGTTAAAGATAATAACAAAGTAAGGTAAATTACGGTCGCCTGTATTTTACTGGAATGCGGTTGAAAACAGTATATTTTTTTACGGAGAATTTTCGATTAAAATTGAGGTTGTTACTTATGGTGTATGAAAAAACAATCATGAATTTGAATTAAGTTTTGGCGTAATACTTGCTGCAGTACTACTAACCAATAATAATGGAGCTATTTGCCGATAATTAATACTAAAATAGGGCTTTCTGTATACACTGCGCCATAGCTTGCTGTGTTACACCACGCCAGTTCGACAATCTTCTCTCAAAGAGCTCGGGATGAGAACCAACGGAGTGGCGAGAAGTGATTTCCTGAATGAGATCGAGTCTGCAATGGGGATATGTTTGATGCTGAGAGAGAGAGAGAGAGAGAGAGAGAGAGAGAGAGAGAGAGAGAGAGAGAGAGAGAGAGAGTATTCGTAAGGAAATAGAGACATTAATAAGACAATAGAAGAAAAGTATGATAAGAAGTGAGATGCACACAGAATTAACAGGGCCAGAGAGAGAGAGAGAGAGAGAGAGAGAGAGAGAGAGAGTTCCTAATTAAATAGAGACATTTTTGGGCTCAGGCCATGTCGTCCTGATGGAAGTTCCTTCTTAGTAGCTTCTGTGGCGGTGCCGTAGGGAAAGTTGTGAACTCAAAGGCAGATTGAAAACAACTGAGTTGTTTATTAAAGAACACTCCCCTATATATACAAAATCTCAAAGCAACAAGAATTTTCATGTTCAAATATTGTCAATGTCACAAAGGAGAAAAGCAGACATGAATTTTCATGTTCGTTTTAGTGCGAGGGAAGAGCGAAGATACAAGCATAATATATACAAAAGGAATTATGTACAATTGTGTGACACACGGTTGGTACATGGCTCCCCCCCCTAAAAATGACATACTGTACAAGTTAAATAGGGCGCCCTGATTTTCCCACGACGTGACGTATGCGCTGGAGATCGTCGGAGGAGGTTGTAGAAGGAAAAAATTTGGCAGGGACGACCAACGGGTCGCCATACACCATTTCAGCTGCCGAGACGTTGAGGGCGTCTTTAGGAGTGGTCCTTAGTCCCAGGAGGACCCAGGGAAGCTGAGTAAACCAGTTGCAATCCTTGCAGTGGGACATCAAAGCTGCTTTGAGGGTGCGATGAAAACGTTCAACCATTCCATTGGCAGCGGGGTTGTAGGCCGTTGTCTGATGTAGGGTGATGCCCAGAAGATTCGCTAATGATGTCCACAATTGAGAGGTGAAAGTGGTTCCCCTGTCAGAAGTAATATGCTCAGGGATACCAAATCTTGCAATCCATCCAGAGAGTAAGGCAGATGTACATGAGGCGGACGTTGCAGTTTCCATGGGAATGGCTTCAGGCCAACGGGTGGAGCGGTCGATGATGGTAAACAGGTAACGATGTCCTTGTGATGTGGGTAGGGGGCCTACAACATCGACGTGAATGTTTGCGAAACGACGCTGAGGTTGAGGAAAGGTGCCCACTCCTGAATCCGTGTGTCGATGTACTTTGGAAGTTTGGCAAGAAGTACAGGCGCGGACCCAATCCTTAGCATCCTTAGAAATGCCGTGCCAAATGAACTTTGCCTTCAGCAGCTGTGCAGTAGAACGGCACGAGGGATGTGAAAGGCCGTGAATGAAATCAAACACCTGTAGGCGCATGGGAGCAGGAATCCAAGGTCGTGGGTTGCCAGTACTGACGTCACAGAGGTGTTGGAGTCTTCGAGGGGAAAGTCTTCCCAACGGAGGGACGTGCAGGATGTCCTACATGCTTGATACTCTGGATCCTGTCGTTGGGCTTCAGCCAGGGCGTTGTAATCCAATCCCAGTTGAACGGCAGCCAACGTGTTTCTTGACAGGGCATCGGCAACGGGATTCATTTTCCCAGGGACGTATTGGAGGCTGCAATTGTATTCAGCCACGGCGGAGAGATGTCGGCGTTGACGGGCGGACCAGGCGTCAGACTGTCGAGTGAAGGCGTGCACCAGAGGCATGTGGTCTGTGCGAATGACGAAGGGTGTACCTTCTAAGAAATGGCGAAAGTGACGGACAGCCAAGTGCACCGCCAGCAATTCTCGATCGAAGGTAGAATAACCCGATTCTGCCTTGAACAGTTTTCTGCTGAAGAAGGCCAATGGGCGGGGCGAGCCTTTGACCACCTGCTTGAGTACTGCACCAATAGCGACGTCGCTGGCATCAGTGGAGAGAAGGAGAGGGGCGTGTGGGATAGGAAAAGCGAGAGCCGCAGCAGTTGATAGGCCTTCTTTGCATTGCAGAAGGCTGCTTCTTGAAGGGGACCCCACTTCAGGTCCTTTGGCTTGCCCTTGAGGGAGGCGTAGAGGGGAGCAAGAGTGGCGGCAATGGCTGGCAGAAAACGGTGATAATAGTTGATCATGCCCAAGAATTCCTGCAGAGCTTTGACGGTCGAGGGCGCGGGGAAGTTCTGAACGGCTGCTACCTTCTCAGGGAGGGGATGGACTCCTTCAGGAGTGATACGGTGCCCTAAGAACGACACTTCGTTGGCGCCAAAGGTACACTTGTCGTACCGGACTACAAGGCCGTTTTGTTGCAGGCGGTCGAGCACGATGCGCAGGTGACGGAGGTGTTCCTCTTTTGAGGAGGAGAACACAAGTATGTCGTCCACATAACATACACAGAAAGGGAGGTCCCCTAAGATGCCATCCATGAGACGTTGAAACGTTGCCCCCAGCATTATGAAGGTCAAAACAGGAGTAATTGAAGGTGTATGTACCAAACGGAGTGGTGATGGCAGTCTTGGGGATGTCTTCCTGGTTCATAGGCACCTGATAATACCCCTTCAGGAGATCGAGCGTAGAGAAAACCTTTGCTTTGTGCAGGTAAGAGGTCACGTCGGCAATGTTTGGGAGGGGTAGTGATCCGGTTCTGTTTGCATGTTCAGGCGCCTGTAATCCCCGCATGGATGGAGGGAACCGTCTTTCTTCAGAACGATGTGTAAGGGTGACGACCATGGGCTGGAGGCCTCTGGCAAAGGCCCATTTCCTCTATTACTGCGAACGTCTGTTTGGCGGCTGCCAATCGTTCCGGTGCCAGACGTCTGAATTTTGCGAAGACTGGGGGTCCCGTCGTCTTGATATGGTGATAAATACCGTGCTTGGCAGGAACCGTGGGCGTTTGGCGAAGTTGTGGACGGAAAACTTCCCGGTACGACATGAGGAGGTGGGCGTAGGCATCCGTGGCTGCGCTAATGTGGAGAGGGAGGTTAGAGGGGGCGGGTTGAAGAGGTGTCGACAAGTACGAGTCTGCGTTGACCAATCGTCGGTGGGCGACATCGACCAGAAGGTGGAAATGAGAGTGGAAATCCGCACCGAGGATTGGCATTGTGACGTCAGCAACGAGAAACTTCCAATTGAATTTACCGTTTCCGAACGATAATGTGAGGTTCTCGTAACCGTAGGTGGGTATCGCAGATCCGTTGGCAGCTACCAAGCGGACGTCGGCAGATGTAGACAGACTACGTCGTGTCTTGAAGAGTTTCCTTGGCAAAAGAGAACGACAAGCACCCGTGTCTACCAAAAATCGCACGCCCGATCCTGCATCCTGTAAAAAGAAAAGATTAGAAATACGGGAGGCCACCGCCACGAGCGATGGCCTACTTACACGTTTTTTGGCCACTGACAATCCTCGGCACATTTCTTTGCAGTTGCCCCGAATCTGAAGTGGTAGTAGCAAAACTGCGGCAGATGGGAGGTAGTAAGTGGCTGTAGAAGTCGTTTGTTGGGGCGCGAGCGATTGGTGGGTGGTGGGCGGCTTTGTCTCTGCTTCGCCACGTCACGGTGTGGGCGTGTATGTCCTATGGCATTCATGTCAGCTTCAGTTGACGTTGAATAGGCATCCTCTTCGTCAGGGGTGGAGGCGTTGATGGAGGTCTTGAAGTGGCTGTCCATAAGGGCGTCGGCTTTGGTCATCAAGTCCTTTATGGGTAAACTATCGACATCGGGTATGGCAGCGCGTATAGGTCCGGGTAAACGGCGTATCCAAAGGGCACGAAGTAGGTTCACCTCACGAGGAGAGCCGTCTGCGGCAGGTTGAATGCGAGCGATACTGGTCATTTCCCTGAGGCCAAGCGAAGCCCTTTGGTCCCCCAACGGTTGTTGCGAGAGCTGGAAAAGCTTTGCTATATGGGCGGCTGGCGACGGCGAGTACTGCTGCAGAAGGTATGTTTTGAGGGCGTCATACGCTATCGGGGTGTCACCTTGTTCACAAAGCCAGTCGGATATTTCTGGGAAGGTGTCCTCGGTTATCGCCGCGAGGACATAATCTGCTTTGGTGGTTGAGTGAGTCATGCCCCTGATGCGAAACTGGACTTCTGCGCGCTGAAACCAAGCAAACGCCTCTCCGCTGGCGAACGGTGAAAGTTTCAATGGGGTGGCCGCAGCGCCAACTGCTGTAATAGAGTCCGTGATAGTACCAACGATGGAGGGACAAGGGAGGTGGGGGTGGAAGGCAGTGGGAGCGAGTCGACTTCCGGGGTCACCAATGTGACGGTGCCGTAGGGAAGGTTGTGAACTCAAAGGCAGATTGAAAACAACTGAGTTGTTTATTAAAGAACACTCCCCTTTATATACAAAATCTCAAAGCAACAAGAATTTCCATGTTCAAATATTGACAATGTTACAGAGGAGAAAAGCAGACCTGAATTTTCATGTTCGTTTTAGTGCGAGGGAAGAGCGAAGATACAAGCATAATATATACAAAAGGAATTATGTACAATTGTGTGACACACGGTTGGTACACTTCCTAGGTTATATTTAACAACAGTGATGAATCCCAGAGAATTTTACTAAAGGTATCCATAATTCTAACTCATGGCACGAGTATGCCATACATTATTTCATAGGGATATCGCATAAGATCAGAGGACATATTCTTGACATGCCACATAGCAATCTACACCCCTAATAGCGTTTACGCTTCGAGAGGGGAAAGTGGCAAGAATTGTAGGAGAGCCGTTATTAAGGCAACGCTCCTACTGTACTGTAATTGGGCGCCAGCACGCCACCACGTGGCGCCAACTAATCATTCTTTCTCTTATAGCGTTCCAGACCGGTGTTTATCCCATGTTATCTCTCGCTATTTTGGACTGTTTTGCTATGATGATGTCTTCCCCAGCCTCATCTGCCTCTGGAAAGTTAAGTACTATCTTTGAATTGTATATATGTAAGCTGTTGCCAGTTTTTTCCTCGATATAAGTTCATAATTAACGTAACAAGAGCTGTTGCCAGCCGGATGGCATCTTGGACGCGGTTGTTCCTTGCATGTACATTTAGTTAGCCAGAACAACTTTTCCCGGCATTGATCGCTTTAATAACTTTTAGCTATTTAGCATTTTAGCTGGGAATTATTATATTATGCCATTGTTTCGTGGATTTGGCAAATTCATGACTGAGCCCCACGGGCGCTAGGCTTCCTAGCCTAGGCACCCACATACTTCATGCATGATATAACCTTCCTGGTAAAGTTTTATTGAAGCTCAGGCAATATATTATACAATTAAGATATTACTGTTTTAAAATTTTCCTCTTCCAAGATAGTATACGAAAGAGTTTCGGTGACCGATTCTCACTACGCCTAGGCTACCAGCCTAGGGGCTTAATATACTTTCATACATGTCCCCAATTGCCCTTGTATCGTCTTTTAAGTGGAGACTGACACCTCCTATACCTTTCAAGTCGATACCAATCTCCTTGTGAGATTTAAGAGCAATTCCTCCTCCCTCTGAGTTTAGGACGGGACAGCAGAGTAGCACGTCTGTGATCGACAACCGTCCGTCTTGGTGAAATGATTTCCCAAGCCAGGTTAGGTTGCCAATACAGGAGGCTAGTCCTCCCTAGGCCATACCCTGAAGGCGTTATATGATAATTCCTCCTCTCCATGGCCTAGCAGACAGTCCTGTGCTGGCAGGTCCTAAGCCGAAGAATTGAATTCTTCCCTTGCTTAGGGTCTCCGACACTAGATTCTGTTCCTCAGTTGAGATAGCGACCTGTGTGCCGCCTTCTCACCCAATCAGACTAACCCAACCTAGGGAATTGAATTCCCTGGCCCCTAAGATTGTCTTGCTATGAATCAGAATCTTTTAGGTTAGGTAATGCCTTCTAGGTACTACCTCACCTGCAGGACCCTTGCCCCTCCCCTGCTGTCCTTTGGTGTTGGCCTAGCCTAACATATCCTGGCCATCATTCTACAATCGACCCTTTGGGTAGTTTGCGGGATTGGCCTGGGGTTCCCTGTCCGCCGCCGGCTGTGCCGGCTGCCGGCAGGGTTCTTCCCCTATCTTAGAGTATTCTTCAGTCCTCCCTTGGACTGCCTTCCATGACCCTACTACTAATATGGATGGGCTATGGCTGGATGGAAGCCCGATTATAATTCCCCCTTCCACATGAACCCTCACTCCGGATTAAGGTCTGCAAGGCTGAGCCTTTATTTCCTCCTCATCCTTACTTTCTCTTTATCTTACCATCAACCCTGGGCCGGCTGCCGGCAGCCACCTTGGACGACTGTTCGCCGTCAGATTGCTCTGTCACCTCTTGCCATGAGGTACCGTTGATCGGCAACCCAACGGCAACAGGCACACACTCTGGCTGGCTGCCGGCAACTATGTTGACTGCCGACAGCCGACGGGTCCACCTTGATAGAGGGACCCCTCGGCGGCCAGCAGCGGAGCAACTGCCGGCGACCCACCGCCCCTTATATATGAAGGCTGTATATACCTTCTATAGCCCAGAGCAATGCCGGCGTATGCCGGCAGGCACTACAGTCCTGACTGCGGTGGTCGTGGTCACTGCGATATTGATTACTCCGCATGACACATACCACTGTATGGTCTGTGCTGTTGCCCATACAAAAATTTTTCCAACCAACACGGTGCTTCATGGGCAGCCTATTGTGAGACCACCACTGCTAGAGAGCGATTCTCTCTGCTTAAATTAATGGTCGATAACCATTATTAAGAAATGCCCAATATTGAACCTTAGAAGACAGTGTTAAAATTACACTTTATATCAAAGGATATTATCTTCTCACATAATTCGTCAAGAATTTAGTGTTCAATATTGAAGGAAGTCATAGCAATGGGCTGGACAGGAGGCACATGTGGGTGTCTTTACCTTTTTCTAGCTTACACTATCCTAAGCTAAATAATGTGTATACCACTGTAGGATGAAATTCTGAGATTTTCACCGAATACTTATATGCTTTTCTTTCTTTACAGGAGGAGCATCCCGAGTGCGGGAACCATTTCTGCAAGGTCCGCAGTAAGAACTTCTGCGGCCATGATATGTGCAGAACCCATGTGCGCTGCGCAATCATGAAGGGATCTCTGAAATACTGGGACCCACAGGTATGTACCGTTTGTGAAAAACTGGTCAACGAGGCTTTTGATGATCAAAAGTCCACAGAGTCAAGGGATGCAGCAAGAGAGACTCTGCGAAAATGGGTCAGAGGTTTTCAGAAAAACACCACTGACCCATACCTTCCTAATGAGAAGATGAGGGCTTGTCTGTTCCCTAGGGCATCTTCGGATGCAGTTGTTCCCCTAACTCAACCTGAGATTCCCCTCGTCCAGATTCCGATAGAATCTGATGTGTCCGATGCCTTGAAGGACATCCAACTGGAAGACAACATGTCAGTTGTCTCCGAGGAGACGGAACGAAGTCTCATAGTGGAAGAGCAGGAGTAGGAGACTGTCTTACCTCCTGAAGGCAACGCTGAGAAAGCCGAAACTATTTCGGTTTCATCGGCTACGGTGGCTGAGCCTGTCCTGTCGACTTCTTCTTCTGCCCCCCAGCTAGACTCGATCACTAACACACTGCATTCGCTTTTGTCTATGTTCCAGGACATGCAAAAGCAGTCGTCCGAGAAGGAGGCTTCTCTACGGACTGAAATGCACCAGCTCGTGTCTACACATTCAGCCCCCAAGAAGCTAAACATCAAAGACCTTCTCGCCTTTTCTGACATCAATCCTTGGAGGTATGCTGAGCACATGCCTATGTCAGGGGGGAAGATCTTCTTCTCCGAGAAACTGGGCACTGTCTCAGTAGATGATGTGGAGTTCTGGCCCAGCAAAGGGGCCTATCCGGATTGTTACGTCCGCCTGAGGACGGAACCCCCTTCCAAAGAAGAAACAGAGCCGAAAGAGGTCATCATTCCAGACCTCCCCAAGGCCTTGTTTACCAAAACCTTGAAGGAGAGGGCCTTCACCAGCTCCAAGGTGCCGGCTCTCAGCAAGACGCACCCTTCCTTCATTGCTGCCTCTTCCCGTGCCTTCCCCTTTATGGAAAAAGGGTTCAAGGCAGCCTCGAAGGCAGTCAAGGCAGCCTTGAAGGCAGTCAAGGCAGCCTTGAAGGCAGTCAAGGCAGGAAAACCTTGTCCTACACTTGAGGAGTGTAGACCCTTTTTCCTCGCCCTACCATCTGACGATGCAGACTGGAAGGATGTTTACAACACCTTCTCAGTCGGGAAGCTGGAGGCTGACATCGCCGGACGTCAGTTCAGTGAAGACCTCCCAAAGTTGTTGGACTTTCACCTGCGCAGGGAGCAGGAAACGAAAGAACGACTTGCCGCCTCTATGTCTCTACAGTCCGGACTAGAGACAATGGCAAGTGTTCCAGATACCCCAGATTTGTACATGGTCTTTGGCAAAGCTCATTTGGCAACGGTCACCAAAGACCTGTACAACTTCATCAAAGCCCGTCGTGTTTGCTGAGAGTTCGTGTTCGCCTCGGCTGCGGTGAGGCACGAACCAAGGAAGCTGATAGCCTCCAACATCTGGGGAAAAGACCTCTTCCGAAGTGAAGTGGTCAAAGAGGTGGTAGACAAAGCCGCAACGGAGAACTGGAATCTCCTCTCTAAGTGGGGCTTGTCCTCCAAGAGAAAGTCTTCCCCTGAAGAGGGTCCCCAGCCGAAAAGGAAGACAAAACGACCCAGAGTGCCCTTTTGCCCTCCACGACAACAACAACAGCTTCCCGTGGCCACGGTGCCCCAGACGGTGGCACAACCACCCACCACTTTTCAGCTGGTGCCCCAACCAGTGGCGACTCAGTCGCCCATCTTCACCCCAGCCTTTGAAAGGCAATCGACGACCTTTCGACCGAAGTCTCGAGGTTCCTTTCGAGGTTCCTCTAGACGCCCCTCCAGAGGTAGGGGCAACAGAGGTGGACGTGGCCAAGGAGACAAATCCTCCAACCAGCACTCCAAGTGAGATGCTACCGGTAGGAGGGAGACTTCTCCTCTTCCTGGATCGCTGGACCTTCTATCCCTGGGCCCACAGCCTAATCAAGAACGGACTGGGGTGGAGTTGGAATGCAACTCCACCGAACTTCCCTCAGTTCTTCCAACACTCAACCCCCATATTGGAAGAATACGTTCAGGAACTCTTAGACAAAAGAGTTGTAAAGAGGGCAAAGTCCATCAAATTCCAAGGAAGGCTGTTCTGTGTTCCGAAGAAAGACTCGGAAAAGCTCAGAGTTATTCTGGACTTATCACCACTCAATAAGTTCCTAGTGAACAACAAGTTCAGAATGCTGACGCTCCACCACATAAGGACCCTATTGCCCAAACAGGCATACACAGTCTCCATAGACATGGCGGATGCGTACTGGCATGTTCCGATCAACCGCCAAATTTCCCCCTACCTAGGATTCAAGCTGCAGAAGAGACAGTACGTCTTCAGAGCCATGCCCTTTGGACTAAACATAGCCCCAAGAGTATTCACAAAGCTTACGAATGCAGTCATTCGTCAACTACGCCTAAAGGGAGTTCAGGTGATAACCTACCTGGACGACTGGCTGGTGTGGGCAGCATCCAAAGAAGAATGCACACAAGCTTCCAAGGAAGTGATCCAGCTCCTAGAACACCTAGGATTCAAGATCAACTTGGAAAAGTCTCGACTATCTCCAGCTCAGAAGTTCCAGTGGCTGGGTGTCCACTGGAACTTACAGTCACACTGCCTCTCCATTCCATCAAAGAAGAGGAGAGAGATAGCGGGATCTGTCAAGAGACTCCTTCGATCCAAACGGATATCAAGAAGGCAACAGGAGAGAGTGTTGGGGTCCCTCAAGTTCGCCTCAGTGACAGACCCAGTATTGAAAGCTCAATTAAAAGATGCATCAGGAGTTTGGAAAAAATACGCATCAAACGCTCGAAGAGATCTGAAAAGACCAATACCAACTCGTCTGCGATCCCTCATCAAGCCATGGTCGGAGGCCAAGTACCTAAAGAAGAAGGTACCCTTGCAACCGCCTCCACCGTCGGTCACCGTTCACACGGATGCCTCAAAAGAAGGGTGGGGAGGCCACTCTCACCATCGGAAAGTCCAAGGAACCTGGTCCTCCCTATTAAGACCTTCCACATCAACATTCTGGAAGCCATGGCAGTTTTTCTCTCACTGAAAAAACTGAAACTTCGCTGCTCAATCCACATCCGACTGGTACTAGACAGCGAGGTTGTAATGAGATGCCTAAATCGACAGGGCTCGAGATCGCCTCAAATCAATCAAGTGATATTGGCCATCCTCCGGCTAGTTGAGAAGAAGAAATGGCACTTGTCAGCAGTTCACCTTCCAGGGTTCCGCAATGTGACAGCGGACGCTCTATCCAGGCTCAACCCGATAGAGTAATAATGGTCCCTAGACACAAGATCATTCTCCTTCATCTTATGCAAAGTCCCAGGGCTGCAGATAGACCTCTTCGCAACGAGCGACAACAAGAAGCTACCCCGGTATGTAGCCCTGTACGAGGATCCTCTGGCGGAAGCAACGGACTCGATGTCCCTAGATTGGAACACATGGTCCAAGATCTACCTGTTCTTTCCAACCAACCTTCTGCTGAAAGTCCTCAACAAACTGAGATCCTTTTGCGGAATAGCAGCAATAATGGTCCACAAGTGGCCCAACAGCGTCTGGTTCCCCCTGATAACGGAACTACACCCAGCACCTTCATCTCATGATTTTCTCACCTTAGCAGTCAAGAAAAGGTTTGGGATTTCAAGGGACAGTACTAACTTCCTAGAAGAATACAAGTCAAAATCAACGAGAAGACAATACGAGTCTTCCTAGAAAAAATGAGTCGCCTTCGTCAAGGCAAAGAAACCAAAGGAGATTTCAACAGATTTTTGTTTATCCTTCTTCATGCATCTCCATGAACAAGGTTTAGCAGCCAATACGATTGCTACGTGCAAATCTGCCCTAATCAGACCCTTGCTGTACGCCTTCCAGGTGGACTTCTCCAATGAAATCTTCAAAAAGATTCCAAATCCTGCGCTAAACTTCAGCCCGCAGCTCCTCCGAGGCCCATTTCATGGTCCTTGGATAAGGTTCTTCACTTGTCATCAACCTTGAACAACGAAGATTGCTCTCTAAAAGACTTGACTCAAAAGGTGATATTCTTATTTGCACTAGCCTCAGGAGTCAGAGTTAGCGAAATAGTGGCCCTCTCGAGGTATGATGGCCACATTCAGTTCACAGACTGCGGAGAACTGAACCTTTTTCCGGACCCAGTGTTTCCCGCCAAGAACGAGCTGACCACTAAAAGGTGGGGTCCCTGGAGAATCTGCCCTCTGAAGGAAGAAGCATCCCTATGCCCAGTGGAATGCCTAAAGGTCTATCTTCGTTGAACTTCAGACTTTAAGGGAGGTCAGCTTTTCAGGGGAGAAATACTAACCTTGAAACAACTAAGGGCGAAGATCACCTATTTCATTCACAGAGTGGATCCGGACAGTACACCCGCAGGTCATGATCCGAGAAAAGTTGCTTCGTCTCTAAATTTCTTTCAAACTATGTCATTTGAAAGTCTTCACGCTTACACTGGATGGAAATCATCCAGGGTCTTCTTCAAGCACTACGCAAAACAATTACAGGGAATCAAACACTATGTGGTGGCAGCAGGTAGTGTACTAAAACCTGCCGCTTGATTTCTGCGAAGAACAGTACACTAATTGGGACTTTAGTGAAGGGTATACATGATGGACTCATACGGTATATCATGTTGTGCGATGTGTCTGATACAGGACACTATAGACTGTTCTAATCACACAGGTGACAAAAAAGCATAAAAGACTGACACTTGTGCCATGCATATTTATATGCAAGTGTTCCTTTTGTAACAACAGAATCCATAGTGAAATATTCCATATTTTCCAGAGAGTGGGTTGTGTTTCTTTTCAGATGAAACTTTATCAAATTTTCTGTTTTTACTATTTATGCTTTCACACAGTAATTTTCAGTGAAAACTGTGATTGATTGTAAATGTTACAAACCTTGATTTCTATATTCTTTTTGTTATTAAACATAGTTCGGAATCTTTGCGTCTCATTTCGCCCCAAATATCCTAGAAATATACTAATAAAGGGTGTGAGAGCTACTTTTTATCCTCTTATTTTGGAAAACATTCAGAACAAAACTATTACTGTTCCATGCAAACAATCACCAGATTATATGTTATGCTATTAAGTTCAGTCCCTAGTAATGACTGATTGTACCAACCTGTTTACATTACTGATTTAAGGTTTCCTACATGAATATTAACCTGTCTTTTTGCCTCCAATGAACAAACAAGACTCGGGAGGTATCAGTAACCTACACAGATAGAGTACAAACTATGCTTTATGTATATGAGGACACTAATATATAAACTTGTTTGCTAGATTGTTCCTTGATCTCACAATCCTCGGGTCTTTTTCCTTAAGTCTTCCAAGACTCTTCCCTGTAGGAGGCAGGAAGCACTGATTTAGTCCATGATCAGTTGAATGGTGTATGACGGTAACACCAGGTGTCTCTAGGTCTAGATGACCAAGGAAAATTTATCTCGAGATGGCTGGCACTTTTAAAAGATCCACAGATACATTAAAGCTCTGGTAAACTTCCATCAGGACGACATGGTCTGAGCCCAAAAAACCAATTTTGAGCAACGCAAAAAATCTATTTTTGGGTGAGGTAGCCATGTCGTCCTGATGAACCCACCCTCTTTTGACAAAGGATAATGAATCCCTCCCTAATATACTGTATCTGTAGCACCTAAGAAACGCTACAAAGAATGACTAGATGACACAACGCAGTGGCGTGCTGGCACCCAATTACAGTACAGTAGGAGCCTTCCCTTAATAACGGCTCTCCTACAATTCTTGCCACTTTCCCCTCTCGAAGCGTAAACGCTATTAGGGGTGTAGATAGCTATGTGGCGTGTCAAGAATACGTCCTCTAATCTTATGCGATATCCCTATGAAATAATATAAGGGATACTCGAGCCAGGAGTTAGAATTCGGGATACCTTTAGTGAAATTCTCTGGGATATATCACTGTAGTTAAATATAACCTAGGAAGCTACAAAAAAGGAACTTCCTTCAGGAAGACATGGCTAACTCACCCAAAAATAGATTTTTTACTTCGATCAAA
>NC_090750.1:18940842-18943342 GCF_036898095.1 Palaemon carinicauda
ATCAGCTGAGAAATAATTACTAACGATTATTCATCTCTGTTCCAGGTAATTATTATGGTTAATAAAACTTCCTACCTAAGCACCCATATCTTATAATTTATAACACGTCAAAAGAAGAAATGAGGTCTGTTCAAACAACTACAACAGCAAAGGAAAATAAAATTTCTAATCATCAACTCGAGGAATGTCACGTATGCAGGGATAAGCAGGAAAACTTTTGAAAACTACCTCTTCACGCACCACATGTATGTGTGCCTGATGATGTTCAGACACTGCACCATTAATAATGCTTTGTATCACAACTGTGGTAGATTTAACCATATTTACTAGGTACGGACCCAAATACGCTGGCTCTAGATTGTGTTTCCTAGGTTCTAATCATTTAAAATACACACGATCCCCCACAAATACTTTTACCGGTGTGGTTTTGAGCCGACCACCATACTTTGAGCTGTGTTTTTCATTAGCTCTTTTCAAAAACCTTTTAGTGGTGTTCATTACTCTCCTTGATAGATTTAATAAATATACACGGTATTGCTCAGTTGAATAATTTGGCAATTGTTGCGAATAAATGAGCACCGCATATGGTAACACAGGATCCCGTCCAAACACTTAAAAGAAAAGCTTGTTCCTGAGCAAAGCATTATATGCAATGTTCAAAGCTAGCTCAGCGGAAGGAAGCACGGCGTACCAATGAAGGTGGTCATCAGCCACTAAGTAACGTAAAATTCACACTACTTCCCTAATACGCGATTCCACTAAGCCATTAGCTGAAGGCCTATATGCAGTCACTGAAAAGTGCTCAATTTTCATCAAGTCCGTGACCGATTTCACCACCTTATTTATAATCTCGAGATCATTATCATTTATCAAAATTTTGGGGCAACCAAATATAATAATGAAAGAGCACAGCGCCTGGGCTAATGAATTGGCTGATTTATCCAACATTGCGTAAGTATGAGTGTACCGAGTAAATGAATCCACAAATACACATATATACTTATGTTGTGGTAAACGAGTAGGAAATGGTCCTACGGCATCCATATGCACTCTATAAAATTTAATAGGAATCACAGGCCCCTTTCTAGCTTCCGGTACAGTGTTTTTATGTTCTTAGAAATAGTTACAAGCATGACAACCTTTTATATAATTCTCTATAGATTTTTTCATTCCTAACGAAAAGAAGAATTGACGTGCTCTCCGTAATGTTCTATCAATCCCTATATGCCCTGCATATGGCTTGATGGCTTGATTAATTTAAGACGGAGGAAGAACTACCCGTGCACAGAATTCCCCTCCCCTCTTCTCGTAAGCATAATATACGATATCATTTTCTATAAAAAACATTCTCATGAGGCACATTCAGAAATGACGGATAACTCTCTGATTCTCCTTTAATCATTGCTCGCACTCTTTCCATCTATTCCTCTTTTTTCAGTCCTTCCCGAACTTCATCAGGGAATTCATTCTGGACACCCCTGGTCATGTCCTTAGCCACCCATATACATTCACCTTCGCCGCTCAATCTCTCTCTCTCTCTCACCCTCTCTTTCTCTCTCTTTCCTCTCTCTCTCTTATCCCGTCTTCTGACTGCTCATCGGGAGAATTCACATCCTGTTCTCTATTTTCTCTTTTTTAATGGGGGTCTTCAATATTTTGGTTATGTTCTTCGTTCCTCTTTTGTGCCCTAGTTTCTACTCCTATTACTGCAGCTTTAGAGAGAGCATCAGCTACCTTGTTAGCTTTACCTTCTATGTGGTGAAAACCCTTTATATGAAACTCCAATGATCTCTTTTCATAGTACAAATCACGTAAGGGGAGATGATCACTTTGCAACTCAATTGACTGACCTAATAAAAAGAACTGATGCCTCTCTAGAACCCAAAGAATAGCCAAAGCCTCTCGATCGAATGTACTATAATTCTTTTCTGCCCCTTTTAACATCCCAGGAAGCAAAACAAAATGGGTCGCTCTCTGCCTTTATCATCTCGTTGAGAAACAACACCACCAATAGCTACGCTACTCGCATCTGTTGTCACAAAAAATGGGCAATCAAATCTGGGATATGCGAGTAATTCATTGCTAGTTAAGGCAGCTTGCAAATGGTTTAAAAGCCCTTTCTTCTTCCATTCCCGAATTTATTACTTTTTATTTCTTAAAAGCATCTAAGGGCCCCGCAATCTCTCCAAAACCTCTTATGAATTTACGGTAATACCCAATGAACCCAAGGAACCCAGCTACTTCCTTAGGGGTTCATGGCCTGGGGAAATCTCTAATAGCCGCTTCTTTACTGGGGCAGGGTTGGATTCCTTTTGGGGTTATTTTGTAACCTAAAAATTCAACCTGTTAACAGAAAAATTTGCACTTTGACAAATATATTTTCATACCATTACGTCATAATGCTTCTAAGACTTTACGAATATTACTATTATGTTCTTCGGCCATTTTCCCTTTAATTATGATATTGTCTTAATAAACAAGATCATTATGGCTAATTAAG
>NC_090750.1:18958342-18963342 GCF_036898095.1 Palaemon carinicauda
TTACATAAAATGACATTATGTGATTTCAATCAAGCAACCTTTCTTAGCCCATAAAGCAGTTTCCTCAAACCTGTTATTGCTGAATCATATACCTTATGTTTGTTACGGTTCAATCATAGACAATTTTTTGCAGAAGGAAATGATAAAGATAGGATGTGTATTTTATCTGGGTATATCATCTAGATATACGAATCTCACTCATGATTTCATGTATCTAGTTATATCTGATTATCAAGATTAGAAATCCTTCATCATAATTTATTTATTATAGTGAATATCTTATCGTCTCGTTAACAGTAGCCAATTCAATTTCTGGCAGGATTCTGAACTATGGCTAGAAAAGAGGTAACGTGTTTGCGTAGCATTCGCATGGTTGCATATCGATCCCAGTTTGGGACCGTGAGTTTAAGTTGTTTACTGGGGAGGCCACTGCTGTTGTTGGGCACTACAGTATAAGGGTTAATTTTATGGCATACTTTATACAAATATGTTGATATGATTTATCAATTTTTTAGTGATATATGGCGAAGGAAACTGTTAGCAATTCTTGCCGATTTAGGATATTAATCCTCTATTGGGCAAGATTTTTCTGCAACATATTTACTCCTGTCAACTCTTTAAAAAAATCTAATACGACATGGCAAAGTTGCAACATAAATAGGGCCAGTCTGAGGGTGGAATGCTGTTCTTGGGGAAACCCACTTTGCCCACGTGGGCTTCAGTGCCTATTTTTGGTATAGAAATGCAAAGCAATTCACTATACCATGCGTGCGTATCATGGACACCATGTGAGGACCCTGCACATGCGCAGAACCATATTTCTCGAGACTCCCAGAGTTATTTTAGCTTTTCCCGAAAGTATTAGTTACATGACAGCGTGGAATCAGTTGGTGATGTGTATCGGTCGAGGTAGGATACATTAAACTGAGCTCCAGATATTATCCGCATTACAGTCCCTCAAACTTCGGTCACCAGGTGGGTACCATGTTACTGAACAATGTAAAAATCTTGATATTGTACACTTTTACATTTTGATATATATCTAAAAGTGATATTTATGAAAGTTAATGAGATTTTCAGTGAACATTGGTGAATAGTGTTGCTCTGCAGTGATGTCATTATTTTGAGGCTGTATGGATACGTTATATCATTTGAGGGTCTTATATCGTCAAATGGCTCTCTCTTAATTTTTTTTCTTTTTAACACCTTTTAATAGCTCATATTTCCTATTCTTTATATGTTTTGTATTAAAGTGTGGTAAATGCACAAGAAACTTTGATATTTATGTGGTTTGTGACGGGCCGAGAGAAGGTTGTGAACTCAAAGGCAGTGTGAAAGCAAATGAGTTGATTTATTTTAGAACACTCTTCTTTATATACAAAACCTCAAGGCAACAGGAAATTACATGTTCGAGAAACAGACAATGTTACATAAGAGAAACGCAGACATGTTTATTCTGGTTCTTTTTAGTGCGAGAGAAGAGCGAAGATACAAGCATAATATATACAAAATGAATTATGTACGATCGTGTGACACACGGTTGGTACATGGTCCCCCCCTAAAAATGACATACTGTACATGTTAAATAGGGCGCCCTGATCTAGAGAGGCGAACTGTAGGCGGGTCATCTGGCAGAAGATAAGCAGGTTTTAGACGATCAATGGAGACCCAGTCTTCTTTGCCACGAATGTTTAGTAGGAATGCTTTCGGACTGCGGTGGATCACAAGGAAAGGGGGCGTTAGCAGTAGCCTGCTAGTGTCGTTGCGCAGGAAGACGTGCATTGCAGAGTGCAAGTCTGTTGGTATGTGATGCTTCGCTGGGGGCTTGTAAGACTGGCGGCATGGAGTAAATTTTCCCACGACATGACTTATGCGCTGGAGATCGTCGGCGGATGTTGTAGAAGGAAAAAAATTTCAGCTGCCGAGATGTCGAGGGCTTCTTTAGGAGTGGTCCTTAGTCCCAGGAGGACCCAGGGAAGCTGAGTAAACCAGTTGGAATCCTTGCAGCGGGACATCAAAGCTGCTTTTAGGGTGCGATGAAAACGTTCAACCATTCCATTGGCAGCGGGGTTGTAGGCCGTTGTCTGATGTAGGGTGATGCCCAGGAGATTCGCTAATGATGTCCACAATTAAGAGGTGAAAGTAGATCCCCTGTCGGAAGTAATATGCTCAGGGATACCAAATCTTGCAATCCATCCAGAGAGTAAGGCAGATGTACATGAGGCGGACGTTGCAGTTTCCATGGGAAGGGCTTCAGGCCAACGAGTGTAGCGGTCGATGACGGTGAAGAGGTAAAGATGTCCTTGTGATATGGGTACGGGGCCTACAACGTTGACGTGAATGTGTGCGAAACGACGCTGAAGTTCAGGAAAGGTGCCCACTCCGGAATCTGTGTGTCGATGTACTTTGGAAGTTTGGTAAGAGGTATAGGCGCGGACCCAATCCTTAGCATCCTTAGAAATGCCGTGCCAAATGAACTTTGCCTTCAGCAGCTGTGCAGTAGAACGGCACAAGGCATGTGAAAGGCCGTGAATGAAATCAAACACCTGCCGTCGCATGGGAGCAAAAATCCAAGATCGTGGTCTACCAGTACTAACACCACAGAGGAGGGTGGTGTTGGAGTCTTCGAGGGGGAAGTCTTCCCAACAGAGGGATGTGCAGGATTTCCTACATGCTTGATACTCTGGATCCTGTCATTGGGCTTCAGCCAGGGCGTTGTAATCCAATTCCAGTTGAACGGCAGCCAACGTGTTTCTTGACAGGGCATCGGCAACGGGATTCATTTTCCCAGGGACGTATTGAAGGGTGCAATTGTATTCAGCCACGGCGGAGAGATGTCGGCGTTGCCGGGCGGACCAGGCGTCAGACTGTCGAGTAAAGGCGTGCACCAGAGGTATGTGGTCTGTGCGAATGACGAAGGGCGTACCTTCTAAGAAATGGCGAAAGTGACGGACAGCCAAGTGCACCGCCAGCAATTCTCGATCGAAGGTAGAATAACCCGATTCTGCCTTGGACAGTTTTCTGCTGATGAAGGCCAATGGGCGGGGCGAGCCGTTGACCACCTGCTCGAGTACTGCACCAATAGCGACGTCGCTGGCATCGGTGGAGAGAAGGAGAGGGGCATGTGGGATAGGAAAAGTGAGAGCCGTAGCAGTTGATAGGGCCTTCTTTGCATTGCAGAAGGCTGCTTCTTGAAGGGGACCCCACTTCAGGTCCTTTGGCTTGCCCTTGAGGGAGGCATAGAGGGGAGCAAGAGTGGCGGCAATGGCTGGCAGAAAACAGTGATAATAGTTGATCATGCCCAAGAATTCCTGCAGAGCTTTGATGGTCGAGGGCACAGGGAAGTTCTGAATGGCTGCTACCTTCTCAGGGAGGGGGTGGACTCCTTCAAGAGTGATGCGGTGCCCTAAGAACGACACTTCGTTGGCGCCAAAGGTACACTTGTCGTACCGGACTACAAGGCCGTTTTGTTGCAGGAGGTCGAGCACGATGCGCAAGTGACGAAGGTGTTCCTCTTTTGAGGAGGAGAACACAAGGATGTCGTCCACATAACATACACAGAAAGGGAGGTCCCCTAAGATGCCATCCATGAGACGTTGAAATGTGGCCCAAGCATTACGAAGGCCAAAACAGGAGTAATTTAAGGTGTATGTACCAAACGGAGTGGTGATGGCAGTCTTGGGGATGTTTTCTGGGTTCATAGGCACCTGATAATACCCTTTCAGGAGGTCAAGCGTAGAGAAAACCTTTGCTTTGTGCAGGTAGGAGGTCACGTCGGCAATGTTTGGGAGAGGGTAGTGATCTGGTTCTGATTGCATGTTCAGGCGCCTGTAAGCCCCGCACGGACGGAGGGAGCCGTCTTTCTTCAGAACGATGTGTAAGGATGACGACCATGGGCTGGAGGCCTTTTGGCAAAGGCCCTTTTCCTCCATTTCGGCGAACGTCTGTTTGGCGGCTGCCAATCGTTCCGGTGCCAGACGTCTGAATTTTGCGAAGACTCGGGGTCCCGTAATCTTGATATGGTGATAAATACCGTGCTTGGCAGGAACCGTGGGCGTTTGGCGAAGTTCTGGACGAAAAACGTCCGGATACGACGTGAGGAGGTGGGTGTAGGCATCCGTGGGTGCGCTAATGTGGAGAGCGAGGTTAGAGGGGGCGGGTTGAAGAGGTGTCAACAAGTACGAGTCTGCATTGACGAATCGTCGGTGGGCGACATCGACCAGAAGGTGGAAATGAGAGAGGAAATCCGCACAGAGGATTGGCAATGTGACGTCAGCAACGAGAAACTTCCAATTGAATTTACCATTTCCGAACGATAATGTGAGGTTATCGTAACCGTAGGTGGGTATCGCAGATCCGTTGGCAGCTACCAAGCAGACGTCAGCAGATGTAGACAGACTACGTCGTGTCTTGAAGAGTTTCCTTGGCAAAAGAGAACGACAAGCACCCGTGTCTACCAAAAATCGCACGCCCGTTCCTGCATCATGTAAACAGAAAAGATTAGAAACACGGGAGGCCACTGCCACGAGCGATGGCCTACTTACATGTTTTTTGGCCACTGACAATCCTCGGCACATTTTTCCGCAGTTGCCCTGAATCTGAAGTAGTAGTAGCAAAACTGCAGCGGATGGGAGGTAGTATGTGGCTGTAGAAGTCCTTTGTTGGTGTGCGAGCGATTGTTGGGTGGTGGGTGGCTTTGTCGCTGCTTCGGCACGTCACGGTGTAGGCGTGTATGTCCTACGGCATTCATGTCAGCTTCGGTTGACGTTGAATAGGCATCCTCTTCGTCAGGGGTGGAGGCGTTGATGGAGGTCTTGAAGTGGCTGTCCATAAGGGCGTCGGCTTTGGTCATCATGTCCTTTATGGGTAAACTATCGACATCGGCTATGGCAGCGCATATAGGTCCGGGTAAACGGCGTATCCAAAGGGCACAAAGTAGGTTCACCTCACGAGGAGAGCCGTCTGAGGTAGGTTTAGTCGAGCGATACTGGTCATTTCCC
>NC_090750.1:18968342-18973342 GCF_036898095.1 Palaemon carinicauda
ACTCCTCCGTCACCTGCGCATCGTGCTTAACTGCCTACATCAAATGGGCCTTGTAGTCCGGTACGACAAGTGTACCTTTGGTACCAACGAAGTGTCGTTCTTAGGGCACTGCATCACTCCTGAAGGAGTTCAACCCCTCCCTGAGAAGGTAGCAGCCGTTCAGAACTTCCCCACGCCCTCGACCGTCAAAGCACTACAGGAATTCTTGGTCATGATCAACTATTATCACTGTTTTCTGCCAGCCATTGTTGCCACTCTTGCTCCCCTCTACGCCTCTCTAAAGAGCAAGCCAAAAGACCTGAAGTGGGGTCCCCTTCAAGAAGCGGCCTTCTGTAACGCAAAGAATGCCCTATCAACCACTGCTACTCTCACTTTTCCGGTCCTACATGCCCCTCTCCTCTCCACCGATGCCAGCGACGTCGCTATTGGTGCAGTACTCGAACAGGTGGTCAATGGCTTGGCCCGATTATTGGCCTTCCTCAGCAGATAACTGTCCAAAGCAGGATCGGGTTATTCTACTTTCGATTGCGAATTACTGGTGGTGCAATTGGCTGTCCGTCACTTTTGCCATTTCTTAGAAAGTACGCCCTTCGTCATTCGCACAGACCATATGCCTCTGGTGCACGCCTTCACTCGACAGTCTGACGCCTGGTCCGCCCGTCAACACCGACATCTCTCCGCCGTGGCTGAATACAATTACACCCTTCAACACGTCCCTTGGAAAATGAATCTCATTGCCGATGCCCTGTCAAGAAACACGTTGGCCGCCGTTCAACTAGGATTGGATTACAACGCCCTGGCTGAAGCCCAACGACAGGATCCAGAGTATCAAGTATTTACAACATCATGCACATCCCTCCTTTGGGCTACATGTCCCGATCAACGACTCCAACACCACCCTCCTCTGTGACGTCAGTACTGGTAGACTGCAATTCTGGATTCCTACTCCCATGCGCCGACAGGTACTTGGTTTTATTCATGGTCTTTCACATCCCTCGCGCCGTTCTACTGCACAGCTGCTGAAGACAAAGTTCATTTGGTACGTCATTACTAAGGATGTTAAGGATTGGGTCTCTGCCTTTACTTCTTGCCAAACTTCCAAAGTACATCGACACACGGATTCAGGAATGGGCACCTTTCCTCAGCCTCAGGGTCGTTTCGCCCACATTCACATCTACTTTTAGGCCCCTACCCACATCACAAGAACATCGTTACCTGTTTACCATCATCGAACGCTCCACCGTTGGTCTGAAGCCATTCCCATGGAAACTGCAACGTCCGCCTCATCTACATCTGCCTTACTCTCAGGATGGATAGCAAGATTTAGTATCCCTGAGCATATTACTTCTGACAGGGGTACCACTTTCACCTCTCAATTGTGGACATCATTAGCGAGTCTTCTGGGCATCACCCTATATCAGACAACTGCCTACAACCCCGCTTCCAATGGAATGGTTGAACGTTTTCATCGCACCCTCAAAGCAGCTTTGATGTCCAACTGGTTTACTCAGCTTCCCTGGGTCCTCCTGGGACTAAGGACCACTCCTAAAGATGCCCTGGCTGTCTCAGCAGCTGAAATGGTGTATGGCGACCGGTTGATTGGCCCTGTTGAATTTTTTCCTTCTGCAACCTCATCCGATGATCATCAGCGCATGCGTCATGTCATGGGAGAATTTACTCCATGCCGCCAGACTTACAAGCCCTAGCGAAGCATCACATACCAACAGACTTGCACTCTGCAATGCATGTCTTCCTATGCAACGACACTAGTATGCCACTGCTAACACCCCCTTACACAGGCCCTTTTCTTGTGAGCTGGCGCAATCCGAAAAGTTTCCTACAAAACATTCGTGGCAAAGAAGACTGTGTCTACATTGATCTTCTAAAACCTGCTCATCTCCTGCCAGATGACCGGCCTACAGTTCTCCTCTCTAGATCAGGGTGCCCCTATTTAACATGTACAGTATGTCCGTTTTAGGGGGGAGCCATGTACCACCTGTGTGTCACACAATCGCACATAGTAACGACATTTCTCTTTTTTTTATATGCTATCCTTTGTAACTTCGCTCTCCCCTCGCACTGACAGCGACTTGCATTAGCCTGTCTGCCTAGTTCTCATTGTTAACTGTTAACAGAACAGGCTGCCAGTTGCACAAGAAATAGCATGTTGTATTTTGTTACCTTGCTAGGACCTAGTGTGTATATATACCCGATGTGTCTAATAAAGAACTGTTCCTTTCATCCCGCTTTTGAGTCACAATATACTCTTGGCTTGTCACAACATGTTATTTAAACCTTACCTATTTACAACCTTTAAAGTTTAACATTTATTATTTTTATTATTATTATTATTATTATTATTATTATTATTATTATTATTATTATTATTATTATCATTATTACTTGCTAGGCTACAACCCTGGTTGAAAAAGCAGGATGCTATAAGCCCAGGGGCTCCAACAGGGAAAATAGTCAAGTGAGGAAAGTAAATAAGAACAAATAAATTTTTTAAGAAGAGTAATAACTTTAAAATGAAGATCTCTTATATACACTATAAAAACTTTAACAAAACAAGAGGATGAGAAATAAGACAGAATAGCGTGTCCGAGTGTACCCTCAAGCAATAGAACTATAACCAAAGACTGTGGAAGACCAAGGTAGAGAGGCTATGGCACTACCCAAGACTAGAGAACAATGGTTTGATTTTGGGGTGTCATGCTCCTAGAAGAGTTGCTTACCATAGCTAAAGAGTCTCTTCTACAAAACTTCGACAAATTAATTGAATATCCAGCTAGTTCACACCAACAAATTCAGGCGAGAGGAAAAAAGGTTTATTCTAAAAGCAAATTAGCAATTTCATGAATGTTTACAGGAAAGGTGTACAGGATTTGCATCTCATTCCTTGCACGCTTTTGCAAAGGTTTGACCGCAGCAAAATTAACTGAATTTCGATACTGAATTGGAATCTGGCAAAAAGAGATGTTTGGAAACACTCGGATGGAACGATCTGTTCCTGGACTATAAGGATTTTGTTTTTATTTATCCATCAGGGATTCTGTTCTGTGTTTTCTTTATCCATCACGGATTCTGTTCAGCGTTCATTTATCCTCCAAGGATTCTGTTCAGTGTTCATATATCCATCAAGGATTCTGTTCAGTGTTCATTTATCAATCAAGGATTCAGTTCAGTGTTCATTTATCAATGAAGGAATCTGTTCAGTGTTCATTTATCCATCAATGATTCTGTTCAGTGTGCATTTATCCATCAAGGATCCTGTTCAGTGTTTATTTATCAATCAAGGATTCTGTTCAGTGTTCATTTATCAATCAAGGAATCTGTTCAGTGTTCATTTATCCATCAAGGAATCTGTTCAGTGTTCATTTATCCATCAATGATTCTGTTCAGTGTTTATTTATCCATCAAGGATTCTGTTCAGTGTTCATTTATCAATCAAGGATTCTATTCAGTGTTCATTTATCAATCAAGGAATCTGTTCATTGTTCATTTATCCATCAATGATTCTGTTCAGTGTGCATTTATCCATCAAGGATTCTGTTCAGTGTTCATTTATCAATCAAGGATTCTTTTCAATGTTCATTTATCCATCAAGGAACCTGTTCAGCGTTCATTTATCCATCACAGATTCTGTTCAGTGTTCCTTTATTCTTCAAGGTTTCTGTTTAGTGTTCAATTATCCATCAAGGAAACCTGTTCAGTGTTCAATTGTCCATCAAGAATTCTGTTCAGCGTTCATTTATCCATAACGGATTCTGTTCAGTGTTCATTTATCCATCCAGGATTCTGTTCAGTGTTCCTTTATTCATCAAGGTTTCTATTCAGTGTTCAATTATCCAGCAAGGATTCTGTTCAGTGTTCATTTATTCATCAAGGATTCTGTTCAGTGTTCCTTTAGTTATCAAGGATTCTGTTCAGTGTTCATTTATCCATCAAGGATTCTGTTCAGTGTTCATTAATCCACCAAGGATTCTGTTCAGTTTTCATTTATCCATCATGGATTCTGTTAAGTGTTCATTTATCCATCACGGATTCTGTTCAGAGTTCCATTAACTATGAAGAATCCTGTTCAATGGTCATTTATCCATCAAGGATTCTGTACAGCGTATATTCATCCATTAAGGATTCTCATCAATGTTCATGTATCCATCAATGATTCTGTTCAGTGTGTACTTATCCACCAAGGATTCTGTTCACTGTTCCTTTATCCAAATAGGATTCTGTTCAATGTTCATTTATCCATCAAAGAATCTGTTCTGTGTTCATTTATCCATCAAGAATTCTGTTCAGTGCTCATTTAACCATAAATGATTCCGTTCAGTGTTCATTCATCCATCAAGGATTGTGTTCAGAGATCATTATTATTATTATTATTATTATTATTATTATTATTATTATTATTATTATTATTATTATTATTATTATTATTACTTTCTACGTTACAACTCTATTTGGAAAAAAAAAAACATGATGCTATAAGCCCAGGGGCTCCAACAAGGGAAATAACCCAATGAAGAAAGGAAATAAGGGAATAAATGAACTACAAGAGAAGTAATGAACAATTAAAATTAAATATTATAAGAATCCTAACAATATTAAAATAGATCTTTCCTATATAAACATTAAAAAGTTTAATATAATAAGAGGAAGAGAAATAAGATAAAATAGTGTGCCCGATTGTACCCTCAAGTATATGAACTCTAACCCAAGACAGTGGAAGACAGTGAATCAGAGATTACTTTTACGTACATGATAGGGAAAAAGAAAATTCCTCATAGTCTAGGTTGTAAAATGGTTACTAAGATAAGTTTTCGTCATCAAAGATTAAATGAAAATAGATTGCTTATCATAAAGTAAACTCACAAACGCAATACATAAATTTCACAGAGGATTCCAGCCAAGACTTTGCTTGATAAATGATGCTTTGATTTCAATTTTAATTTAGACATATCATCAATTGCGGTAGATTTAATTTACATTCATAA
>NC_090750.1:18975842-18980842 GCF_036898095.1 Palaemon carinicauda
AAATATATATATATATATATATATATATATACACACACATATATATATATATATATATATATATATATATATATATATATATATATATATATATATATATATATATATACTATCCCAGAATCAGTAACACTCTCTGTCTCTCTCTCTCTCTCTCTCTCTCTCTCTCTCTCTCTCTCTCTCTCTCTCTCTCTCTCTCTCTTAAACCCACACATATACGCAGAAACATTATATTCTATATAGCCCTAGAATAAAGTTTCCTCGACTGTTATACGCAAACCGGCGTCATTAATTTTCATTGCGGTCCATCTCAAACTCCATCAAGAGTTTTAGAATAAAAATTATGTTCGATGTATGAAACCTAAAAACACGTAAGGAATTCTTGAAAAGAGAAACATTCTTTTTTTTTTGGATAGGAAAATTCATGCAAATTTAACGAGATGAAGCAAGTAGACCCGCGGATTGAATGATAGAAATTAGCATGAATGTCATGATAGTTACGAAGGGCCTTAACAACTAGAACGGACATTCGACAGAACGCATACCTTCGCCTATATCATGTTGTAGATCACAATATAGACAATTGAGTTAAGCACATTTTGGCACTAGTTTCATACAAATCGGATAAAAATTGTCCACGATACGGCGAAAATACGTTTTTGATCTTTTCGTGACCTTGACCTACGACCCAATAACTCCCCTAACCTAATCAAATTGTTCTTCGATCATGGCCATGATATAGTGAAAAGACGTTTTCCACATTTTTGTGACCTTGACATTGACCTTCAACCCAACAACTCCAATAATCTGATCAAATTGTTCCTGGATCATTATCAATCATCCTACCAAATTTCATGAGATTCGGTCATATAGTTTTTGAGTTATGTGAATCACAAACACACACACAGACACGTATATATATAAATATATATATATATATATATATATATATATATATATATATATATATATATATATATATATATATATATATATAAATGCATGTGTAAATATAGGACATACACATGCATATATATAATGAATAGTGAAGGTCATACACATACTACACTTTGAATATTACAATCACAGGCACAAAATTATCTAAGAACATCTACTCCATTCCTCAAGACCCACAAAACCCGAACTGCCAAATTTATCTTTTCTATAGGCCCGTGACGAGGGCCAATGGCACCCACACATCCAATTATCTCTCGAATTGCAGACGTGGAATCATCAGAGCAAATAAAGAGGAAAGAGGTGTGGTCATGGGGGGTAATGAAAAAGAATGAGCAGTAAGAGGACATACAGACTGCTCCGGGCTGGTCCGGCCTTGCTGGAACTCTGGAAGGGGTCTAGGGAATATGGACGGATAGAAATCTCTCTCTCTCTCTCTCTCTCTCTCTCTCTCTCTCTCTCTCTCTCTCTCTCTCTCTGTCGAGTTGGGTAGCTCCTGACTTGAAAAAGTATAATGGTCTACCAATATGGCTTATTATGGATATCCTTAATGCATTGGCAAATATCTTCTGGGCACTTTTACGTTCTGGAGAATATTATTATTATTATTATTATTATTATTATTATTATTATTATTATTATTAGCCAGGCTACAACCCTAGTTGGAGAAGCAAGATACTATATCCCCAAGGAATCCAATAAGGAAAAATAGCTCAGTGAGGAAAGGAAATAAGGAAATAAATAAACGATGAGGAAAAATGAACAATAGATTATTTTAAAAACAGTAACAATATTCTCTCTCTCTCTCTTTCTCTCTCTCTCTCTCTCTCTCTCTCTCTCTCTCTCTCTCTCTCTCTCTCTCTCTCTCTCTAGTGGTGATGTGTTCTTTTAGTAAATATATGATATAAGAATTGCAGTAATTTTCTTTGGTGAATCAGTTTTACATATATTTTTTTATTTCTTTCGTTGAAAACTTATCCTGCGATATTAATGAGAAGCCCTTCTTTATGTTTGCCACGTCTGTCAGACTCCTAAGGTTTTGTAAAAGTAACATAAATGGTTTTTATACTTTTGTCATCCTTTTTCCATTATTGCAATCACTCTGGTTGTATTGTGAACTCTCTCTCTCTCTCTCTCTCTCTCTCTCTCTCTCTCTCTCTCTCTCTCTCTCTCTCTCTCTCTCTCTCTCTCTCTCTATATATATATATATATATATATATACATATATATATATATATATATATATATATATATATATATATATATATATATATATATATATATATATATATATATATATATATATATAATTGGCTGTTGTTTTCACAAGAGAACATTTGGAGAGGGGCTTTTTTATAGAATGTATTTCTTCTGTTGGAGTTTTTTATTTCCTTATTTTCGTTCCTCACCGAGCTATTTTCCCTGCTAGAGCCCTCGGGCTTATAGCATCCTGCTTTTCCAACTAGGGTTGTAGCTTAGCTTATAATAATAATAATAATAATAATAATAATAATAATAATAATAATAATAATAATAATAATAATAATAATAATAATAATGATAATAATAATGATATAACTGTTAAACATGCTATATAAATGGAAATAACACATCCGTGAGGACTCGAAACATTTATATGGAACATAGCGTCTATGTCATCAGAATATTATCTCTAAATATTAATGATAAATGTTAATAAAAAAAACTGTATAGGGGATTCGGGTAAACTGACCTCTGACGGGTCCAGGAATAGAATGACTCTGGACTGATACTTCAAATATTTTAAAGCAGTTTTTTACTGAAAACAAAACAGTAATGAATGAAGAACAAACTTTTTTTAGCGCGTTAGAAAACTAAAAAAGTTCCAAATACTTTTGAAGTAAAAGATGAGGTTTCGGTACTGGAAAAGCAAAGCCAGTTAAATGTCGTACACAAAAATTATTTATCACGAGGATGCATTAATGTGTGAATAAATAAGATATCTGATGTATTTCCTATATGATAGAAACCTGTAAGAGTTTAGAAAAAACTTATTTCTTGAGATTTTATGGTATATTCTAGACCATTCATTTGCAAACGCTGTCACATGATAATAACAGTGATTACTTCTAACAAGCTGGAGATTCACTTCAGATATTAGTATTTACGTATTGGAATATGCGGAAGTAATTTTATGTCAAATTGTAAAGAATAAATTTCTTGAAATGATTAACTATGAAACATAATTTTTTAACATTTAATGTTCACTGTTATCAATGAAAGTGACCCAAACGAAAAGAAACTTAAATTTCATCAACTGAAATACTCTAAAACATAATATATATATATATATATATATATATATATATATATATATATATATATAATTAATATTATTATTATTATTGTTATTATTATCATAATTATTATTATTATTATCATTATTATTATTATTATTATTATTATTATTATTAGGGCAATACAAAACAAATGAAGAACTAACACAAGACAATTAACTGTTACTATAAAATAGATTCTGCTATAAAGTGTGTGCGATAAATAAAAGTAATCCAAGAAACTAAGAGAATTTTTGGAGAAGTAACAACCACATTTACTGGCATTCCTGCGTTGGGTTATTAGCTTTGTTTTAGATAGGTAAGCACTCTACCGGGTACCCGTGCGAGTTAGTAATATTCTTATTGTTCATGGGTATTTCAGAGCATCTTATCATTACTTATGTTTTACAATATCAACCGATATTTGTATTAAATTCAATTGATATCTATCCTATAAATTCCTTTACAGCAGATACTCTGACATGTGTTTTAGCGCTGTAATATATGCACAAATATGTATGTGCGGATGTGCATATCAACGATAATATGCTTGGAAATATATATATATATATATATATATATATATATATATATATATATATATATATATATATATATATATATATATACATATATATATATATATATATATATATATATATATATATATATATATATACATATATATATATATATATATATATCTAAATGAATATATATATATATATATATATATATATATATATATATATATATATGTATATAGTTATATACATATATATACAGTATATGCATGTATGTATATATATATATATATATATATACATATATATATATATATATATATATAAATATATATATATATATATATATATATATATATAAATATATATATATATATATATATATATATATACATATATATAGTTATATACATATATATAATATATATATATATATATATATATATATACATATATATATATAATATATATACATGTATATATATATATATATATATATATATATATATATATATATATATATATATATATATACACATATATATTTGCATATATATTTCCATACATGAAAACAGAGTCTCTGATATTGAACAGGTGGAACAATTTAGATACTTGTGATTTACTCTAAGCCAGAATTCCTTCTGGATATAAGGCTGAAGTTGAGAATAGGATAAACACCGTCTTGGGGTAATGGAGGCATGTAGCAGGAATGGTGTAAATATATTACGCTTATGTTGGAAAATTGGTCATTTTACAAAATGCCCGGCTATTATACAAAAAGACTAAATTCGTGGTCACTTTGCAAAATGACATAAATATTTCGACATTTAGCAAAAGGGCCAAGATTTTGGTCCATTTACAAAATCATTAGTATCATCGTTGGTAAGGTTACAAAATGTTCAATCAGCAAGTAGGTTAGGTTATGATAGGTTAGGAGGCTTCGCTGGTTTTGAATAATTGATAAGACCAACAATAACAACTCGAGAATAAAGGCAAGGGTCTTTTAATACGCCTAGTGGGAGAGAGAGAGAGAGAGAGAGAGAGAGAGAGAGAGAGAGAGAGAGAGAGAGAGAGAGAGAGATGCATACACTGTTAAGAATTTGCATTAAAAAAACGATAAATGTCTGGCAACATTTAATCTAGTATATTTAAAGTTTTAAAGGAGTGATTTGACGGTCAACATTTCGTAAAAGATAATAACAAAGTAAGG
>NC_090750.1:18985842-18998342 GCF_036898095.1 Palaemon carinicauda
TTAGCTTTTTGATATGGAGTTCAATGCAACAACATTAGAGTAAACAGCATGATAGTGAGAGATATCAACGAGGGACAAAGCTGATCCCATAAACAATATTCGTCCTAAGTTGTACATATCTAGTTTATTCTTATTATTTTACCTCATATTATGAACGAGCCATCAAAGAGACACTTTTACCTACAAAATATAACCTTACAGAAAAAGCAACCAAGAATGATAAAAACAAAACAAGAATAATAAAGGCATTTGCTCAAATAGTAAAAAAAAAAAGGGATGCAATCGAAGATTTAAGAAAGAAAGATGAAATAAAAAAAATAAAAGGAAACCCCCAAGAAAGGCATTAAGACAGGTAAAAACAAAACCAATAATGGAAATACAAAGCAACCAAATATTTGTCAATTTTTTAAGAAAAATGTGAGTAAACGCTAAAGTGAATATAAAAAATCTAAATTGATCAAGGTAATTAATAATGATCATTCAAACTACTTGGATAATCCTGATAGTGAATCAAAAGGAATTTAATTCATTTTAGAAGAGTGTTTCATCTCCATATAAAGAAGCCTCAGTTGTAGGAAAATGGTATGTGGTAATTTATAAAGATTAGGAGCGTCCATTATTTTTCATTGGTAGAACAACAAATCGGTTTTTAGAGGAAGGAGGAGTCAAAGTGACTCACCTTGAGTTAAGTAGCTTGAAACCACATATCATCATCATCTGCTCCTACGCCTATTGACGCAAAGGGCCTCAGTTAGATTTCTCCATTCGTCTCTATCTTAAGCTTTTAAATCAATACTTCTCCCTTTAACATCTACTTCGCGCTTCATAGTCCTCAGCCATGTAGGACTGGGTCTTCCAACTCTTATAATGCCTTGTGGAGCCTGGTTGAAAGTTTGGTGAACTAATCTCTTGGAGAGAGTGAAGAGCATGCATAAACCATCTCCATCTACCCCTCACCATGATCTTATCCACATATGGTACTTGAGTGATCTCTCTTATAGTTTCATTTCTAATCCTGTCCTGCCATTCAACTCCCAATATTCTTCTGATGGCTCTGTTCTCAAATCTATAAAATCTGTTGGAGATTGTTTCAGTGTTATACCAAGACTCATATCCAATTAGTAACACCGATCTCACTAAACTGATATATAGCCAGACTTTTAAATGTAATTTCAGGGGATTTGATTTCCAGATCTTACTTAACCTAGCCATTGTCTGATTTGCTTTTTTCAATCTTTCATTGAACTCAAATTCTTAAAGCCTGTATTAGATATCATAGTTCCTGAATATTTAAATGGTTCCACCTCATTAAACCATTTTCCTTCCGATGATATTTCATCTTCCATTGCATGTTCCATTCTCCTCACCCGTCTTTCTTCTAGTTATCTTGACCTGTAGTGTTCTGCTAATAAGGACAGCGTCATCAGCACACTCTAGGTCAGCTAATTTCCTGTTACCAATCCAGTCTAATCCTTCTCCAACATACCCAACTGTTCTATGCATTACAAAATTCACGAGGAGAATTAACAACATAGTATTTTCATGACAACTGGCGTAAGTGTTATGCTTCTAAATATTGCAATCAGTCAGATCTCCTTATTTTTGCCGTTTTCACCAACACTCATAGCTCCCATTCATCAGGCTTTGCCTCTTCACGCCACATTCTACAAAATAATCTTGTAAGTAATCTGGGAGTCACTTCATTTTCGGCCAATATTATCTTAGCAGTTACTCCATCGTAACCAGAGACTTTCCATCTCTTCGACTTCAAACTCACTGAATTCAATGATGGGCACATCAAGGTCTTCATCCGCTTCAGGTATATCAATCAAATTATTCCCGTTATATCTCCTATTCATGACCCCACTAAAGTGTTCCATCCAACGTTGCCTTTCTTCATCTTCTGTTGTTATAACAGCTTCATCTCTCTTTTTGATGGTTATATGCTTCTTCTTCTTTGCTCCCGTAGAGATTTCTATAATAATTCTATGTACAATTCTTATACCATAGTCGTTCCCTGACTCCATAGCTTTGTCAGACTCATCTGCTTTCCTGTCTAAATATTCTCTCCAGTCATTTCTGGCTTTTCTTTTGACTTCACTATCAATACTGGAATGCTTAGCATGCTCTACCTTGCAATTTTCATTACATCCTCAAAACTTTTAACAATCGACTTCTATCTCTGTCTCCTTTTTATAGTATGCCAAGTATCGTTCGTTAATTGTTTGTTAATTTAAAGTCTCTAAGACTGCAAATCGATTCCTACATTCAATTTCAAATATTTCTGTGCTCATCCTCTAGAAGCTTAGTTGTATCAAACCTAGATATTTTATCTACATTTCTGTTGGGTGCTTTCAGTTTTAATTTCAGTGTAGCAAGAGGAGCTAGTGGTCATTACCATTATTTACACCTCTATAGCTTCTTACACTTCTCAGAGTCCTCCTTCTCTCTTTATCAATGGCTATGTGATCTATTTGATTTTTGTAACTGCCACATGATGAACCCCATGTTTAATTGTGGATGTCCTTGTGCTGGAAAAAGAATATCTCTAATAACAAGATTGTTTGTTAAACAAAACTTATAAAATGTGCCCCATTTTCATTTACAACTTCGCCAAGCCCATCAACACCCATCACATTCTCTATACCTCGATTATTCCTTTCAACTTCAGCATTGAAGTCACCAATCACAATTTTCATATCTCTCTCTGGGATCTCATCTGTTACACTCTGCAATTCTTTATAGTATTCATCTTTCCTTTCTTCAGGGGGATCATTTGTTGGTGCATAGTTAACTATAATACTCATATTGCACTGCTTTGATTTAAACTTTGCAAGTGACATCTGCTATATACAGCTCTCCATTCCATTAATGACTTTTCTGCTCTTGATGTCGTCATTCCTACGCCTTCTCTTCCAACTCCATCTGTTCTTCCTGAGTAGATATATGTATTGCCTTGGTATGAGTTCTTTACCAATCCCTTTACGTGTTTCACTTAGGGCTAAGAAATCCAAACCATATTTCATAAATTCACTATTTACTTGCTGTAACTTCCAAATCTGATTCATCTTCCTAACATCTCAATTACCAATTTTAAATTTTTCTTTAGTATTTATTAACCGGGCGATTCTTAGCACCCTGTAACGCCTGAGACTGGGGGCCATTCTTTAATTTTCGCTTTTCAAAGAATGACTAAATCCATAGAGGATTCATTGGTTAGAGTCATCAAAGGACAGCCAGTTCCTTGTGATGCGCAGTGCCTAAGGCAAGTGATCCCTGCCAGTCCATACTAATTCCACTAAGATCATCCACCAGGCCTCAGGAGTAGAGGAGTATCCATAGCACCAAACGATACATACTTTTTTCAAATCACAGATATAATTAAAGGTCCTTTATTTATGGAACCCAGGCCTTAACGAAAATGGTTAGTGCCATCTATAAAAGAACAGAAGTAGTTTTTAGAGCATTCAGTTGAAGCAAATAGACAAGTCTTATATTCAGGTATTTATTTTGTTACGTATATAGCTATAATATATATTGAATTGTTCACTTTCATTTCAGGTTTTGTATTGTACATATTTTTTTCATTAGAAATAGGTTTGATTAATATTTTCTTTGAAAAGAAAACCTTTTTCTTTTTCCGTTTTTTATATATCAATATTTTTTTCCCTTGAAGTAAAGGGTCGAAAATATTTTCTAATAACTATCATTTACCTATATTTTTGGTTAAAATTATTAAGAAAATATATAAATGCATATAAGAATAATATAAAAGATAAGAAAACTAAAAAATCTATTACTTAATAACTTAACATTAAGAATTAGTTGCTTTTTCATTTAAGTGTCCAAAATTGCCTCACCATTTTTCGAGGTGAGGCAAAATTGGACACTAGATATTCCAGATTTTTTCATCAATTTTTCATTTTGTACCTTCCTTTAGTATCATCTACAATTTTTTTTTTTTAGAAATAATAATTTCTAGTATTATTTTTGAGAAGCCCTAAAATGAAGGCGAGGCAATTATTGGACACCCATATTAAACAATTTTTTTAGTGGTATTTAATACTTTTTCAAAATCAAACATACTAATATTTATAAAGTAGAAGGTTGGGAAATTTCTAACAGCATTATAGTTTTTGAAAATTATAAATAGTTTTAGAGATATTGCAGCTGTCCAAATTTTGCCTCACTTGTCCAAAATTGCCTCTGTCCAAAATTGCCTTACCCTACTATATATATGATCAGCGCCAAAGGCACCTCCACACCCAAGCTAGGACCAAGGAGGGCTAGGCAATGGCTGCTGATGACTCGGCAGATGGACCTATAGGCTCCCCCAAACCCCTCCTCCTTCGCTCACCAGGATGGTGAGATTGCAGCGATCAAAGGAACTAACGAGGTTGAGCGGGACTCGAACCCCAGTCTGGTGTTCACAAGTCAGATGCGTTACCGCATCGGCCACCTCAACCCTAAGGCCTTGGGCACAACTCCCCGTGCGAATATCTTAGCCGTGCGGGTCTGGGAATTTTTCAGTCATAGCCATGAACTCCTGCGATGTAATTGGTAGTGAGTGTGTTGAGTGTTCAGTACGGGTTAAGTACGTGTGACGCACGGTTCGCAAATGTCGTGAGATGAATGCGTGGAAAAATTATGGCGTACGGCACATGCGGGAAGAGTACTAAGCATGCACTAAGGACCTGCGTGTAATGCAGGTGACGCACTTCCGGAGTACGAGTCTTAAGTGTCCCCTGCGGGGTATAAATACCACCGTGCTATGCCCGCGCTCCACACTCAAGGGTTGCAAGTTCTACAGCGTGAATATCCATTGTTTATATATATATATATATATATATATATATATATATATACATATATATATATATATATATATATATAAAATACAATCAACTAATCACGGACAAGAATGGTGATTACCGTCTTTGTACAAAATTGAGGATCCGGAGAGATAGTAATTAAGAATACTGAGAGAGAGAGAGAGAGAGAGAGAGAGAGAGAGAGAGAGAGAGAGAGAGAGAGAGACTACCTACTTGGCAAAGGGATGTAGATCAGAATGATGATGTACATGCTGCAGCAGAATATATATCCTGAAAAATCATGTAAATATCGTGCATTAGTACTAACGTCGTCCGGTCATTGTACTACACACTTACTTTTGCCGCAATTGCATCGTACGGTGCACGTACGGACCACGTACTTCTTTTAATTCCGTACGACAAACGTGCGTGGCTCGTACTTGTGACGCAAGTTGCACGCAAATTACACACACGACCAATGTGCAGCGATCACGCCACAGAAAATCCTACGGCACGTAAGTTGCACGTAAGTCACACGCACAGCTTACTTGCGTCAGACGTGCATCCTGTCTGCGACTACAAATTTTCTTGACTGCCGCAAAACATTTTAGTGCAGCGAGTGAAGATTCTGCGGCTGGTATACGGCGGGCTACCTGGTCAAAGACTGTTGCGTCCCCCTTGCGTCACACCCCCGATTTCACACAAATTTTGCCCGTATAACCCCCGTAGCTGGTAGTACGGCCAATTGTGCCCAACGCCTAAGGTAGAAGAAAAAAAGGTAATTTCTGGGTCGACCTGTGAGGCCCGGTGAAAAGGGTCCTTCTTTACACTTTTCTGCTATAAACCTTCCAAAAATACCAGAGAAAGATAAAAGCATGGAATGCAGAGGTTACTATCCTCGCGCGAGCACCTTGTGGGTGTCGTGTATAAAGCAGGGGCGTGTGAAAACCACTATTCACAGGCTGTCTTCCATTTAGATAATTCCTTCATCAAAGGGAAGGGCCGTAACAGAGGCCCCAGATACCGCACTTGAGCCACTCCACCGACGCCCGACGCGAGCGCCCTCTGAGACATCCTTCTGTTTTGGACTTGCTAGCTTGGTCTTAGATTTTTGTGTTCTCGGTGTTTTCACGTTTCGTGGATTATTTTCATCATGGCCGAAGCTCCAACTTCACCAATACCAATGTTAAGTACCATAGTTTGTTTTGACAGCTTTTTGCAGTACCGGGCAGTTGTACTTTTCCTAGTATTGTGTTCTTTTTATTTCGACCGGCTTGGCCTTCCGCAGTGTCGGCAGCCATTGTTGTTTTGATTTGCCTCGCTGGGAATTTCATGTTAGTCTTGCCCATTTGGTACGCTGTCAGTTAGGTTCTTGGTTAAGTCACTGGCCTTACGCCTTTTTGAACCATTATTATTATTATTATTATTTCCTATGGTACTTTTTGCTAGCAAGTCTAGTCTGGACGAACAAGAATAACGTTCTGGCTTTATTATAGTCCCGCCCTGAGAAGCGTTCGTCAGTGGACTATATCCTTTTAAATTTTGTTAACGCAGACGTTATTCTTCATTCGTAGTCTTGTATTTGATGTTACAATTTTATTGTTATTCTTATATCATATTATAGTGTGCTTAATTAGGTTCTTTATAGTGTAACCACGAGAGCGAGAGCATGGAGTTCTCGTTTTCTGTCGCTACAGTCACGAGTTACCCTTTCTCTCGTTTTCTTTCTTAGCCTCGAGTAGGAGTGGTGGATTTCCCGTTTTCCGTTTTACACGATCACGGGTTCTCCCTCCCCCCTCTCCCTCTACGGGTATATGATATTTTATGATTTATTTTATTATGTGGTTACTGTTAATATAGCTAGCTTATTAATAGGTCCTGTTCGTGTGTGAGTCATTGTTTTGGGCCAGCTTTATGACGCCACCTGTTCCCCTCGTAGTTCCGTCCTCTCCCCGCTACGGCTTGGGAGTAGGATCTGAACATTCATCTACTCCGCCTTGAGTTCTACTCCGCCATGAGGAATACTCATTGAGATTGGAACCTATAGTTATATATCATTTGGAGTGCAACCCTCTGGCAGGGCCTCCTCCCCCCGGTGGTCCCTTGCACCCAGACTCCGGCCACGGCCATATCCACACAAAATATTCATTATCAATCACAACTTATTTATTCCGGACCTTTCACCGGACCTCCGGCTTCATCGGAGATCACCAATACGCTTAGCAATGATGTTAGCCTTAGCTTTTAGCTACTGCTTGTATTTTATGATTTATTTGGATACGGGCCTATCACTGAATCCTCGACCCTGTCGGAGGTTCCGCAGCTTACATTAATTTATTTTATTCTTATTTTAATAATATTTATAGTGATATGGACCCATTTTAGATTGCTCCGGCACACTCTGGTGCAGGAAAATTTTATATTTAAAATATTTTAATATGGAGCTCCGGCTCTAATTCATTGAACCATTCTATGCACACATATTTAATGCTATCTAGACTCTGTTAGTAGATCTTAATCCCTTACCAGAGTCTCAAGGAACATCTAGACTTATGTCTCCTTTCTTTTACAGAAGGTCCGCTGCGCTGCCAAGGGCTGCCCCGCCTCTTTCAACGATCCCGTTGGACATGACCTCTGCCGGTCGCATGCACATTGCGCTATCTCCTTTATTCGGGAGCCGGGACAAGCCCCATACATGGTGTGGTTCCCGGAATTGTGCACGCTCTGTTACGAGTTGTCCTCCTTACTCCTGAACGATGACGTAAGTTGGTTTTCGTTTTGTTCCTTTTATCCTTTGGCGATGATTTAATTTGTTCCTTAATTATGTACACATCGCTTATTTCGGAGAACGATCCTTCTCCTTCATCACTAATCCCCTCACCTCTTTCAGGCCGATGATGAATCTCTTCGGTCGGCAAGAGCTGCTCTTCGTCCTTGGGTGTCGGGCTTCGGCAGGAATGCTCCGTCTGGCGCACCCTATCTCCTCGACGGAGACATGGCCTCCCGACTCTTCCCAGGCTCTACCACTGCAGCAGTCACTCCGGAGGCGGCTGCCCCTTCAATTGAAGCGGACAGAGCGACCATCCCCACGGAAGCCGAATCTCTTTTATCGGGGGACGTGTCAGCTCTGGATTTAGACATCGAGCCCATGGACGAGCAGGTAGGTGGTGTCGAGTTGGTGGAAACTTTTCTATCTCCTACTCCTTCTTCTACCTCTTCCTTTCTCGGCTTTGATAAGCCTACGGCTTCTCCTCGGGATCCCTCCGTCCCCATACGACCAAAGGTGAAGCCACTCCGTAATTATAAGTCAATGCCTAGTTCAGCTTCGCTATTGTGTACGTCACCGGTCCCCGGACCCTCGACTGCTCCTGATATCCCTGGTACTTCTCATAAAACCATAACTTCTAAGAAGTCGAAGTCCGCCAAGTCCAAGGCTTCGTCGGCGGATGGTTCTCAGGAACCCTCCTTATCCGTCGACTTAATCAGGGATATGATTAAAGAACAAATTCAGCAACACTCTGGGGCTATGACGGAGCTAAAAGATATGGTGGCGAATCTGATCCGCTCCGGAACTCAGATTCCTCCGCCTTCAGCCCCAGACGCGTCGAAGTTACCCCCCTTCGATAAAAACAACCCTTGGAGGTTTGCCTTGCATGCTCCTTACTTAGATGGTACCCTAACTCTAGATAGCATAGGCACCCGCCCTCTAGAGGACCTAGAATTCTACCCCCCGGGGCTAGAATTCCCATTAAACGGCTTCGTCCATTTGAAGGAACATACCTTGGTTAGAATGGACAAGGTACCGAAGGAAACGGTGATATTTCCAAAAGAACAGGCCCAAGCTGTCTGGGCCAGGACTCTATCAGAATGGGGGTGTACCAACTCCAAGCTCACCCCACACAAAGGTGCCTACACTATTTTTACAACGGCATCGTCCATTACCTTGCCACTTATAGATAAAGTGACAGATCTAACAATACAGGCCATCAAGGAAGGCTCTGCCATGCCGGCTCTCAAAGAGACGGACCCCACCTCAACGCTCATTCCGAGTACCTCTGCCACCTGGGATGACGCTTCTTGTACCTTCCCGGTAGGGAAGCTAGACCCAGACTGCGCCTCTACTCATTTTTCTGAGAAGCTTCCCAAATTACTAGAGAATCTTTTCAAGACCGAGTTCGAGGCACGTAATAGGTTAGCTAGGTCCCTCCACTCCATCACCTCCGTAGAGTCCCTAGCCTCTGTTTACCCGAATGAAACTTTGTTCAGGGTTTTCACAAAGATCCTGCTTCTGTCCTACCAAGTTGACCTCCACGACTTCTGGTCGGCTCGGGTTAGCTGCAGGAAATACGTTCTGTCTGAGGCTTCTATCAGACATGAACCACACAGGCTGATAGCGTCCTCCTGCTGGGGTAAGACCCTATTCCCTCAGGATGAAGTTAATAAAGTTCTTCAGGACGCTGCGAGGGCAAACCAAAATTTGCAAGTAAGGTGGGGCCTCACGACCAAAAGGAAGATCGAATCTCACAAACCAACTTTCTTCAAGAAAAAGCAGATATTTACCCCTTACAAGACGAACCGGGGTCACTACCACCAATCGGCAGTTCCCCACACGTCAACACAGTCTTCCTCTGCTTCGACTTCTCAGCAACCGGCTCTTCCTCAACAGGTGGTCTACCTCACTGCTCCCCCAGGTACACAACCCAACCCCATGTCTTCTTGGATGTCCTCCCCTGCATACAACCCTAGCTACGAACCCTCCGGTTCCTTTCGTGGACACCAGAGAGGAAGCTACAGAGGTAGAGGACAGTTCCGCCATCGAGGCGGAACTAGATCAAGGGGTGCCCGGGGAGGGAAGGGACCTAAATTCACTCCCTCACAATTATGTGATCCCGGTAGGGGGGAGACTTTATCACTTACGAGACCATTGGACCTTCAGTCCATGGGCTCACAGCATAATATCCAAAGGCTTAGGTTGGAAATGGTCACAGGGATCTCCACCTCCACTAGTGACCTTCTTCCAGAGACCCACTCCCATCCTGAAAGAGTACACCACAGAGTTACTCAAGAAGAAAGCAATCAAACGGGTTCGATCACTGAAATTCCAAGGCCGCCTATTTACAGTTCCAAAGAAAGACTCGTCGGTGTTGAGAGTGGTTCTGGACTTGTCAAAACTAAACTCTTACATTCTCTGCGACAAGTTCCGTATGCTGACTATCTCTCAGGTACGGACCTTACTTCCCCGTGGGGTCGTCACCACCTCTATCGATCTTACCGACGCCTATTATCATGTGCCAGTAGCTCGAAACTTCTCTCCTTACCTAGGCTTCCGCCTAGGCAAGAAAGCCTTTGCGTTCAAAGTCATGCCCTTCGGTCTCAGCATTGCTCCCAGGATATTCACGAAACTGGGAGAGACAGTGCTCGAGCAACTCGGGAACCAAGGGATACAGATCATCGCCTATCTGGACGATTGGCTCATTTGGGCTCGGTCGACCCAGGAATGCAACAGAGCTACGACGAAGGTAATTTGATTTCTCGCCAAACTGGGATTCCAAGTCAATCTCCAAAAGTCTCGCCTACAGCCATCAAGCCACTTCGAATGGTTAGGCATTCGGTGGGACCTTTCAAAGCACAGGCTCTCCCTTCCTCCCAAAAAGGTAAGGGAGATAGCTTCCAAGATCAGGAATTTCTCAAACACAAACAGGTGTCCAGAAGAGCTTTAGAAAGAATCCTCGGCCTTCTCCAATTTGCTTCAGTAACAGATCTCCTATTAAAAGCCAAACTCAAAGACATCAATCGAGTTTGGAGAAAGAGAGCTACAATACCTTTAAGAGACAAGATCTCGAAGATCCCCTCTGTCTTAAAAATGAGACTACGCCCATGGTCCGAACCGAGGAACCTCTCCAAATCGGTTCCTCTGCAATTCCCCCCTCCACAAGTGACACTTCATACAGACATGTCTCTGAGTGGCTGGGGGGGTTACTCCCAACATCAGATGTTTCAGGGCTCTTGGTCACCCGCCATGAAACAGTTCCATATCAATGTTCTCGAAGCCATGGCAGTGTTCTTGACCCTGAAGAGAATCTCTCCTCCGAGGTCGTCCCACATCAGAGTAGTCTCAGACAGCACAGCCGTAGTACACTGCATCAACAGAGGTGGATCCAAGTCACCCAACCTGAATCAGGTCCTGGTCACTATCTTCGCCTTGGCAGCAGACAAGAACTGGTTCCTGTCAGCAACTCACCTTGCAGGAGTCCAGAATGTGATAGCAGACTCACTATCCAGGACGAAACCACTGGAATCGGAATGGTCCCTAGACATAAATTCCTTCCGGTGGATACTCAGGCTGGTTCCGGGCCTCCAGGTAGATCTATTCGCGACTCAACTGAATCACAAACTTCCCTGTTATGTGACCCCAAACCTGGACCCTCAGGCTTATGCCATGGACGCATTAACCCTGGATTGGAACCATTGGAAGAAGATTTACCTATTCCCTCCAGTGAATCTTCTAATGAAAGTTTTACACAAACTACGCTCCTTCCAAGGGGCAGTGGCTTTAGTAGCACCTCACAGGCCAAAAAGCAGTTGGTTTCCTCTCCTCCTCGAGTTGAAACTCCGTCCCTTCCGGATCCCATTCCCCAAACTGACCCAAGTAGTCCAAACTCGGACTGTGTCAGATTCCTCAAGGATAGCCAAAACCCTAACTTTGTGGACTTCATGAAGTTTGCAGCTCGTAGAGATGCGAACATCGACCCGGAAAATGTCCTCTTTATAGAATCAGACAAAAGGGACTCTACAATTCGTCAATATGATTCGGCCGTTAAGAAACTAGCAGATTTCTTAAAGAATTCAGACCATACTTTTATGACTCCTAATTTAGCCATCTCCTTCTTTAGGTTCATATTTGACAAAGGCCTAGCAGCTAGCACTATAACCACCATCAAGTCAGCTTTGAAGATCTTCCCTGTTGGGTTTAACATTAACCTAGCAGATTCCTATTTCTCATCTATTCCAAAAGCATGTGCTAGGCTTCGACCTTCGGTTCGTCCACAAAAGGTCTCTTGGTCTCTGAACGATGTCCTCAAACTTGCGTCAGACACGGACAATGAATCCTGCTCCTATATCACTCTTCTTAGGAAGACTTTATTTTTAACGGCTTTGGCCTCGGGTGCTCGAATCTCAGAACTAGCAGCTCTCTCACGAAACTCAGAAAACATAGATTTCCTCCCTTCAGGTGAAGTACTTCTTTCTCCAGACAGAGGTTTCCTAGCTAAAAATGAGGACCCACAAAATAGGTGGTCCCCTTGGAAGATTAATCCTCTTCCCCAAGATACTTCTCTGTGTCCAGTCACTACTCTCAGGGCCTTTTTAGCTAGAACTGCCACCCGCTCGTCTGGCTCCTTGTTTATCAGAGAACAAGGAGGTACTATTTCCATTCAAGGCATTAGGCAACAAATCCTATACTTCATTAAACAAGCTAATCCGGAATCATTTCCCCATGCTCATGATATCCGGTCAGTAGCTACCTCCATCAATTATTTCCAAAATATGGATTTTGATGACCTTAAAAAGTACACGGGTTGGAAATCTCCTATGGTTTTCAAACGCCACTATCTAAAGAACTTACAGGCCCTTAAATACCCAATGGTTGCAGCTGGGAGCCTCATCTCTCCCCATTAATCTCTTGTTCTT
>NC_090750.1:19013342-19023342 GCF_036898095.1 Palaemon carinicauda
CAAATGCAAGAAGTCATGCAAGCTGCCATCCTGCCAGTGTATTGTGAATGGACTGCCCTGTACTCAGACCTGTATCCTGCAGGATTGCGAAAACATGAAGGATGACGATGTTGGTGATATGCAAGGAGGTGGATCAGATAGTGACAGCAACATTGAAACCCAATAAACATTTAAGGTTTCCTTTTATGTATAATACAATGTAGTCATACACTGCTGGGTATGGACTGATTTTGCATAAATGGTAGCATTGTTGTATAGGCTTATACAGGTATCTGGAAAATTTAATTAATGTTGATTATGTATGATGTTTCAACTTTATTTTCATTTTCATATAATGCATTATTGTTGTCATTTTTGTTATCAAATACTGTAATGGACAATCAAAAAAGGTTCCAATGCATATGTAACAGCTTATAAGATGCAATTTAAACATAAAGCTTTCAGGTTTGTGGATCTGAATAAATTCCCATGAGTATTTTGTTGCACAAGAATAAAGCTGTCTGATATTGCGGTCGGAAATATGACGTTTTTATGTTTAGACCCCACCTACAAATCTTCGGCTCTGTTGACCTTAAGCTGTGAGTCACACAAGTCCATCATGCTGCATTGTGTTGCAGATACATATAGCTATCAGAAAATACCAAAAATGTTTGGTGCCCCCAGATGGTACCGATTGGTCAAAATCAGGGTGCTGGCTCACGGACTAACTATAAAATTATAAATTATAACGATTGAACCCATCCTGAAGCAAATGTAAAGAAAAAACATGCAACAAATTTGCTGCTATAAAAAGCAAAGATATCACAGAAACGATGAAATAAAAAAATGGAAAATTCTTGAAAAAAAAAGAATCCAAACTACAGAGTCATTAAATCTTCAATAGGAAGTGTCTCAACATAAAACTTATTTGAGAAGTTATTATCACATATTACTCCTGAAAGTAAAAAATGGCTGACTCAGCCAGAATTCTGGAAGAAAAAGAAGCTAAATCCATCTAGGTATCATAATTCTATAACATTTGACTTTATATCGAGCAGATTGTACTAAACATTCCTCTCTCTCTCTCTCTCTCTCTCTCTCTCTCTCTCTCTCTCTCTCTCTCACCGTATATGTGATAGTGCCAACAGTTACCCCAAGGCACTTTACTTAAGGGTCTTTGCAGTATCTCTCTCTCTCTCTCTCTCTCTCTCTCTCTCTCTCTCTCTCTCTCTCTCTCTCTCTCTCTCTCTCTAGGTGGTAGTGCCATCAGTTACACCAAGGCACTGTAGACCTTACTTAAGGGTCTTTGCAGTATCTCTCTCTCTCTCTCTCTCTCTCTCTCTCTCTCTCTCTCTCTCTAGGTGGTAGTGCCATCAGTTACACCAAGGCACTGTAGACCTTACTTAAGGGTTGTTCCTGCCGAATTTTTTCCTTCTACAACCTCCTCCGACGATCTCCAGCGCATACGTCACGTCGTGGGAAAATTTACTCCGTGCCGCCAGACTTACAAGCCCCCAGCGAAGCATCACATACCAACGGACTTGCACTCTGCAACGCACGTCTTCCTGCGCAACGACACCAGCAAGCTACCACTAACGCCCCCTTACACGGGCCCTTTCCTTGTGATCCGCCGCAGTCCGAAAGCATTCCTCCTAAACATTCGGGGCAAAGAAGACTGGGTCTCCATTGATCGTCTAAAACCTGCTTATCTTCTGCCAGATGACCCGCCTACAGTTCGCCTCTCTAGATCAGGGCGCCCTATTTAACATGTACAGTATGTCATTTTCAGGGGGGAGCCATGTACCAACCGCGTGTCACACAATTGTACATAATTCCTTTTGTATATATCATGCTTGTATCTGCGCTCTTCCCTCGCACTAAAACGAACATGAAAATTCACGTCCCGGTTTTCCTCTGTGACATTGTCTGTCTTGTAAACATGTTATGTCCTGTTGCCCTGAGGTTTTGTATATAAAGGAGAGTGTTCTATAATATTATAACTCAGTTGATTTCATCCTGCCTTTGAGTTCACAACCTTCTCTCGGCCCGTCACACTGGACCGAGTGCTATGTATACCAAGATGAAAGATATCTAAACATCTTTATGGAATCCTGAGAATATGTTTTGCATTTTGCCAACACAATGAGATATTTTACTCCTACAGTAAGTTTTTAGGGTAAATGTACTATTAAACTCGCCTAGTAACAGTCAAATCCACAAATCTAGATCAATCCGGTGCTGAAAAACGTCCCATTAAACTCATGGAAAATACCAGAATTGTTTAGTGTTCTAAAATGCAAAATGTTTCTCAGTTGGCTTTGGCCTATATTTTTCGGTAGCTTATTTCCCCACTGCCCTTTATTACAGAGGCAACTGATAGCCTTTGATTCTTAGTCCACTGTTTAAAGGTCGCTCATGAATGGCAGAGGCAGGGGACACTGACCTTGTCCTATCAAGCAGGACAATGCCCTAGAGACTGCCCCTTTATACTTATGATCAGCACCTAAGCTTCCTCTCCACCCAAGCTAAGACCATAGGGGGTCAGGCAATGGCTGATGATGACCTCAGTGGATAGACCTATTAGCTTCCAAAAAACAGCCCATCCATAGCTTATAAGCATGGTGAAGATGCAGTGACCATAGAAACGTACGAGTTGGAGTGGGACTCGAACCCCAATCTAGCAATCACCAGACTTGGATAGCAAGGTTGGTAGCAAGGTTGGATTTCTATTGCAGAGGTCCCGATTTCGGTCCCCGCCAGGGACGCGAATACCGTGAGACCTTCTACCGGGGGGGTACTCCCAGGCTGGCGCCTGGGGGGGAGGTTAGAGGGGACTAGTGATAGTCCCTGCTGGCTGATGGTCGCCCGAGGAGAACGATGTAAATCGTCTCAGTGGAGACCTAAAACCCGCAACTTTAACTTTTTGTACCACCCGCAAAGAATAGACGTGAATTATATTTTTAGATCTTAGTCATAACATAGATTCAGTAATTACCTCTGCCTAGGAGGTTATGTTTTCGATGGAGTTTATTTATTTGTTTCTTTATTTGCCTGTGAGCCTGTGGACAGGATTTTTTATTCATTTATTTGTATGTGTATTTGTGGACTGGATTAATAATTTATTGGTTTGTCTGTGTGCCTGTGGACAGGATTATTTATTTATTTGTGTCTGTGGTCATGATAAATTATTTTTTTTTTTATCTGTGCGTCTGTGGGCAGGTTTATGTATTCATTTATTTCCCTACGTGTGTGTGTGTATAGGATTATTTATTTGTTTATTTGTCTGTGTGTCTGTGGACAGGATTATTTATTTATCTATTTGTCTTTTTGTCTTTGGATAGGATTATTTATTGATTTATTTGTCTTTTTATCTGTGTACAGAATTAATTATATATTTATTTATCTTTTTGCCTGGAAAAAGCATTATTTATTTTTTATTTGTCTGTGTGTCTGTAGAAAGGATTATTTATTAATCTGTGTGTGTTTGTGGACAGGATTATTTATTTGCGTATTTGTCTGTGTGGCTGTGGACAGGATTTTTTATTTATTTGTCTGTGTATCTGTAGACAGGATTATTTATTTATTGGTGTGTGTGTCTGTGGAATGGATTATTTATTTGTTAATTTGTCTGTCTATGGACAGGATTATTTATTTGTTTATTTGTCTTTTTGTCTGTGGACAGGAATAATTATTTATTTATTAGTCTGTGTTTGTGAACAGGGTTATTTATTTGTTTATTTGTCTGTGCATCTGTGGACAGGACTAATTATTTATTTATTTTTCTGTGTCTGTTGACAGGATAATTCATTTATTTATGTGTCTGTGTAAATGGGCAGGTTTATGTATTCATTTATTTGTCTGTGTGTCTGTGGACAGGATTACTTAATTTTTTATTTGTCTCTGTACCTGTGGACAGAATTACTTGTTCATTTGTCTGTGTTTGTGGACTGGATTATGTATTTGTTTATTTGTCTGTGTATCTGTGGACATGATTAATTATTTACTTATTTCTCTGTGTGTCTCGTGACTTGATAATTTACTTACTCATGTGTCTGTGTATGTCGGCAGATCTATGTATTCATTTATTTGTCTGTGTTTGTGGACTGGATTATGTATTTGTTTATTTGTCTGTGTATCTGTGGAATTGATTAATTATTTACTTATTTCTCTGTGTGTCTCTTGACATGATAATTTACTTACTCATGTGTCTGTGTATGTCGGCAGATCTATGTATTCATTTATTTGTCTGTGTTTGTAGACTGGATTATTTATTTGTTTATTTGTCTGTGTATCTGTGGACAGGATTAATTTTTTATTTATTTTTCTGTGTACCTTTTGACAGAATAATTTTTGTACTTATGTGTCTGTGTATATTGGCAGGTTTGTGTATTCATTTATTTGTCTGTGTGTCTGTGGACAGGATTAATAATTTATTGGTTTATGTGTGTGTCTGTGGACAGGATAATTAATATTTTTATTTGCCTCTTTCTTTGTTGAGAGGATTATATATTTATTTCTCTGTGTGTCTGTGAACATGATTATTTACTTATTTATTTGTCTGTGTGTCTGTGGACAGGAATATTTATCTTTTTGTCCGTGTCTGTGGACAGGATTATTTATTTATATGTCTGTGTGTCTGCGAACAGTATTATTTATTTATTTATTTATCAGTGTGCCTGTGGACAGGATTATTTCTTTATTTGTCTGTGTGTCTTTAAACAGGATTATTTATTTATTTGCCTGTGTATATTTGGACAAGATTGTTTATATATGTGTCTGTGTGTATGTGGACAGTATTATTTATTTATTTGTCAGTGTGTCTGTGGACAACATGATGTTAAAACTACTCGACGGATTATAATGTAATTTTCACCACAGATAGATCGTAGGTCCTGGTCGACCTCATTAAATTTTTGAGTAAATCCAGATCCGAATCGGATTCTAGATCCTAGATCAGGTTTCTAGAGCCGGATTTGCATTATTTGCAAGTTTAAAGATTACTTCGAAATAATTTCACTGATTTTGACGATATTTTCACCACATATAGATCTTAGGTCAGGGCCGACCGCATTAAGTTTGAGTTGATCTGAAACCAGTTCCGGATTCTAGATCCAGATTTGCATTTTTCACAATTTAAAAGATTATGTAAAAAAAAAAGAAAACAAAAAATTTTACCACAGATAGAAAGTGATCTACATTTGGATCCAGATTTGTATTTTAATGATAACGTAAAAACAAACTGACGAATTTTCTACCACATAAGCCTATAGAACTTGGGCCGTGGACGACTCTATTAATCTTTGGGAGGTCAGAAATCTCTGATTGCTCTTGTTTTCCATATATTGACGGCGTAAAGTTCAGTAACTACTTTCCTCTTTGTAAGTGTAAAAGAAAATCTAGCTAAGGTAAGGAGCTTTTCTAGGAGGAGGACACTTCAAAGTCATACTATTGTTCTTTACTCTTGGGTAGTGCCATAGTCTCTGTGCCATGGCCGTCCACTGACTTGGAGATTTCTCTTACTTGAGGGTACACTTCGCTACACTCTTGTTTACATATTTTCGTTTCCTCAGTGTCTATTTGACTCTGTCTATCTTATTTCTCTTCCTCTTTTTTTTTTAAGTTTTTATAATTTATGTAGGAAAAATCTATTTTAATGTTATCACTGTTCTTAATAAAATATGATGTTTTAATGCTTTATTACTTCTCTAGTAGTTTACTTATTTCTTATTTCCTTTCCTTACTGGGCTATCTTTCCCCGTTGTAGCCCTTGGGTTTATAGGATTCTACTTTTTAAACTAGGGTTGTAACTTAGCTATCAATAATAATAATAATAATAATAATAATAATAATAATAATAATAATAATAATAATGATAATAATAATAATAATAATAATAATACAGTTGTGAGAGAGCAGAGCATATGCCATCTCTCTCTCTCTCTCTCTCTCTCTCTCTCTCTCTCTCTCTCTCTCTCTCTCTCTCTCTCTCTCTCTCTCTCTCAATGATAATAAAAAAACCTATTTTACTTACCATGGCATATTTCTTATTGTTAGACATTTTGTGGCCTTTCTGTCCTCAAATGCTTATATAAAATATATTTAGGAATATTTATATATATACCTATATATATATATATATATATATATATATATATATATATATATATATATATCTTCATATATATATATATATATATATATATATAAAATATATATATATATATATATATATATATATATATATATATATATATATAAATAATATATATATATATATATATATATATATATATATATATATATATATATATATATATATGTTATTATGCTTTTCTGCGTGTAATTATGAGTGTGTTTACTCAAAAAGAAGCAATACAGGTATACAATAAAATATTTTTCGTATGTATGGAATGAAAACAGGTTTTTCTTCCATTTGTAACCAGCCTCATCGCACAAACAAAAAAAGTAAAGACTTCTGAAACACAGTTCAATAAACTCTTATGCAATCCGGCTTTATGCAGATTCATGCCATTGGAGTTGAGCATTATTTGTTTAAATGAATTTCTCAGTTATGAACCAACCTAATGTTGGGAGCAGTTAGTAGTCTGGTTTTTGAATAATACACGGAAACAGAAATCATAAAATGACATAAGTAAGATTTTGAGTATTGATATTCCTCGTTGGCTGGCTAGCAAGACAAAAATATTTTGTATTCGTTCTATCTATTTTTTTCATATTTGTAATAAATACAGATGGAGCTATGCGTATCGCCTGTCAGGTGATAATTGAATTACTAGATGAAAGCAACTAATTTTAATTCAGCAGATAGCGAGCTTTTTATACAACAGTTTCCTTGTAAGAAGGTCACAAAAACTCAAACAGATCAATGTAAGCTAAACAGGTTCGCTGTTCTGTTGAGACAGAGGTGTAGAGCGTGATATACTGTACAATGAGAAAAAAGAAAATACCGTTTCAATTTACGAGTATGAGACACGTTCGATACAGAGCATTTGAAACTTGAGGCTACTTTAGAACGATGTTGTTTATATCAAAAACAATAAAAAAAGGCATTACAGACTGAATAACGCGCCATTGTTGGACGACGAATTGTCATCATCACTATCTCCTTCTACGGCTATTAACGCAAAGCGCCTCCATCACATTTCGGGAGTCGGTCTCTATCTTGAGCTTTTAATTCAACGCTTCTCCATTCATCGTCTCCTATTTCGTGCTTCATAGTCTTCAGCCATGTAGCCTAGGGCTTCCAACTCTTCTACTGCCTTGTGGATCCCAGCTAAACGTTTGGTGAACTAATATCTCTTGGGGAGCGCGAAGATCATGCCCAAACCATCTCCATCTACGAATAGGATAAGTAAATTTTACTGAGCCTTTAACTACAAAGAAAAACATAGAAAAGTAGAACGGGCACTAGGTAGAGCACATACCTTCGCCTATATGATATTTTATATTAAAAGATAGGCTATTAAATTATGCACAGTTTAGCACTGGTTTAATACAAATGAGAGAAAATGTGGCCACGATATGGCAAAAAGAGGTTTTTTACCTTTTCATGACCTTGGCCGGGACTTTAACCCTTCATCTTTCCTGAAATGTAATCAATTTGTCCTTGGATCATGGACAATCATCTCACCTATTTCATGAGATTCGGACAAATAGTTTTTGAATTATGCAAATCATAAACACACAGACAGACATACAAACAAATAAATATACTCCTATTAAATAATAAATACACGCATATCAAAACTTAACCTTCGCAACAAAGTTGGCGAAGGTGACAACACCAAATGTAAGCGAAGATAAACGACACTGTTTCTCACTTTTATCACTAGATTCATCTTCATCATCTCCTCCTACGCCTATTGACGCAAAGGGCCTTAGTTAGATTTCGCCAGTCGTCTCTATCTTTAGCTTTTATTTCAATATTTCTCCATTCATCATCCCATACTTCGCGCTTCATAGTCTTCATCCATGTAGGCCTGGGTCTTCCAACTCTTTTAATGCCTTGTGGAGCCCAGTTGAAAGTTTAATGAACTAATCTCTCTTGGGGAGTGCGAAGAGCATGCTCAAACCATCTCCATCTACACATCATCGTGATCTCATCCACATATGGCACTCGAGTAACCTCTCTTATAGTTTCATTTCTAATCCTGTCCTGCCATTTGACTCCCAATGACCTTTGTTCTCAAATCTACTAAATCTATTGGAGATTGTTACATTATCATATCATGACTCATGTCCATAGATCACTTGTCATATTTAGATATCAATCAAACGTTGACCCTCTGACACCAATGAATGTTTCCAACAAGTTTTTTATTTTTTTTATTTTCATAGATTTATCTGACATATCCGCAGACGGACACAACATGATGAAATGTAAAATGAAGATATTTTACAAGTATATGCCAACATCGATAACTTAAAGTGTGTCATTTAAAGGACGTAAAAAAAAAAATCCAATGCTCTCATCACTACCTTTTTCCTTGTTCTGTTACCAGATATTGAAAAGTATTATTGCTCAACATTTCTGTTGTATTTTATCTACTACCGTGTTTCCTTTCCACCTTGAGCCATTTTTCACTGTTGAAACCCTTAGGCTTATAGCATCTTGCTTTTCCAACTAGGGTTGGACCTCAGCAAGTAATAAGTCATTGTGGTCGTCATTTTTTGTACATGTGTACATGAACATTAACAAAAATACCACTGGCATCCGTTGAACATTGTCATTTCCTTTCCCAATGGAAGAACTTTTCGTGCGGTGAATTGCCGAGGAAATCATGCAATGAAAGACAATCTGGATTCTTAAACAGGATCATTTAAACTTGCAATGTCTTGAGAATTTCCCAATGTGCTTCACTGTATGAAAAAAGAAAGCAAATATAAGTTCGTCTACTCCATAGAGGAAGTAGGTTTGCCAACGCACCAGCCACACATTGATATTCAATCGCTAGAGAGTTAGTTGGTTCTTTGACGGAGTAGACAGTATTGCAGTAGATCCCTTTCTTTGGTTAGATATAGTTTTTCTTTTGCCTACATATAAACTAAGTAGTCTGGCCAATTCTTTATATATTCTCCTTTGTCCTCATATACCTAAACACACTGAAATTACCAAATATTTCTTACTCCCTCAAAGCATAATCAGTAGTTGTTTAGTGGCTACTTTCCTCTTGGAAATGGTATAAGATACTCTGGGAGGAGGAAATTCCAAAATCAAACCATATTTCTCTGGTCTTGGGTATTGCCATATCCTGTGTACTATGGTCTTCCACTGTCTTGGGTTAGAGTTTTCTTGCTTGAGGGTACATTAAGGCATACTAATCTATATAGTTGTTCTTCCTCTTATTTTACTTTAATTCTTATAGTTTATAAATGGAAGATTTATATCAATAATGTTACAGCTCTTAAGATAACTTATCTGTTCATTGGTTTTCTTGAACTTTATTATCTTATTTCTTTTCCTCACTGGGATGTTTTCCATGTTGGATCCCTTACAGAAAGAGTAATAATAATAATAATAATAATAATAATAATAATAATAATAATAATAAAGAATGACCAACGACGCCGAGATACAAGAATACAATCTGTGCTGGAGAGAAACTTTCTCTCTCTCTCTCTCTCTCTCTCTCTCTCTCTCTCTCTCTCTCTCTCTCTCTCTCTCTCTCTCTCTCTTTCAATGGCTAAATTTATGATGAAATGAGAAATATATTTTTTCTATCTTTTTCCCTCTCATTCAACGAATGGATGGAAAGTAATTTGAGAAATATCTCTCTTTGTGTCTGTACATATATATATATATATATATATATATATATATATATATATATATATATATATATATATATATATATATATATATATATATATATATATATTTATATATATATATATATATATATATATATATATATATATATATGTGTGTGTGTGTGTGTGTGTTTATATATATATATATATATATATATATATATATATATATATATATATATATATATAT
>NC_090750.1:19030842-19040842 GCF_036898095.1 Palaemon carinicauda
CTCTCTCTCTCTCTCTAAAACACCTTCAAGGAAAATATCCAGTAATGACTGTCAAACTCTATCAAGAGAAGTGAATTTATATGAATCCTAAATTTTGTGCTCAGTTTTTAATGCAATATCCTAAACATCTCTCTCTCTCTCTCTCTCCTCTCTCTCCTCTCTCTCTCTCTCTCTCTCTCTCTCTCTCTCTCTCTCAAACACCTTTAAGGAAATATATCCTCTATAAATGAAAGTGAATGGAAATGAATCCTATTTTGTGGCTTATATTTAAATAACTAATCCAAACTGATACATATACGTTCCCCACCAAAATGTATTTATAGATATAATTGGTGTTTTATTCGTGTATCCTTATTTTGTAATTGGATGGTTATCCTAAGTTGTAAACAATAAATTCTGCTTAGCTATATCTTGAACACCTGCTCATCTCTCTCTCTCTCTCTCTCTCTCTCTCTCTCTCTCTCTCTCTCTCTCTCTCTCTCTCTCTCTCGGTATTTATTTTTTTTCTGATATACATGAAAATTTTTATTCGCTTTTTTACAAACTTGTTTTCAAAACATTTAATTTTTGTATAAACTGGTTTGGAAAACATTTGATCTTGCCTACAAACTTGTTTTTTTAAATATTCAATAGATTCTATTAACTTGTTTTTAAAACATTTGATCTTTCGTACAAAACGGATTTTGAGCGAAGCAAAAAATCTATTTTTGGGTGAGGTAGCCATGTCGTCCTGATGGAAGTTCCTAAATGGTAGCTTTTTAGGGTATATTTCACTACAGTGATATTCTCAGAGAATTTTACCTTAAGGTATCCAGAATTCTAACTCCTGGAGCGAATATCCCTAAATAATCTCACAGGGGTATCGCATAAATTCAGAGGACGTATTCTTGACACGTCACATAGCTATCTTCGCCCCGAACAGTATTAACGCTTCGAGGGGGATATAGTGACAAGAATCCAAAACGAGAATGAAAAGAGAGCCGCTCATAAGGCATCTCTCCTATTCCGTTTCCAGTGTGTATCTGATGAAGGCGGTGGCGCCCTCTTTATTCCTTGTAGCAATATACGAGGTGGTACAGATACTGTATTATAGGGAAGGGTCAATAAGCCCTTTTACAATAAAAGGAAGGGCGGGTCCATCAGGACGACATGGCTATCTCACCCAAAAATAGATTTTTCGCTTTGCTCAAAATCCGTTTTTTAGGCTCAGGCCATGTCGTCCTGATGGAAGTTTACCAGAGCATTACTGTATCTGTGGATTCCCAATCAGTGCTGTACTCTCAAGAAAGTATTTTCCTGGTCCGTCTAGACCTAGAGACCTATGATGTTAACGTCATACATCATTCCATCTAAGCATGAACTATGTTAGTGCTTCCTGCCCCCTACAGAGATGAGTCATACTAGACTCTGGAAAAGTCTCGAGGAGTACATAATAACCTATGGAAGAAAAAATGACAAGCTTGTATAGTGGTCTCGCCCTATACATTATAAAGCAAAGTTTGTCTAAGAGTCGCCAAAGTCAGAATGAATTTGTGACACCTGCCCCAAGGTGACCACTCTTAATAACTATCGGATAAAGGTCATATCCGCATAGGAACAAATTTGCATCTCTGCCATTTTCCCGTTAGGGTACCACCTCAACCCTTCCTAAAGAAGGGTTAAGGATAGTGGACTTTGCTTAAATCAGGGAACAATCTTAAAAGACATACCATGATAAAAATATCCATATTCTAATTTTAATGCTCAGTGCATATCTAATAAAAATGAGTGTGGGCGAATAAAACGCAGGGTTCACTATGAACTAGTTTATTAAAAATTTAATAAACATGCATATCAGATCTACCTTTATAATTTTCTTTTTTTTAAAGTGGATGATATCTATCAAATCACAAAGAAAACAGTCAACAGAAAATAACGTTTCATCTACCATGAAACAGACTTGCCACTTTAATTGAATAAGTAATAATGCTACAGTCTGTATACTGTTTAATTACACAGTCCGTATTATGCTATAGTTCACCAACGTCAATGGAACAGTTCGTAAGGACACTTTCGTGGCATATCGCTCAGTGTGTAGTACACACAGTGACTAAACTCCCATCCTCCTAAATAATCGTCCCAAATTAATTACACTGTTCCTCGTAGAGTTAAAACAGAAGGTTAAAGGATTCTACCTGCTGCTACCACAGATTACTTGAGTTGCTCCACTTGCTTTGCATAGGGCATAAAGAACACCTTGGATGACCACCAGCTGGTGAACGAACAAAGAAGTTCAAGGTCCATGTAAATATGGAAATTTTACGGAAGAAGCAACTCCTCTCGGATCATGACTAGCGGGTGTACTGTCAGTACCCGATTCGCGAATAACACAGGTGAGTTTCACCCTCAGTAATAGAAAACCTTGAGCCCGAGGTTTCTCATCTGAACAGCTGTCCTCCCATAAAGTCTGAAGTTCTATGAAGATAGACCTTTAGGCACCCCACTGGACATAAAGATACATCTTCCTTCAGAGGGTAGATTCTCTAGGGACCCCACCTGAAGGTGCGAAGCTTATTCTTGGAAAAAAACTAGGGAGAGAAAATCATTAGATGTAGGTTTCTGGTTTTCTGTAATGAAGCAAAGACAGTCGACTTCTGTACTCGCTGAGACAGGAATGGATCTGGTAGTGGAACAAATTTTAGGCGTAGTTCCAATGTCAGAGGGAACCACACGCTATTTGGCCACTTGTGGGCCACTATTTCCGCCTTCCCTTTGAAGGATCTCAGCTTGTCAAGGACCTTCAAAAGGAGGTTGTGCGGAGGGAACAGATAAATACCGGACCATCTTTTCGAGTCTAGGGACATAGCATCCACGGCCTCCTCTAGCGGATCCCCGTATGGGGACACATAACGATCCATTTTCTTGTTGTCTTTCGTCGCAAAGAGGTCTATCTGCAGCTCCGGGACTTGACTCAAGATGAAGGAGAACGATCCTGCGTCAAGGGACCATTCTGACTCTATTGGTGTAAACCTGGATAGAGCGTCTGCTGTCACATTGCGGAACCCTTTAATGTGAACTGCTGACAGGTGCCATTTTTTCCTTTCTGCCAAACGAAAAATGGCCAACATCACTTGGTTGATTAGAGGTGACCTTAACCCATGTCGATTCAAGCATCTCATTATCACCTCGCTGTCTAGAACCAGTCTTATGTGGGTCAAGTGGCGAGGAGATACCTTCTTTAAAGTCAGAAGCACTGCCATGGCTTCTAGAAAGTTGATGTGAAATGACTTGAAGAGATTAGACCAAGCTCCTTGGACTCTCTTCTGATGAGAGTAACCCCCCCCCCACCCTTCCTTTGAAGCGTCTGTGTGGATAATTACTGACGGGGGAGGAGGTTGAAGAAGTATTGCTTTCTTCAGTTGCTTGGCATTGGACCACGGCTTGAGAAGTGAACGCAGTCGAGTCGTTAGAGGTCTTATTAGATCTCTTTGCGCGTTTGATGCGTATTTCCTCCAGACTCCTGTTGCATCCTTTACCTGTGCTCTTAGCACTGGATCTGTTATTGAAGCAAACTGTAGAGAGCCCAGCACTCTCTCCTGTTCGCGTCTTGATATCTGTTTGGATTTTAGCAGTCTCTTGACAGATTCTGCTATTTCCTTCCTCTTCTTCCCAGGAATGGTAAGTCGATGTGACTTCAAATTCCAATGGATTCCCAACCACTGAAATTTTAGAGCTGGAGAAAGTCGAGACTTTTTTATATTGATCTTGAATCCCAGATGTTCTAGGAACTGGATCACTCTCTTAGAAGCTTGCATGCATTCTGTCCTGGATGCTGCCCACACCAGCCAGTCGTCCAAGTAGGCTACTACTTGGACCCCCTTTAGGCGTAATTGACGGACGGCTGCTTTTGCGAGCTTCGTGAAAATCCTTGGGGATATGTTTAGCCCGAAAGGCATGGCTCTGAAGGCGTAAAGTTTCCTATGTAACTTAAAGCCTAGGTAAGAGGAGAGGTGGCAATTAATTGGCACATGCCAATAAGCGTCAGACAAGTCTATAGAGACAGTATATGCCCTCTTGGGTAGTAGGATCCTTATGTGTTGAAGTGTGAGCATTCTGAACTTATAGTTCATTATGAACTTGTTGAGTGGCGACATGTCAAGAATGACTCTTAGTTTATCTGAGTCCTTCTTTGGAACACAAAACAGCCTCCCTTGAAATTTGATGGACTTAACTTTCCGAATCATTCTTTTGTCTAAGAGCTCTCGGATGTGTTCTTCCAAAACGGGGGTTGAGTGTTGGGAGAACTGAGGAAATTGAGGTGGAGGGCTGCTCCAACTCCAACCTAGTCCATTCTTTATTAGGCTCTGGGCCCAGGAATCGAAGGTCCAGCGATCCCTAAATAGCTGTAGTCTCCCTCCTACAGGAAGCATCTCACTTCTGCTTTTGTGGACCTGAGGCCTTGCCTCCTTGACCGCGTCCTCCCCTGAATCCCCTTCCTCTTGAAGGGCGTCTAGAAGAACCTCTGGCTGTTCCTCTAGCCCTCGAACGAAAGGAAGAAGTCTGCCTTTCAAAGGCTGGGTTAAAAACTGGCGACTGAGTCGCCACTTGTTGAGGTACCAGTTGGTACGTGGTTGGAGGTTTTGCCATCATCTGAGGCACCGCGGTCACAGGAAGTTGTTGCTGTTAATGCTGTCGGTAAGGTATAGCCGGCCGAGAAGATGGCCTAGGCCTTTTTGTCTTCCTCTTGGGTTGGGGACCCTCATCCTGAGAAGACTTCCTCTTAATATCCAAGCCCCACTTTTTGAGAAAGTTCCTATTCTTTGTGGCGGCCTTGTCTACTACCTCTTTAACCACATCATTGGGAAAGAGGTCTTTACCCCAGATACAAGCGGATATCAGTTTCCTCGGTTCGTGTCTCACCTCAGCCGAGGCAAACACGAACTCTCTACAGACTTTCCTAGCTTTAATAAAGCTATAGAGATCCTTTGTAACCGTGGCCAGATGAGTTTTGGCCACCACCATGAACATGTCCTGGTTCTTGGGGTCACTTGCCATTGTTTCTAATGTCGTTTGCAACGACATTGATGCCGCAAGTCTTTCCTTTGTCTCTTGCTGCCTGCGCAAGAGAAACTCCGATAGCTTAGGGAGTTCATCACCGAACTGACGTTCAGCAATATCAGCTTCCAGCTTCCCGACTGAGAAGGTAAGGTGTACGTCCTTCCAGTCTTCTTGGTCCAAGGGCAAGGTAAGAGATAGCGTCTTGCACTCCTGCAAGGAGGGGCATGGTTTCCCTGCCTCCACCGCCTTTAAGGCTGCCTTATATCCCTTTTTCATGAAGGGAAAGGCTCTGGCAAGAGAGGCCACAAATGAGGGAAGCTTCTTACTCAAGGCTGGCACCTTTGAGTTCGTGAAGCCCCTCTCTTTCATCGAGCTTGATAGTAATGCCTGAGCTTTACTATGATCGAAAACTATGACCTCTTTCGGCTCAGTCTCCTCCTTTGAGGCTGGCTCCTTCCTAAGGCGGACATAACAGTCCGGGTAGGAATCCTTATTGGGCCAAAATTCCACCTCTTCCAGGGGAATTGCTCACAACTTTTCATATATAACGATCTTCCCGATTGTCATTGGCATATGTTCGGCATACCTCCAAGGATTGGTATCCGAACACAAAGGAAGATCCTTCACGTTGAGTCGCTTCTGGGTCCCACGTGATGCTGCAAGTCTTCATATCTCCAGTTTCATTGCAGCCTCTTTCTCACCATTCTTCTTCTGAATTTGTTGGATCATCTCAACAATAGAAGAAAGAGTCCTTCCCAGGTCATCTGGGATAGCAGACGAAGTAGAGGGAACAGGTTCTGGGTCCGGGACCGATGTAACCGACACCTCATCGATTTCTTCCTCTTCTACTTGAGGAGTCTGGCACAGCTCCTCCTCTTGACCTTCTCCTAGAAGGTCCTTCTCTGTAGAATCCGACACCTCCGACATCCTATCGTCCAATTTGATGTCTTGAAGGGCGGCCGAGACTTCAGAATCCACCGGATTCTGGGCAGTTGGTATCTCCACCTGAGACTGGGGGATGATTGCATCAGCCGATGCTTTAGGGAAAAGGTAGGCCCTCATCTTCTCATTTGGAAGGTAGGGGCCCGAGGTGTTTTTCTGAAAACCCCTCACCCAGGATCGCAACTTATCCCTGGCAGTATCCCTTGAATCCATCGATTTGGGGTCGTCAAAAGCCTCAGTAATCAGGTTAGAACATACTGTACAAACCTGAGGGTCCCAATAGTGGAGATCACCTCTGGAGGCTGCGCATGGTGCGTGCCTCCTACAGTATTGATGTCCACAGAAGTATTTACTGCGGACATTACAGAACACTCTCCGGCACTTCGGATGGTCCTCCTGTAAAGAGAAGAAAAATTCATGAGTATCAAGTGAAGGATTTTTACTGATATTGAAACATTTAGCTTATATAGAAAAGCTATAAAAGAAAGAAGGAAAGACACATACTTGTATTTCCTGTCCAGTCAATTGCCGTAACCTCCCAAAATATTAAAATTAAGGTTAATTCTATGCTAAAATACCTTATGTAATTTCCTAAACGGAAATTTAATGTGTAGTTTTAATATACGTGATTGAAAAAATACAGAAAGAACTCACTTTCTATATAAAGTACGGTCTCAACAAAAGGCTGTACAAGATAATATTAAGTATGATGAAGAACTTTAGTGTTTTCACAAACTCTGTGCAGCAGTTTCTACTAATGCAGTGTGTACTACACTATGAATATAGCAACTACTGTACATCGCATGTTATTGTGCCGGCCAGCACGAGCCGGTATGTGCCGGTGTACGCCGGCACGTGCCGGTGTACTCCGGCACGTGCCGGCTGGCAACTACCCCTTTATAAAACAAAGATATACTATCTTTAACTAATAGGCGGCAACCCACTGATTCGCGACTGTGTGCCGGCCGGCAATCATTGCCAGCCAACGGCTGAAAACACTAAAACCCGACTGCCGGCCGCTAATCGTAGCGGCCAGCGAATTCGGGCTGTGATTCCACTGCCGGCCGGCAAAGGTAATAAAACCATGCCGCCGACAGTAGCCAAGAATCAGAGAACCTCTATATATAGGGGTGCAACACAATAGTCAGAGAAAAAGTATGGATGTAAGGTTATAGGGCGGCATGCCATACGACCTTCCATCCAGAAAGAGTGAACTTATGGAAGGGGAGAATGTATCATTCAGGCTTCAAAAGAATCCATAGTCTACCGAGCTCTACCGACGGACATGGAAGGGAGACCAAGGGAGGTCTGGGGTTCACTCTGCAAAGAAAAAAGGGGTCTCTGCCGGCCGACACGTAGTGCCGGCCGGCAGAGAGTTGAGCCTGTCCTCCATCCTAACCTATACTAGGTACGGAAGTAGGACTGCAGCTAAAAGAAAATAAAAGAAAGAGAGGTGGGGAAGGGATAAGGGTCCTATAGACTTCGTTCTAGCAGGAGACACACTCAACAGTTAGGGAAGCTCATCCTTACCAAGAGTTGTCTATTAGGGAGGAAGATTGGCAATACTTGCTAACTTCCTCCCAACCAGAAAAAAGGTAGGTGAAGTTATTTTGCTGGGCAACAGAGAAAACTCATTCTCCAGCCCGAGAAAAACAACACAGGACAGTCTGCTAGGCCACTAGAGGAAGGAATCATCTCGTACAGAATCCTTCCAACATGGACTAGGGAATCAAAGCTTCCTGTGCCCGCCCCTAACCTAGCAAAGAAGACTCTTTCTCTATGCTAGGAAGAAGCAGACCACAGACTAGAAACTCTGATGTTCTGCCCTAACCCAAAAAACCAGTCACTCTGGTTATCAGGTCAGGACAGACATATCCTAGAATAGTTATACCTGAATATTTATACAGATAGAACCACTAGGATTAAGCCGAAGGCTTACAGAGGGAGAGAGGGATTGAACTTAGCTTCCGGAGGAGAAAAAGAACAATCGGGTATGTGCGAAAGTATACTACTGTACCCAGAATACTAGACTAGGTAAGATGAGAATCTATTACCTAAATCACCGAAACTCTTTGTATACAATCTTGGAAAAAACATTCAACAATATCTTACATGTATAAAAGATTTGCCTATAGCTTTAATAAAATAACACTCGAAAAAACTTATACCATGCATGAAAGTACTAGTGCCAGACGTCTAGGCTACGAAGCCTCGCGAAAGGCAGGATCGGTACCTCGACCCGTGTCGAAATCACCGAGCTAAAGCTGACCGGACAATATAAGCATTTCTAGAGTAGCTAAATAACAAAATTATTAAAGCGTAACAAACCGGGAACGTCGCTCTAGCTAACTAACTGACCCATAAGAGCGAGCGACAGCAACCAGGATGTATCCGGTAGGCAACCGCTCGTGTTTACGTTAAAATCCCTTTTGATTTAATTCAAAACAACAAGAGCTTACATTTATACTTAGTAAAGATAATACTCAACTTTCCAGAGGCCGAAGAGGCTGGAGAAGTCATCAAAAAGTTGAATTAAATCCAAAATAACGAGAGACCACAAGGGACAACACCAAGTAGTTGAGCTACACAAAAAGGAATGAAGAGGGCGCCACCGCCTTCATCAGATACACACTGGAAACGGAATAGGAGAGATGCCTTATGAGCGGCTCTCTTTTCATTCTCGTTTCGGATTCTTGTCACTATATCCCCCTCGAAGTGTTAATACTGTTCGGGGCGAAGATAGCTATGTGACGTGTCAAGAATACGTCCTCTGATTTTATGCGATATCCCTGTGAGATTATTTAGGGATATTCGCTCCAGGAGTTAGAATTCTGGATACCTTAAGGTAAGATTCTCTGGGAATATCACTATAGTCAAATATACCCTAAAAAGCTACCATTGAGGAACTTCCATCAGGACGACATGGCCTGAGCCCAAAAACTGGTTTTTAAAGCATTTGATCTTTCATACAATTTTTTTTTCAAACATTTGATCTTTCATACAAACTTGTTTTTAAAACACCCAATCTCTCGTATAAACTAGTTTTTAAAACTTTCAATCTTTCGTGCAAACTTGTTGTTAAAACATTCAATCTTTAGTACAAACAATTTTTTAAAACATACAATCTTTCTTACATATTGTTTTTAAAAACATTCCATCTTTCGTACAAACTTGTTTTTAAAAAAGTTGATCTTCCATATAAACTTGTTTTTAAAACCTTTTATATTTCGTAAAAACTTGTTTTTAAAACATTCGATCTCTCTTAAATTTTTTTTTTAAATATTCGATCTTTCGTACAAACTTTTTTTTTTTTTAAAACATTCACTCTTTCGTATAAAAAAGTTTCTAAAGCCTTTGATCTTTCGTACAAACTTGTTTTTACAACATTCAATCTTTTATAGAAACATGTTTTAAAAACATGCGATTTTTCTTACATATTGTTTTTAAAACATTTGATCTCTTACAAACTTGTTTTTAAAACAGTCAACATTCCGTATAAAATTGATTTTAAAACATTCGATATTTTGTAAAAACTTGTTTTTAAAACATTCAATCTCTCCTATAAACTCGTTTCAAAAACATTCGATCTTTCGTACAAACTTGATAAAACATTCGATCTTTCGTATAAACATGTTTAAAATATTCGATATTTCGTACAAACTTGTTTTTATAAAATTCAATCTTTGGTATAAAACTGTTGTTAAAACATGCGATCTTCTGTACAAACTTGTATTTGAAACAGTCGTTCTTTTCTAAAAACTTGTTTTCATAACATTTGTTATATGGTTGAAAATTGTTTATAAAACATTCGATATCTCATATAAAATTGTTTTTGAAACATTCGATCTTTCTATTCGTACAAACTTGCTTTTAAAACATTAAATCTTTCGTATGAACATGTTTCTAAAACATTCAATTTTTCGTAAAAACCTCTTTTTAAAACATTTGATTTTTCATAAAAACTTGTTTTAAAACATTTCATCTTTCATACAATCTTGTTTTTAAAACATTCGATCTTCCG
>NC_090750.1:19050842-19060842 GCF_036898095.1 Palaemon carinicauda
CCTTCAATATCCTGATGAGCCATAGGTCATCAGAACTTAATATTCTTACCCTAGAGTATTATTATTCCATTATGGAAGGGTTAGTGCTAGTATACACTAACTTTAGCTGTAGATATTAGAGCTCTTTCACCCTAGTTTTCCCTAATAAGGAAATTCTAAATATTAATATTGAGTATAGAGAATAAATAAATTTTCAATGTACTTGCTTACAGCGGCAGGAAGGATTCGTAAATATGGAATTTCATTTTTACCAAAATAAGAAAAATAAATACTTGGTACCACTTACAGTCCTTCCTGCTGCTATAGTTATGATTGGCAAATTGTTGACTCCTCCTCTTTTTGTTGTTTACGAGGAAACGTCGAGACCGGTAAATGGGGGAGAAGTTAGTACTAGCCGTCCAAGCAGTCTCAGTAGTCAAGGCAGTTCTACCAATCCGGTCAGTCCGGGTTGTCCTGTCAGAGCATTAGGGCAGTGAGCTATCCTGTAGGACACACCACATACACGTATGCCATTGAGCCCGTCTTCCATCGTCAGTGTGAGCCTGTCCTCCTGGAGGATGTTTTGGACGAGGCTCTCATAATGATATTAAGAGTCAAGGGTCCCTCAAAAGGCATTTGTGAAGTATTCCCTGGGTTCCATAATTTGGACGGCGTAAGTGGTGGCCACCAGGATGTATTCTGCCTCCTACGACTGATTTGTGCATCATCGTCTCGACTTTGACTCACCTTAGTTTATGATTTGTGGAGAAAAGTCCCGTTCTCCTAAGCATTGACTTCAATCCCTTCTTGCTGGGATGGACTATGGTGAGTACCAAGTATTTTGGGGGGCAAATACTGAATGGTAATCGTAGCAATCTCTTTGAGCCTTTGTGGCTGCCTATTAAAGTCCTTCCTACCTGCCATCGGTAGAGTACGGATATACACGAAAGTTTAATAGCTATAAAGGATTTCTCTTATCTTTACAATGGTTTTTTAATTCTACTGGAGGTTGTTCATGGGTTTATTGTACATAGTGGTAAGCTACTATTTGTTATTTTTGGATAAGTCAACATAAAATTGTAAAAGTCTCCTTTAATGCAAACTTACACGGATATTGTATTATTTCAGGATAGGATTATCCAGCCTTGATATGGTTGTCATACTTAGTTTTTCTTGTCTTGACCTACTTACACTAAGGTAATAGTTTGCATATTCCTATTAAGTGCTTCTTGCCATATTATTCTAACCTATATAATTAAAGTTAATTCTTAGGCTTCACCACTAATATGCAATTTCTGTATTTCCCATCCAGGTATGGAGGAGAAGCTGATTATTGAAGAGGAAGAGCCCTGTGTCATGCACTTGACACATTTGCAATAGATATTAAATTTAAACATTTCAAAGGGGTATGAATTGACTTCCGTTCAGTATTTTAAGTACCTTATAAGGTGACTTCACAGTTTTTCAGCTCATGGCGCCCAATGTGGGGCAACGACGAAGGAAGTTGGATTTACGCAATGCAGAATCCCATTAGTTAGTGAAGGTAGTCGGGATCCATTGTGTTAACTAAAATTTATTTCCTTTCAGATTCATTACTTTAATATTAATTTTTTTATTCATTTTTAGGATCATTGCATCAATATTTTTCCTTTCTAGGATCAATATTTCTTGTATACTGTAATTTAACAATGTCTGGTTTATCTGTGCTTATTGGACAAAGAAAAGTCGTACGCAAAAAGGTGATTGAATATTTTAACAGGTCCTCCACATTCAATACTCCCAGCCAGGAAGAAAAATTATCTATCAAAGGTATTTTGGTAAATTATAAGAATAAGTTAACCGACTTGGACACTGAGATTTTGGATAAGAAATTTCCAGGGGATCCTGATAGTACAGATTTAGTGACTGAATTACCATTATGTCAGGATTATATAGATAAGATTAAAACCTGTTTACCTCTCCTAGACCTTTCCACGACTATCCTTAGCTCTAGTAATGTTACCGATGTAGCCAGAAGTTTACTTAAACAACCCATAGCACCTTTTTCTAAGTTTCATAGTGTAGAAGGTCAAGATTTTTTGAAGTTCATCACAGAATTTGAGGGAACTACTAAAGCTTTTGACTATACCGATAGGGATTTGCTTTTGTTACTTAAACAACAAGTTGAGGGTAGAGGAAAGGTTTTGTTAGGTTCATTAGAAGCGGATAGGCCGCATTACGCTGATGCCAAGGAATTGCTCATTTCCACAATTGCATCAACCGATATTCAGAAGAATTCAGCCATTAAGAAAAATACTACTTTGCATTTGAAAGATGGTGAAGGCCACTTTTACTTTATTTCTGAACTCAGATCGGTATGTGAATCAGTGGAGACATTGAATATTAGCATTGATGAGTTCATTAGGTATTTTGCTTGGTATGGGCTGAATGATAGTTTCCAGCGCCATTTAATTCATATTACAGGCAAGACTCACCCTACCCTGAATGATATAAAGACAAACTTTTTTACAGCATGTTAGAGATACGAGAATGACAAAAAGGTCGTTAAAGGTACAAAGAGTAAAATCTCGCAGAATGTACAGGAGTATAAGGACTTTTCTCGAAAAGAAAAAGCGGTAATTTTAGCAGTAACGAGTGATTCAGATTCCAGGTCTTCACCCAGCTGTTCTTTGTGTCTTAAAGTTGGTAATGCTGATAATTCTCACTTTATTTATGAATGTTCAAAGTTCTCTTCCCCTACCAATAAGGTGCAAATTCTAAAATCTAAACACGGTTGTGTTAAATGTGGTCAGTTTAGTCATGAATCTAGCAACTGTCATTCCAGATTTAGAAGACGTTGTTTTAATTACCGTGGTTGGCATATGAGTTATCTTTGCGAGTCTGAGCCCTCCAAAGGCAGCAGATCTAAACAATCTGATAAAATAAATTTTGAAACTCCACAAAAAGTAAACAGCGGTGTTGCTGTTTTGTTGCACTCGTATGGAAACTCGGTGTTACCCACGTTTTCTTTCAGTATTGGCAGCGACATTTGGAGCTCTAAGGGACAGTGGCTTACAAAGCACCTTCATCACTAGTAGTTTAGCTGAAGAAAAGCCCTTAAAACTATCAATCCGAATGTTAAACTTACGGTGAGGGGATTTAATAGGAATAAAGAATGTTATACTAAAATTGTAGAAGTGCCTGTGAAAATAGGTAGTTTGCCCTTTATAATTTTTGGCTAGTTGTACCTGATATTAGTATTGCTTTAAAATTGCCTTTGCTTGGTAAATTAATAGAAAGTTTTCAAAAATAGGGTATTAGATTTGCTGATAAGTTGTTAAATAAACACACTCGCACTATTGATACTGTTAACCTCTTTTTAGGTACAGACTTTTTACATTTTTAGCAAGCACCAACGTAATTTTTGGTGACATTGATCCTTCAGTATACATAGATTCTCATGTTGGCATTTTATTGCAAGGTAAAGACGATTTGATGTTGAACAACGTAACCTGCCTAAATGTAAACCCTGGAGTTTTGAGTTCTGTACCTGACGGTAAGGTTCGTTCCGTTTCTATAGTGCATTGTTGTAGTAGCTTGTTATTAAACACGAGAATAGATTTTCTATCTGATGGTAACCAAGACAGCGGTTTGAAGTAAACTGTTGCTTTTTAGTTATCAATGATAAGGGTAAACTAATGGTGAGGCAATTGCAGCAGGCCACTGAACAAATTTTGGAGTCTGAATGCGGTCATTTTTTAAATTATGATGAAAATGTGCATAATGATGAAAGTGTCGAGCTTAATAATCAGCTGGTCGATTTTCCAATTAAAACCATACATCAGAGGGAGTCTGAAGGACGAATTATGGTTCCTTTATTATGGAAGGGCAAAGTCTCCCATTTGTTGTCTAAAAATGAAAGACAGTTTGAACTAATACTAAAGACTAAATTTAGAAAACTTAAACAGCGCAATGGTCCTCTAGAACTCGTTGATCAGACCATAAGGGAACATATTAAAGCAGGAATTATCGAACCAATCCATGATCTTCATGGTTTTAAAGCTGAGAATCCTCAATATTCCATTCTGCTTCCTATGCCAATATTTAAACCCGACAAAGACACCACACATTTTATCGAATCTTAAATACTCGGTAGACGGTAGTTCTTTGTCTCCTAATCAGTGTATGTATTCTGGACCTGCATTAAACCAAAAGCTATCTTCGTCATTTTTTAATCTGAGATTTCACAGGAAATTACTTGTTTTTGATCTTAAGAAAGCCTTCAATATGTTGGCTTTGACCGAAAATGACCAGGCTAAACTTTTATTTTTTGGGTTCAAGAATGTCGGCAAAGGTGATTTTTCATTAGTAGCTTTCAAGAACTTGAGATTACCTTTTGGTCTTGGATGTAGTCCTTTTTTACTAATGATAGCTCTTTATTACATTCTGATTTTGCAGCATTCAGAGGATCCTCGGATATCGGGCAGGAAAAGGTCCATTTATTCGCTTATTTACAAGGATAATGGGGCTATCACTGTTAATACTTTTGAGGAGTTGAAATGGTCGTACCAACTCCTTCCTCGTATTTTTAACCCTTATAGGTTTTATATTCAGCAGGTTTTTACTATTGATATAGCCTTACAGACGGAAATAGACGGAGAGACCGAAGAAGTTACCCCTAGCACCAGTAAATTATTTGGACTAACATGGGACAGGAATTCTGATGAAATTTTTACTAACCCCATATGCCTTGATTCAAATGCTAAAACTAAGAGATCAATTTTACAAACTATTGCTTCTCAGTTTGATATTTTTGGCTTTAATATGCCCTTGTTTAATCGCTGCAGATTATTTATGCATAAGCTACAGTGACAGAAAATTTTAAGCTCGGATACAGTCCTGGCAACAGATTTGCAGCGAGAATGAAGCAATATTTGAAAACAGGTAAATAGAGCTCCTCCTGTAAGAGTTCAACGATCTGTAGGTCCAGGGGTGGTAAATATAAAATTTTTGTGTTTTCAGATGCAAGTAGAGATATGTAGGGTTGTGTTATTTATTTGCAGCATATTGGTACAGGCCATATAAGTTTTATTCAAGCCAAGAACAGATTGGTTAATAAACAGTTAAAGAATAAATGGATACCTGCCCTTGAACTAAATGCCGTCCACTTAAGTGTTGAGTGTGCTCTGGATATTCACAAAGATTTATCTGGCCCGTCTTACATAAGACCCATAGAAATTGAGAATATTATAGCCTATACAGATTCTCTTTGGGCGTTACATTGGTTAACTTCTGGGTCTTTGAAGCTAGACAAAATAAATACACATTCGCCCTTTGTTTTGAACAGAATTAGTAATATACAGAGATTGTGTGAAATTTATCCTGTCAAGTTTAATTTAATTTCTGGTTATAATAACCGTGCAGACTTAATTACTAGATGTGTATTGTATAATCAGCTCCTTAAGTCATGTATTTTTACAGGCCCAGACATTAGCTTGACCAAAGTCCCTGAATTGTCGATTACTATCCCAGCATTTGAGGTCGCCATGGACATTCATTCGTCTCCCTTAATTTGTGTTACCGAAAATTTAAACTACCTTGTTGATTTGGAAAGTTTTACTGTATTTCCATGCATATTTTGAACATTTATAATATAATGAAAATTTTTTCTCTGGAAAAAGTTTCTATCTTCTCCTCAGGAACATACAAAATAAATAGAATTTTAATGTACTTGCCTACAGCGGCAAGAAGGATTCGTAAATATGAAATTTCAGCATTACCAAAATAAGAAAAATAAATACTTGGTGCCGCTTACAGTCCTTCCTGCTGCCATACTTATGATTGGCAAATTGTTGACTCCTCCTCTTTTTGTTGTTTACGAGGAAACATCGAGACCGGTGAATGGGTGAGAACTTAGTACTAGCAATGCAAGCAGTCTCAGCAGTCAAGGCAATTTTGACAGTCTGGTTAGTCCGGGCGGTCCTGTCAGAGCATTAGTGAAGTGAGTTATCCTCTAGGACCTACCACATACCCGTATGCCATTGAGCCCGTCTTCCATCGTCAGTATGAACCTGTCCTCCTGGAGGATGTCTTGGACGAGGCTCTGATAATGTTATTAAGAATCAAGGGTCCTCAAGAGGCATTTGTGAAGTATTCCCTTGGTTTTATAGTTTGGACAGCGTAATTGGTGGCCACCTTGTATACTCTGCCTCACATTATCCCAAGCATTGACTTCAATCCCTTCTTGCTTAGATGGAATACGGTGAATACCAAATATTTTGGGGGGCAAATACTGAGTGGTAATCGTAGCAATCTCTTTGAGCCTTTGTGGCTGCCTATTAAAGTCCTTCCTACCTGCCATCAGTCGAGTACGGATATTCACGAATGTTTAATAGTTATAAAGGATTTCTCTTATCCTTACAGTGTTTTCGCATTTCTACTAAATGTTGTCCATGGGTTTATTGTACAGAGTGGTAAGCTACTATTTGTTATTTCTGGATAAGTCAACATAAAATTGTAAGAATCTCCTTTAATGCAAACTTGAACGGATATTGTATTATTACAGGATAGGATTATCCATCCTTTAAATGATTGTCATATTTGGTTTCTCTTGTCTTGACCTACTTACAGTAAGGTAATAGTTTGCATATTCCTATGTATAAGTGCTTCTTGCCATATTATTCTTACCTATATAATTAAAGTTAATTCTTTAGGCTTCACCACTAATGTGCAATTTCTGTATTTTCCATCCAGGTATGGAAGAGAAGCTGAATATTGAAGAGGAAGAGCCCTGTGTCATGCAATTGACACATTTGCAATAAATAATGAATTTAAACATTTCAAAGGTGTATGAATTGACTTCCCTTCAGTATTTTAAGTACCCTGTAAGATGACATCACAGTTTTTCAGCTCATTGAGGGAGGTCACAGCAATTGCCTGGACAGGAGACACAACAGATATGTGTCGTTCCAATTTTTTTTCTAGCTTACTATCCTAAGCTATAATGGTAATAGTAAGTGCTAATTTTATGCATGAACATAATTTATCAGTGTGATGAATTACCCCATATTCATTTCACCTTTTTTTTTTCTTTACAGGAGGAGACCAAAGTGAAGTGTGAGGTTTTGTACTGTAACCACAAGAGTAAGAACTTTTGTGGTCACTCCATGTGCAGGTCTCATGCCACCTGCCCCATCGCAACTGAAACTTTGAGAAATTGGGATCTCAAGAATTGCAACATCTTCTTATCCTTAATGACCGATGATTTCGGCAGTCCCGAGACGTCGGAGTCGAAGGATACTGCGAGGGAAACGCTTAGGAGGTGGGTACGAGGGTTCCAAAAGAACTTACCGGGACAGTACCTACCCAGCGAACTGATGAGAAGAATGCTGTTCCCGAAGGCAACAGCTAATGCCGTTGTACCTCAGGCACGACCTGGACCTCCTTGCGTACAGCTTGCAATAGAGGCCGATATCAACGAGGCTTTACAAGGCATGGACATCCATCAGGAGAGGGTGTCAAAAGTGTCCTCGGACACTGAAAAGGATCTCCTTCAAGAGGATCCTGAAGAAGAGGTGGTCCAACCACCTGGAGAAGACGAAGATCTCGAGTCGACAGAAGCGGAGGACCCTCTTCTGTGTGTGTCGGCATTCCAGCCTGTGCCGTCAACTTCTTAGGCTCCAACCCCTCTACTAGACGCGCTGGGCCAAGCAGTTATGGCCCAGATCACGCAACTAGTGGACTCTCTATGTAAGGAAAACGTAGACATGAGGAAGAAATTCCGTGAATCAAGCCGTATAGTTACTTCTCGTGGGTCATACAAGCGACCCAAAGTGTCTGATCTGCCACCATGCTCTGAAACCAATCCCTGGAGGTAGGCAGAGTTCATGCCCATGATGAATGGGAAACTCTACATTTCAGAGAAGATGGGGACCATCCGCCTGGACGATATCAAATTCTGGCCAAATCTTTCGGCTTACCCGGAATGTTTCATCCACCTGAGGAGTGAGACGGAACCGAAGGAAGTCAAGATGTTCGACCACGACAAGGCACAGGCTCTCCTGACGAGTAGCCTGAAGAAGGCAGGGTATACCAACTCCAAAGTTCCTGCGCTGAGCAAGAAACATCCTACTTTTCTTGCTCCTTCATCAAGAGCTTTCCCCTTATCGTCGAAAGCTCTCCACAGTGTGTTGAAGGCAATCGATGCAGGCAAACCATGTCCTACGCTAGAGGAGTGTAGGCCATTATCTCTGGCCTTGCCCACGGACGAAAAACATTGGAACTCGGTCCACCTAACCCTCTCAGTTTCGAAGCTCAACGTGGACATCGCAGGACATCAGTTCAGTGAGAACCTCCCTAAGCTGTCGGACTTTACCCTGAGATGAGTACAGGAGACAAAGGAGAGACTAGCCACCTCTCTTTCCCTCCAGAACTGCATGGAGATGTGCGCAGACGTTACTAGCACCCCAGACATGTACACAGTCCTGGCCATGATGTACATGGCCACCCTTGTTAAGAACTTGTACGCTTTCTGTATCTGGGGCAAGGACCTCTTCCCAAAGGAAGTAGTTCAAGAAGTAGTCACAAAAGTCGCCAAGAAGAATAGGAATCTTCTCCAAAAGTGGGGCATATCTGCTAAGAGAAAATCTTCCCCAGATGCTGGTCCCCAACCTAAGAGGAGGACGAAGAAGCCAACACTACCTTCTCGACATGTGCAACATCCCACAGTCACCATGACCACGGTGCCCCAAGTGGTTGCTCAACCACAAACCACTTTCCAGGTGGTGCCTCAACAGCTGGTAGCCCAGTCACCAGCCTTTAACCCAGGTTTTGAGAGGCACACCACTACCTTTCACCGGAAAGGTAGAGGATCTAGACGGGGCTCCTTAAGAAACCACTCAAGAGGTAGGGGAGGACGTGGTCAGGGTGACAAACCCTCCAGACCATCCAAGCAATTAGATGCTCCAGGTAGGAGGGAGACTCCTCCCCTTTCAGGATCGTTGGACCTTCGATCACTAGGCCCACAGCCTAATCAAGAATGGACTAGGAGGGAAATGGTAAAGATCTGTACCTTTATTTCTTCAATTTTTCAAACACTACACCCCCTTACTGGAAGAATATACCTTAGAACTCTTGAATAAAAAGGTTATAAGGAGAGCAAAGTCCATTAAATTCCAGGGAAGGCTGTTTTGTGTTCCCAAGAAGGACTCGGACAAAGTCAGAGTCATTTTAGACTTGTCTCCACTCAACAAGTTCATCAAGAACAACAAGTTCCAGATGCTAACCCTATATCACTGACTGGCACCTTCCAGTCAGTCACCCCCTCTCATTTTACCTAGGATTCAAGCTACCTAAGACAAAGTATGTCTTTAGAGCCATGTCCTTTGGACTAAACAGAGCCCCAAGGATCTTCACGAAACTTGCGGACGCAGTCGTACAACAGCTACGCTTAGAAGTCATTCAGGTTGCTGCATACCTGGACGACTGGCTGGTGTGGGCAGCATCCAAGACTGCTTGTCTGCAGGCAGCCACAAAAGTGATATAGTTCCTGGAACATCTAGGATTCAAGATCAACTACAAGAAGTCTCGCCTCTCTCCAGCTCAAGAGTTTCAATGGTCGGGAATCCATTGGAACTTGCAGTCACGCCGCCTCTCCATTCCACCAAAGAAGAGGAGAGAGAACGCGGGTTCTGTCATGAGACGACTGAAATCCAACAGGCTCCCAAGACGCCAACAGGAAAGAGTACTGGGCTCTCTCCAGTTTGCAGCAGTAACAGACCCAGTGCTAAGAGCATGGCTGAAAGATGTGTCAGGAGTAAGAAGATACGCATCAAACGCTCAAAGAGATCTACAGAGACCGACATCGACCTTACTGCGATCGTTTCTGGGGCCGTGGTCGAAGGTGAAGAGCCTGGCAAGGACTATTCCCTTACAACCACCTCAACCATCGGTAGTCATCCACAAGGATAGCTCGACGGAAGGATACGGAGGTCACTCCCTTCAAAGGAAAGCTCAAGGGACCTGGTCATCCCTTTTCAAGACC
>NC_090750.1:19070842-19073342 GCF_036898095.1 Palaemon carinicauda
ATTTGATGACCAAAGCCGACTCCCTTATGGACAGCCACTTCAAGACCTACATCAACGCCTCCACCCCTGAAGAAGAGGATGCTTATTCAACTTCAACTGAAGCTAACATGAATGCCGTAGGACATACATGTGTACCCCGTGACGTGCCGAAGCAGCGACAACGCCCACCAATCGCTCGCGCCCCAACGAACGACTTCTACAGCCACTTACTATCTCCCATCCGCCGCAGTTTTGCTACTACCACTTCAGATTCGAGGCAACCACGAAGAAATGTGCCAAGGATTGTCAGTGGCCAAAAAACGTGTAAGTAGGCCATCGCTCGTGGCTATGGAGTCTCATGTTTTCAATCTTTTCATTTTACAGGATGCAGGAACAGGCGTGCGATTTTTAGTAGACACGGGTGCTTGTCGTTCTCTTTTGCCAAGGAAACTCTTCAAGGCACGACGTAGTCTGTCTACATCTGCCGACTTCCGCTTGATAGCTGCCAACGGATCTGCGATACCCACCTAAGGTTACGAGAACCTCACATTATCGTTCGGAAACGGTAAATTCAATTGGAAGTTTCTCGTTGCTGACGTCACAATGCCAATCCTCGGTGCGGATTTCCTCTCTCATTTCCATCTTCTAGTCGATGTCGCCCACCGACGATTGGTCAACGCAGACTCGTACTTGTCGACACCTCTTCAACCCGCCCCCTCTAACCTCACTCTCCACATCAGCGCACTCGCGGATGCCTACGCCCACCTCCTCACGTCGTACCCGGAAGTTTTCCGTCCAGAACTTCGCCAAACGCCCACGGTTCCTGCCAAGCACGGTATTTATCACCATATCAAGACGACGGGACCCCCAGTCTTCGCAAAATTCAGACGTCTGGCACCGGAACGATTGGCAGCCGCCAAACAGACGTTCGCCAAAATGGAGGAAATGGGCCTTTGCCAAAAGGCCTCCAGCCCATGGTCATCACCATTACACATCGTTCTGAAGAAAGACGGCTCCCTACGTCCGTGCGGGGATTATAGGCGCCTGAATAGCAAACAGAACCGGATCACTACCCCCTTCCAAACATTGTCGACGTGACCTCCTACCTGCACAAAGCAAAGGTTTTCTCTACGCTCGACCTCCTGAAGGGGTATTATCAAGTGCCTATGAACCCAGAAGACATCCCCAAGACTGCCATCACCACTCCGTTTGGTACAATTACCTTCAATTACTCCTGTTTTGGCTTTCGTAATGCTGGGGCCACGTTTCAACGTCTCATGGATGGCATCTTAGGGGGCCTCCCTTTCTGTGTATATTATGTGGACGACATACTTGTGTTCTCCTCCTTAAAAGAGGAACACCTCCGTCACCTGCGCATCGTGCTCGACCGCCTGCAACAAAACGGCCTTGTAGTCTGGTACGACAAGTTACCTTTGGCGCCAACGAAGTGTCATTCTTAGGGCACCGCATCACTCCTGAAGGAGTCCATCCCCTCCCTGAGAAGGTAGCAGCCGTTCAGAACTTCCCCGCGCTCTCGACCGTCAAAGCTCTGCAGGAATTCTTGGGCATGATCAACTATTATCACCGTTTTCTGCCAGCCATTGCTGCCACTCTTGCTCCCCTCTACGCCTCCTTCAAGGGCAAGCCAAAGGACCTGAAGTGGGGTCCCCTTCAAGAAGCAGCCTTCTGCAATGCAAAGAAGGCCCTATCAACTGCTGCGGCTCTCACTTTTCCTATCCCACACGCCTCTCTCCTTCCCTCCACCGATGCCAGCGATGTCACTATTGGTGCTGTACTCGAGCAGGTGGTCAACGTCTCGCCCCGCCCATTGGCCCTCTTCAGCAGAAAACTGTCCAAGGCAGAATCTGGCTATTCTACCTTAGATCGACAATTGCTGGCGGTGCACTTGGCTGTCCGTCACTTTCGTCATTTCTTAGAAGGTACGCCCTTCGTCATTCGCACAGACCACCTGCCTCTGGTGCACACCTTTACTCGACAGTCTGATGCCTGGTCCGGCCAGCAACGCCAACATCTCTCCGCCGTGGCTGAATACAATTGCACCCTTCAATACGTCCCGTTGCCGATGCCCTGTCAAGAAACACGTTGGCTGCCATTCAACTGGGATTGGATTATAACGCCCTGGCTGAAGCCCAGAGACAGGATCCAGAGTATCAAGCATGTAGTACATCCTGCACGTCCCTCCGTTGGGAAGACTTCCCCCCCTCGACGACTCCAACACTACCCTCCTCTGTGACGTCAGTACTGGCAGACCACGACCTTGGATTCCTGCTCCCATGCGCCGACAGGTGTTTGATTTCATTCACGGCCTTTCAGATCCCTCGTGCCGTTCTACTGCACAGCTGCTGAAGGCAAAGTTCATTTGGCACGGCATTTTTCTGGATGCTAAGGATTGGGTCCACGCCTGTACTTCTTGCCAAAGTTCCAAAGTACATCGACACACGGATTCAGGAGTGGGCACCTTTCCTCAACCTCAGTGTCGTTTCGCACACATTCACGTCGA
>NC_090750.1:19078342-19080842 GCF_036898095.1 Palaemon carinicauda
GACTAAAATCTCCTTTATCTGTGCGCCTCTTCCAAAAAATACGTAGATTTATATGGTCTTCTTTGCTAATGTGTTGGTTTCTCAATTTTTTTTTCTTTTTTAGGTCGATAAGGTAAGATTAAGAATTCACTTATTATTTCTCTTCATATGAAAATTAAAATACAGACGAATATAACAAATCTAGTTCTGAATTGTAGGATAACATATTAAGCTAGATGGACACTCAGTAGAGCGCAGACCTCCGCCACGGCAACATATGTCTTGACCTTTTTTTTCGACCTTGACCTTTGACCTTACCATGTATTAATTCACATATATTTTTATATAATCAAATATTAACCAAGTTTGAAGTCTCTGCGACAACGATGTTCAAACTTATGATTGATTACGTAACGTGAATTGGGCATTTAACCCTGACCTTGGTCTTTGACCTTGACCTTTGACCTTGACCTTTGATCTTGACCTTTGACCTTGACCTTTAAAAATTAAGAATTCAATTATTTCCATCTCTTTACATAAAAATTAATCCCTGTAACTTTCATTACTCTACGATTAAAACTGTGACTGAGAAGATGTTCACAAACGACCATATATGCACAAACACAAACAACCACATGAACATGAACTCCTAACTTCTAAGCAAGTGACCTTGCAGGTCCATACTAATTCTAAGATGAACACCCACCAGGCATTAAGAGTAAAAACTGAATAGACAGTTTGTCCATCGCCTTAAACTCAATCCGTCAACCTGCTGCTAATGAATCCCTCTTTTGAGGCCCTTGCGTCAATAGGCGTAGGACATGATGATGATGATGTTGATGATGAAGATTTTTATTGGTTATTAATATATATTTGCAGTGTAACATGGGTATTAACATTTCTTAGCACGTCACAAGATAATCCACGGTTTTTTTTTTTTTTTTTTTTTTTTTTTTTTTTGTAACTAAACAAGTTTGGGTAATTTATTTCTCTATTTTGAAAAAAAAAAAAATCCGAAAATAGTTGGGATTCTAGTTGTAATAAAAATTTCTCAATTTGACAGTAAATGACATGCACTAGCTAGGTGCTGGAAATATTAAATTCAAAATAAGAAAAATACAAATAATTTAGTTTTTACTTGTATTATGGAATGAAAGTTCATCTCTAGAAATAATATCAAGATTGAAAATAAAAATCATACTAATAGAAAATACTCAATACCGGTAATGATTATAAATACAAAGTAAAATGCGAAATAACAAATACCTCTTTTAGATAAATCTTCTAAAAGAAAAAGAAACTTTCTGGTATATAATTTTTAAGCGAATTTCTTACAATATAATTAAAATATTCCCATTTCATATATACAGGGTAAGGTAAAATATTTGTACCCTTCGTACATAAATATTATTAATATTACCTGAAAGAATTACACATACACACACACACACACACACACACACACACACATATATATATATATATATATATATATATATATACACACACACACACACACACACATATATATATATATATATATATATATTATAATATATATATATGTGTGTGTGTGTGTGTGTGTGTGTGTATTTCTCACTATAACAACTTTATACCAGAAAATTACTCTAAGAGTGCACGCCTCCACCGCAACACCTTATTTCTTGAAACCAGCTTGACTTTCCCAGAAGATATCTAGACCGTAGTCGTATATGAAAACTATTTGATAACCAAATGCGAGCTTTGTGTTAATGTTACTGTCAATTCATTCTTACCCTTTGCTCGAGCTTGCTTTTGGCCTTTGACCTAGGACTTTCCACATTGAATCACTTCCGCGTCTCAACATATCAATTAATCCCTGAAAGTTTCATTACTACAGTATATTGCCATATAGGTTAGATTTCGCTAGTCGTCTCTATATTGAGCTTTTAGTTCAATACCTCTCCATTCATCACCTTCTATTTCACGTTTCATATTCCTCAGCTATGTAAACTTGAGTCTCCTACCTCTTTCAGGGCCTTGTGGAGCCCCAGTTGAAAGTTTAGTGAACTAATCTGTTTTGAGGGAGTGCGAAGAGCATGCCCAAACCATCTCCAACTATTTACCATAATCTCATCGACATATGGCAATCGAGTTAATCTCTCTTATAGTTTCATTTCTAATCCTTTGCTGCTATCCTAAGAATTTATTGATATGGTTCATTGAAGATTAGTTTTGTACGAAAGTAAATCGATCTTGGATTTGAATGTCGATACGGTATTTTTTTAAATGATTCTTAAATTTTAACATATACTGTTAAAGGTTTACCTTAAAAACGGTGACAATCCAGTAATAAATTTTGTCAGGCATTTACAGTTTGAGAAAAAAAAATGGATATAGTGATATCACAATCAATAACCCGTAAAAGGGAAATAACTAAGTAAGGTGAAAATTACGGTCGCCTGTATTTGTACTGAAGTATGGCTGAAAACTATTTTACAGAGAATTTCCGATTCAAAATACGGTTTCTTAACAGCGTAGC
>NC_090750.1:19094223-19101723 GCF_036898095.1 Palaemon carinicauda
ATCGTTTTATCAATTCAACAAGAGATAGTATATCTCCTAATATAAGTATATATCTCGATACTCTTCTGCTGCAGAGATTTAAGGGTAATCCCTTTTTCCCTCTGAGTGCCGCCATAAGCGACAACCCTATCTTAGTCTTGCCATAGAGTAGTTCACTCAGGCTTGACTTGGCTAGTATTTCTTGTCTTCCACCCTTGCCGGCGAGTAAGCCGGCTTAGGTTTTCGACAGAACCTCAGAGTATTCAGTCTTTCTGCCGGCGGCCAAGTAGCAGGGTGAGTAGTCACTCACCCGCCGGCTTAGAGTTGCCGACATAGGAGGCTAATCCTCCCTAGGCCGCACTTGAAGTGGTAGTATGGTGCCGCCACCTTCTCCCCTGCGGTCTATAAGACTAGTCCTGTTTCGGCAGTCCCTAGGCTGAAGAATAGATATTCTTTTGTGTGGAAATGGTGGCAATCCTGTCGCCTTTTTCTACATTTGATACAGGACCTTTTCCCTTCCCCTCTCTGTCCTTTAGCGATGGCTTAACTATGGCAATCCTTTGGCCGTTATCCTGCAATCTCACCGCTTGCCGGGTAGATTATGGTGCCGACCGGGCTCCTATATAAACAGCTGTATAGTCGCTCAGTCTCTTCCTACTGGACACAAGGCTACGGGAAAGGTTGTAACGGCTGTGACGGCTGCTGAGTGTTCTTCAGTCTTCTCTTGGACTGCCATCCACATTCCTGAAATTGGCAATGCCGGCAACGGATCTTGTGGCTAGATGGAAGCTTGAATGATGCATTCTCCCCTTCCATTTGAAATCTCATTCTAGAGGAAGGCAGTAAGGTTATATACTTACACCCTTATTTATTGTAAACATACATTTCAAAAAGGCCGCCCTTCACTCCATGCTTTATCTCTCTCTGTCAGCTAGTGCCACCAGGTACTACATGCTGGACGGTGCCATCAGGTACTTACTCAGTCAGCGGCATGCCGGCTGGACCATTACTGTCAGGTACTACCCAGCCGGCGACATGCTGGCCAGACTGCGCCACCAGGTGTTAGCCCTGCCGGCAATATGCCGGCTGAACTACAGTATATGACGATACAGTAGCCAGTATATTTGCAGTATAGTATATACTGCAGACAGAAAACTATAGTATATATTATACAGTAGTTATTTTCCAACAAAATGTGTGTATCCTTGCAGAGTCTATTGCTGAGACCAATCCTATATTGAAAGAATAGAATTCCTTTAATAATCTGATTAGAAATCAGTTAATAACTTACTCCACAATAATAAATAATCTTAGAAGTTCAGTGGTAGTATAAACTTTTTCTATCCCTAGAGGTTAGAACCCTTCTCTTTTTAGTTTGCTCTGATCATGGAAACTCTATAACTTTAATATTGAGGGGAGGTCATAGCAATTGGCTGGAAAGGATACACAAATATGTGTCTTTCCTAATTTCTTTCTAGCTTACTATCCTAAGCTATAATAGTTAAACTATTAATATTAATATTTTGCATAATCTGTCTATCAAGTGTGATAAACAAATGCATACTCATTTAATTTTCCTATTTTTACAGGAGGAACCCCAGATGAAATGCGATGTGATCTTTTGCAACCATAGCAGTAGGAACTTCTATGGTCACAAAGCTTGCAGGTCTCATGTCCCCTGCACCATCATTACCGAAACCCTCTAGTACTGGGACCACTAAGTCTGCAATATCTGCCGGACTTTGGTGACCGAAGATTTCCACAAACTCAAGTCAACGAAGTCAAGGGATGCGGCACGAGGAAAGCTGCCCAAGTGGGTAAGAGGGTTCCAGAAGAACTATCCGGGACCATACCTACCTAACGATAGGATGAGTAACTTGCTGTTCCCGAAAGCGGGTAGTGAAATTGTTGTGCCACAAGCACGACACGGACCTCCCTGCGTCCAGATTGCCATCGAGACGGATGTCAGTAAGGCGTTGCAAAACATGGACATCCACCAGTAGGAAAGGATGTCGGAAGTGTCTACGGACACTTAAAAGGATTTACTAGAGGATAATCCTGAGGAGGAGTCTACTATACCTCTGGAAGAAGATGATGATGTAGAGTCAGAGTTTCTTCCGTTTCTGCCGGAACCGGAGCCGTTACTCTCGACATCTTCAGCTTCTACCCCTCCATTGGGCAACATGAGCCAGACCCTTGCTATTCTTACGGCCTTAATGGAGAACATTCGCAAGCAGGGCAAAGCAAGGAAAGTGAGACTCGAGAGAGAGCTCCGTGAAGCTCCACTTACCGCCTCCCGAGGGTCATACAAGTGACCCAGAGTCTAAGAACTCCCAACCTGCTCCAAAACCAATCCCAGGAGGTATGCGGAGTTTATGCCGATTACTAACGGCAAACTCTACATCTGGGAGAAGATGGGAGCCGTCCCTTTAGACGACAGCCAGTTTTGGCCAAGCTTCAACCCTTATCCTGATTGCTTCATTCGACTGAAGCATGAACTTACTCCAAAAGAGGAAACGGAACTGAAGGAGGTCATGATTTTCGACCACGATAAGGCACAGGCTCTCTTGTCGAGTAGCCTGAAAAAGGCGGGCTATTCAAATTCGAAAGTGTCCGCCTTGAGCAAGAAACACCTTACCTTTCTTGCTCCTGCTTTAATAGCCTTCCCCTTTACATCGAAGGCAATTAAAACTGATGCCAAGGCAGCGAAGGCTGGAAAACCATGCCCTGCACTAGAGGAGTGCAGGCCTCTGTCGTTAGCCTTGCCCATGGAAAAGAAGGAATGGAAGGAAGTCCACCTAACCTTCTCAGTAGGGAAACTGGATGCAGACATCGCTGGACGACAGTTTAGCGAGAATATCCCTAAACTTTCTGACTTTTTCTTGAGCAAGGAACAAAAGATGAAAGAGAGACTTACTGCATCCTTATCTCTACAAAACTGCATAGAGATGTGTGCAGGCCAAAGAAGTATCCCAGACATGCTCATGGTCCCGGTTAAAATACATATGGCCACTCTAGTAAAGGACCTGTATGCTTTCATGAAAGCTAGGAGAGCCTGTAGAGAGTTCGTGTTCGCTGCTCTAACAGTGAAATACGAACCCAGGAAGCTGATATCTTCTAACATCTGTGGTAAAGACTTCTTCCCGAACGAAGTAGTCAAAGAGGTAGTTGAGAAAGCCACCATTGAGAATAGGAACCTTCTCCAGAAGTGGGGCATCTCCTCAAAGAGGAAGTCTTCCCCGGATGCAGGTCCCCAGCCTAAATGGAAGACGAAGAAGCCTAGACTTCCCCATCAGCCTGCTCAACAACATCCTACAGTCATCATGACCGTGGTGCCCCAAGTGGTGGCCCAAACACAGACCACCTTCTAAGTAGTGCCCCAGGCAGCTGGTTGCCCAGTCACCAGCATTCAACCCCGGGTTTGAGAGGCAAACCACTACCTTTTGGCTGAAAGGTAAAGGATCCAGACAGGGCTCCTCTAGACATCCCTCAAGAGGTAGGGGAGGACGCAGTCGAGGAGGTAAACCCTTCGGACAATCGAAGCAAGGAGATGCTCCAGGTAGGAGGGAGGCTTCCACATTTTCAGGATTGGACTAGGATGGAAACGGAACAAGTCTCCACTATCATTTCCTCAATTTTTCCAAGACTCCACCCCCTCATTAGAAGAATACACCTTAGAGCTCTTGAGCAAACAGGCTATAAGAAAAGCAAAGTCCATCAAATTCCAGGGAAGGCTGTTTTGTGTTCCCAAGAAGGACTCAGACAAACTCAGAGTCATTCTTGACTTGCTGCCACACAACAAGTTCATAGAAAACAGCAAGTTCAGGATGTTAACCCCTCAACACATAAGGACCCTGTTACCCAAAGGGGCATTCACAGTCTCGATAGACCTGGCAGATACCTATTGGCACATTCTAGTCAGTCGCCCCCTCTCCTCCTACCTAGGATTCAAGTTACAAAAGATAAAGTATGTTCTCAGAGCCATATCCTTCGGACTAAACAGAGCCCCAACGATCTTCACGAAACTAGCAGATGCAGTCGTGCAACAACTATGCCTAGAAGACGTTCAGGTAGCAGCATACCTGGATGACTGGCTGGTGTGGGCAGCATCCAAAACGGCTTGTCTGCAAGCATCCAAAGAAGTGACCCAGTTCCTGGAACATCCTGGATGCAAGACCAACTTCAAAAAGTCTCGACTCTCTCCAGCTCAAGGGTTTCAATGACTGGAAATCCATTGGAACCTGAGGCCACACCGCCTCTCCATTCCCTCAGTCAAGAGACTACTGAAATCCGACAGGATCTCAAGATGCCAACAGGAAAGGGTACTGGGCTCTCTCCAGTTCGCAGCAGTAACAGAGCCAGTGCTAAGAGTACAGCTGAAAGATGCGGCAGGAGTCTGGAGAAGATACGCATCAAATGCTCGAAGAGATCTATAATGACCAATACCGGCCTTACTACGATCACTTCTCAAGCCGTGGTTGATGGCCAAGAGCCTAAAGAGGACCGTGCCCATGCAATCACTTTGCCGTCGGTGTCCATCCACACAGATGCCTCGACGGAAGGATGGTTATCTCTGTTCAAGGACTTTCACATCAATATTTTTGAGGCCATGGCAATCCTCTAGACGTTAGAAAAACTCCCTCTTCGCAGATCAGTCCACATTAGGCTGATCTTGGACAGCGAAGTGATAGTGAGATGTCTGAACTGACATGGCTCGAAATCGTCCCACATCAACCATGTGATATTATCCATCTTTCGTCTAGAGAGATGGCACTTATCAGCAATTCACTTACAAGGTTTCCGCAATGTAACAGTGGACGCTATATCCAGGCTCAAGCCGATAGAGTCAGAATGGTCCCTAGACGCAGACTCATTCTCTACCATCTTGGAACAAGTCCTGAAACTGCAGATCGACCTCTTGGCAACGAGCAACAACAAGAAACTACCTCGATATGTAGCCCCATACGATGACCCTGTAGCGGAGACAACGGACGCCATGTCCCTCGGTTGGAGCAAATCAACCCGGATTTTCCTGTTCCTTCCATCCAACCTCCTGCTGAAGGTCCTCAACAAGCTGAGATCCTTCCAGGGAACGGCAGCCCTAGTGGCCCCCAAGTGGCCACAGAGCAACTGGTTCCCTCTAGTGATAGAGCTGAAGCTGAAGCCAGCCCCTCTACCGAACCCAGCACTATCTCAATGACTTCAGAAGTCGACCGTCTTCACTTCATCACAAAGAACCCAAAACCTTTATTTCATGATTTTCTCACCATAGGGGTTAAGAAAAGATTTGTGATCTCAAAAGGCAGTATAGACTTCTTAGAAAAATACAAGTCTAAGTCAACTAGAAGACAATATGAATCGTCTTGGAAAAAGTGGGTTGCTTTCGTTAAAGCAAAAGGACCGAAAGAAATTTCAATAGACTTCTATCTGTCCTTCTTTATCCACCTTCATGAACAAGGTTTGGCCGCCAACATGATAACTATGTGTAAGTCAGCCCTGACTAGACATTTTCTCTACGCCTTTCAAGTGGACTTGACGAACGAAATCTTTAACAAGATCCCGAAGGCATGCGCTAGACTTAGGCCTGCAGCTCCTCCGAAGCCCATTTCATGGTCCTTGGACAAGGTCCTACATTATGCTTCCTCTGTGAACAATGAAGATTGTTCACTCAAGGATCTAACCCAAAAGGTTATTTTCCTGTTCGCTATAGCCTCAGAGCTAGAGTTAGTGAAATAGTGGCCCTATCAAGAAATGAGGGCCACATTCAGTTCACAGAAGTGGGAGAACTGAGTCTCTTTCCTGATCCAACCTTTCTCACCAAGAACGAGCTACCCACTAAGAGGTGGGGTCCCTGGAGAATCTGCCTTCTGAAGGAAGATGTCTCTGTGTCCAGTAGAGTGTCTAAAAGTCTATCTTCGAAGAACTTCAGAATTCAGGGGAGGACAGCTCTTCAAAGGAGAAACTTCAGGATCAAACTTATAACTGAAACAACTGAGGGCAAAGCTCACCTACTTCATTCGCAGAGCGGATCCTGACAGTACATCCTCATGATCTGGGAAAAATTGTTTCATCACTGAAATTTTTTCACTATATGAACTTTGAGCATCTTCGCTCATATACTGGATGGAAGTCATCCAGAGTGTTCTACAAACACTATGCAAAGCAAGTGCACGAACTGAAGCATTACGTGGTGGCAGCAGGTAGTGTATTAGAACCTGTCGTCTAGTGTTGCGATGAACAGTGAATTGATTGGGACTATCAATTAGGGTGAAAAGGCGTTAACATTTCCAGTGTAACACCTTTTAAATGGGTGTCACCATGGTGACACTAAGACTGTTCAAAATCTCAGGTGTGGAATTAAACAGATAACATTTGTGCCGTGTGTACATAGTACACAGTGTTGATAGTATACAACGTTTACAGAAAATTATATGAGAAAGTTTTGTCAAAATTTTAAAATTTCAGAGTGGCACTAATCATTTCTTCCCTTTCAGGGAGAAAAACGTTTTTTGTATACGTTGTACGTATAATTCCCTTAACATGTTACATACAATTTTTATTCCATTAAGTCATTTATTCAAAATAAATTTCTATTAGAGTGTAACTGCGTCTTATTTCACCCTGCAATTAGCACAATAAATATGGCCAGAGATCTCTTACTTATTTAACTAAGAAAACCTCATATTATTGTATGCTTACAAACTATAGATATAGTTGATAATTAGTTGTCCCGGCAACATATACAAACCGTGAGACCTTTGTATATCTACTTGATACTTATGTTTGTTCATACAATGTGTGCAAACCTTAAGACCCCTTTTCTACTGTCTAGTATGGTTCTTCCCTGTAAGTGGCAGGAAGCCCTAATATTATCCATGATTAGTGGCAATGACGTATAACGGTAACGTCATAATTATGTCTCAATGGTCCGGATGACCATAGAAAAGTTTTTCCCAAGGTTAAGGCACCTATGAAAATCCACATATAGAGTACTTTCTAGAATTTCTCTGGTAAATCTCCATCAGGACGACATAGCTTGAGCCCAAAAAACGGATTTTGAAGGGAAGCGAAAAATCTATTTTTGGGTGAGATAGCCAAGTCGTCCTGATGGACCCGTCTTCCTTTTCCATAGAAAAGGCATAGGCAAGATCTCTCCCGGAACTACTATATCTGTAGCACCATGCTCAATGATACAAGGAATGAGCACCATTTTGTATACTCGTAATAGTACGGGAGGAAGGGTAACCTTGATAATGGCTTCCCTTCTGTTTTCACCACTATTCTCCCTCGAAACAAAAACGCTATTCGGGGTGAAGATTGTTATTTGGCGTATCAAGATAGATATACGTCCCCCGATATTATGCGATATCCTTAAGAGAAATTTTAAGGATATTCGCACCAGGAGTTAGAATTCTGGAGACCTAAAGGTCAATTCTCAGGGAATCTCACTATAGCCAAATGTACCTTAGTAAGCTACTAATAGGAAACTTCTATCAGGACAACATGGCTATCTCACCAAAA
>NC_090750.1:19106723-19119223 GCF_036898095.1 Palaemon carinicauda
TGATTGATTGATTAATCAATTTGAAGTTTTCTGGCATCCTCTTGCAGCTTGAAGGCAATTACAATTAGAGAGCTATCAAAGGCTGACTTTGGCATAAGATTTGTCTATCTAATAACGATTATGAAAATAAAGTCCAAATTAGCGTATGTTACACTCAACGCTTGAAGGTAAAAGAAAACATTCATCTGAATGGAATTATAGAGGAAGATATTTGTGCGATCATCTTTTGTCCCAGACAGACAAAATTTAATTTCAAATTCCAGTTCAGGTTCTGGAAACGGTATAAGTCAGAGGCTCATCTGATGCTCCAACTAATTGTATTTTGACAAAAAGATTATTACAATTTCCTATGAGCACTGAATATAATTTTCTAAAGTCAAATTATCAATGGTAGCTTCGACAGTCTTTCGCTTATGTTCTTAACTGACTACTGAATAGTGCTCTCACAATATATAATGCACATTTATGTTAGGAAAGAGACCACAGCCCACAGAGACCAAGTCTAAATTGATTTACTTTACTTTACAATAAAAAACTACAAGTATCAAAGGCTTATCTTTCGAAACCCAGGGCAAAATCGGGAAGGACGTCAGCCCTTAATCGGGGCTCTCTTTAAACTACCAAAAGGTGTAGTAGGCTATTAAGGCGAGATCCATGGGCGTCATGGGGTGGGTGCCATCTTACCTGGGGGACCGTAGGTAGGGTTCCCCTCTTTGAAATGAGAGCAGAACGGTCTCCTGGCTGCGGTCACGGCACCCCCCCCCCCTCCCCGCTGTGCTTGCAACGACAAAGTAGGCACAGAAAAACTAACTAGTCATCAAGTATGAGAAGGCAGCAGACTCTCAACGCCAGTGCGTGTCTACTCTAGGTCTAACACTCGAACGCTGGTGACAGAGGAAGTCATTGAGATGACCCCAACGACTCCCAAACTACGTTATTTGTTGAACTTTTTATTATTACTATTATTATCATTATTACTATTACTTGCTAAACTACATCCCTAGTTGGAAGAACAGGATGCTATAAGTCCAGGGGCTGCAACAGGGAAAATAGCCCAGTGAGGGAAGGAAACAAGGAAATATAAAATATTTTTAGAACAACAACACTAAAATAAATATCTCCGGCATAAAGTATAAAAACTTTAACAAAACAAGCGGAAAAAGATTAGATAGAATAATGTGCCAGAGTGCACCCTCAAGACAGAAAACTCTAATCCAAGAGAGTGGAAGACCATGGTACAGAGGGTATGGCCCTACCCAAGACTAGATACAATGGTTTGATTTTTGGGGGTCCTTCTCCTAGAAGAGCTCCTTACTATAGCTAAAGAGTCTCTTTCACCCTCACCAAGAGGAAATTAGCCACTAATGAATTACAGTGCAGTAGTTAACCCCTTGGGTGAAGAAGAATTGTTTGGTAATCTCGATGTTGTCAGTTGTATGAGGGCAGAGGAGGAAATGTAAACAATAAGCCAGACTATTCGTTGTGTATGTGTAGGCAAAGGGAAAATGAACCGTAACTAGAAAGAATGATCCATTGTAGTACTGTATGGCCAGTCAAAAGACCCCATAACTCTCAAGTGTTAGTATCTCAAGGGGTGTCTGGTGCTAAATATTTTACGTAGAAATCTAAACCTTTTAATATTGCAATATATGATGGCCACAACCAATCCATTAATGCTCAAATGTTCTGATAAATGGGGGATCAAATGTTTCCTACCAATCCGACTCGTAGTGACCACTTATTCACCAGGAAATCAGCATTTGAAAATATCACTTTAAATATATTAATGGCTGAAATATAACCTTTCTACATTACTTGCGGCTGCATTTTTCATTACATCAATATATTATATCAATAAATCAAGAGCAGGTGTTAGAGTTATCTTGCTTGAGGGTACACCTGGACAGGCTATCCTATCTATTTTTTCTCGTGTTCGTGTGTGCGTGTTTTTTTTTTTTTTTTTTTTTTTTTTTACGAAAGGTTTAATTTAACATTGTTAACTTTCTTAGAATATTCCATTTTCATAGTTCTTTGTTTCTCTGGTATAATATTTATTTCCTTACTTCCTTCCCTAACAGGTCGACTTTTCCCTGTTTGAGCCTTTAGGCTTATAACATCCTGCTTTTTCAATTAGGGTTGTAGCTTCGCTTTTAGTAATAATAATAATAATAATAATCGTTCCTAGTGTGCAGAGGCGCCATATAGGTAATAACTGAGAGGCGAAGTGAATGCAAGTAAACTGTATTAAACAATCATCGAGTTTATATACAGGGATGTGCGAGCAAGAACGTCACAAAAATTCAATTATTACTGGCTTGATAACAAGTAGACCAATTAATAGTGGTGGGGAGAGAGAGTGATAAGTTAATAATTGAAACGTGCGGTGAACTAGCATTATGTAAGCACTCTTTATAACAGATGCATTTTTTTTTCTTTTTTGTTACGCAAATCACAAAAATGATCTTTCTCTCACATGTATCAATAGATGTAGCCTTCACTTATATCGGGATTCTTTGTAAGTTTGTAAAATTTACCAAACAATTGCCGTTTATTAAAGACTATCAAACTTTTTCATCAGCTGTATTTTACCTCCCCCAACGAAGTTGGGAGGATGTTATGTTTTCGCCACTATATTTCTGTTTGTCCGTTTGTCCATTTGTCATCTTGTTTGTTTGTGAACAACTTTACTCGTAGATTAGTGAGAATTTCAGGGATTAATTGTCGTATTGTGACGTGGAAAATACGTCAAAATACAAGGTTAAGGTCGAGCAAAAGGTCGACCGAATTAACTCTAACCTTAACTCCAAGATCCTACATGGTTGTCACAGACTTCAAATACGCGTTCGGTCTAAATTGATTCTGCGAAAGGCAAACTGGGTTTGAGAGACAAGCTGCCATGGAGGAGGTCTGCATTATTAGAGTGCTTTTCTAGTTCATTAGTTTTTGAACAGTTAAACATTGGGATAAGTCTTCAAATGTTTAAAAGTGTACCACTTAATGTTCACAAAGCGAATTTAGAGTGAGTATTTATATTTATGTAAGAACATGCTACTTTTATCTGCCTGTTTACTATTAGGATAAAATTGTGCAAGCCAGTGAAGCAATACGTGCAAATTAATAATAAAAAAAATTACTGTATGTTAAGAGAGAAGCTTCATTAAAAAAACATTATTATCAATTTGAACTTGAGCAGTTAAAACGACCATATTATAATTAAGATTATTACAATTATTATAATTAGAAAAATCATTTCCAAAATAATAATAATAATAATAATAATAATAATAATAATAATAATAATAATAATAATAATAAGGGCAAAAAGATAACCAATTTCGTTGGTGGAGGTATAAATAAGAAGAATAAAAAATGAAGCTTAGCGTTCGTTGTCCCTTACACCGATACTCATACTCATACTCATTCTGCTCCTGGACTTCAACCTGAATGGACGTCTCCCAGCTCTCTCCTAGCAGCCATCACAGCAGCTACAATCTAGCTTCGATCCAGCATTGTCTCCAGCAGCAGTCGAGGGATAGCTCCCTTGCCAGTCAACCTTACCCTTCATCCTTATCCTCCCCTTCCCTGCCCCTCCTACACCCTTACTCTCGAGTACCACTTGACTGTCTCTCTCCTCCTTGAACTTGTTTCTCTCCTCCTTGTACTTCAATTCTAACTACTACTAACCATCAGTAGCCCTTTTCCCCCGGAGTTGCCGTTGTGGTCTTAAAACTCTCTGGGGGCACTGGGTATTGCTGCACCGTCTAGGCTCCTACTCCTTCAGTAGTGCCTACATAGGATAGGGCAATAGGCATAAGGCACTGTATTTCATAAAGTGTTAACTAATATCTTTATCTTTTGAAAACTCAGTTTTTTGGTTCTAGCGCTCTTAATACTTAAAATCCTAATCTTTTTTTTTTTGCAATTCTCTTAAGGACTTATATATCCTGCATCCGCTCCTGTTTTCGAATTTCATCTCACGTCATTGCAACACAAATTTTTTAGTCCCGAAAAGTTGCGTGAAATCCCGTAGAGTTATTTTGTTTATTTTCCCCCATAAGAATACTTAGTGAAATTTTCATTTTAAATGTAATCATTTTAATGTCTATATCTCTCGTCTCTTCGCTACGATGGGGAAAGTGAAGATCAAACACACTAGTCAGGGAACTGATAGTGAGTCCCGTTGCCTAGAAATATGGGGTATCCTCCAGGATAGTTCACTGTATATCCACAAACTTGAAACTGCTAATAATTGTTTCTATGCCATTGCTGATGAAACTAATGTAGAAAAATTAATCCACCCTAAAGTAAAAGAACTTTTCCTTCGTAGAAACTTTGATGTACTGGACCCCCCTCAACTGAATGCTCTGAGGACCTTAGTGGTTACCCAGGCAGACAGCCAAATCTATAGCCAATCTGTTGACGACCTTAGGACTGATATTGAACGACGGAATAATGTTAAACTCTCAGAAGTAATCAAGTTACCCACCATCAATTCAACATTTAAGATCAAGATGGAAACTGTCCAGATGGTGAGAGATTGCCTGACTAAGGGACTTTTCATCGCTGGTCAGTCATTTCCCCCCAAATACCTGAGACAGGACATTCACATCTCATTGTCCCAGTGCATGAGATGTTACAAATACGACCATGTTAAGAAAGATTGGCCTAAGCTCTCAACTTTTAAGATCTGCTCAGTCTGTGCCTCTGAGGAACACTATTGGACGGAATGCACTAATGGTAGTAACCATAAGTGCATTACATGCAGTGGGGAACACCCAACAATGGCTGCAAGATGCCCAATAAGAAAAACCATGGTTAAAGATCAGGCTAAGACTATAAGGACCCAACAATCTTTGACAACACCGACCGTATCCTTTGCTCAGGCCACAGCCCCTAAGGCAAATAACTCCTCTGCTATCTCTGCTATCCCTGCCCAGAACAACCTGTCATTACAGCAGTTTACTGTAATGAACACAGCTATAATTATTGCTAATCTGAGCGAGGCCGTTGAACCTGGCACTTTTCAATCGATGGTAGATGCTCTTTATAAAGCTAATGGCCTACCAATAGTCAAAATCCCCACTGAGGCCATTAATTTGGCTAATAAAGTAGCAACCCTTTTAAAATCGGGACCTCAGACCGACTCTAACCCCCCCACAGGCTTCCACAAATACTGATGAAATGGAGACAGAGGATCTAAGTAGGAAAAGAGTCCTTAGTGACTCTGACTCAGATATATCAGAACCTGCTAATCCTGCCAAAAAGCAGCCACAACCCTCCACCTCAGCATTTGTCCCTGATAATGAACCACAAGGCGCCACTGCCCTCCCAACCCTCCCAACCCTTCCCCCCATTAAACAACTAAATAAAACAAAAATCGGTTTCAGACTCTATTCATCAATCAATTCCGCAACCCCCCCCCCCCCCCCCATCAACTACTCATGAATCAATTGAGAAAATTATTTTCGAAACCAAGACAATCAAATACCTTTTTTACGGAAAATTTTGAGAACAGTACTGTAGTTGATCTTATTAACGATGGCTCGATCCAACTTGACAAGTATGTCCCTTGGATCACAAGGGTGAATGCGGATAAATTCAGGAGGTTGAACTCTCGATTTTTTTATTTAAGTAAGAGACAGTTACCTTAATGGATACTCTCATAGTGATCCAACATAATGTTTTGAAGTGGACTTTCCTTCGTAGTAGGGAAATTTCCAATATTTATTCCTCTCTCTCCCCACACTTCATACTTCTTAATTCCATAGGCATTCCGAATTCCTCCCGTATCAAAATCTGGAACTATAATGTGTTTCAGTGTAACACCTCTGGTGAACAGGGGGCTGGTACAGCAATAGCAGTTCGACGGGATGTTACCGTCAAGTTAATAGATGGTTTCAATCACGATCTGATTGCTGTCGAAATACAGACAGTACGGGGACCAATTATAGTCGCAACAACCTATCTACCCCCAAGAAACCCAGTATTTCCACAGCAGGATATATTATCATTGATGAGACGTAACATCACAGTCTATCTGCTAGCTGATCTTAATGCAGCTCATCCAGCCCTTGGTTATAACAGAGCCAACCCTATTGGCACATTAATCAACGGACTGTTGAACAGAAACCTTATAAGGTCCTTAGGCCCAGATTTTGATACGTATTTTATCAGAAGAACCACTAGTAAGCCAGATATACTTCTTTCCAATAGATTTCATATGTTTAATTATTCAATCACTCAAGGCCCCTTAACCACTTCGGATCATCTTCCCATTATTTTAAAGCTTACTGTGAGACCCATTATGGTGGTCACTAATCCAACTATAGGTATGAACAATGCGAACTGGGAACGTTTCAAGGACACTCTCGATGACTCTCTCTCTACTTTTGACGAACCCGATAACATCTTAAAAGATAAATCTTACATAGACAATAAGATAGCTTTTTGGTATAGGAGGATCAAGGAAGCATCAGAGCTCCATATCCCATTTAAAACTTTCAGGATCCTACCATATACCAAAGAACCAGATTCACTTAAACTACTTCAGATCCAATATAAACAAGCCCTAGAAATAATTAACAACCGAGGCCCCACACATCAACTTTTAGAGTACATTCATAGTATACAAGAACGGATTAAATTAGAATCAACTGAACTCGTTAATTCAACTTGGGAGGCTCTGTTAGATAAATGTGAAGGTTATTATAAAGACCCTGCAAAATTTTGGAATATGATCAAGAAACTGCTAGGCTCAACTTCTCAACCTATAGCATACATCACCCATAATAACGAAAAGGTTTATTCATCTCAAGACCAGGAGGTGATCTTCAGAGACTTCTGGTCCAATATCTTTAAAATAAACCCAATAGAAAATCTAAGGTTCGACCAACAACATGAGCAGCATGTCACTGAGACAATCCGTGACCATGCTGACCGTATAATACCTTATGATTCAGTAGATCTTGGGAGACTTGACAAAGATGACCCTTTCCTCAAACCTATCCAACTTCAAGATATAATCTAAATAATCAAAAGTTTTAAAAACAAAGCTCCAGGCCAGTCTAAAGTAAATAAACTTATCCTTAATAATCTGCCAAATTCGATGCTCTCTTTTCTTTGCAACATCTTTAATGAAACTCTGAGTATGGGTTATTGGCCAGATTATTTAAAAAAAGCAATACTTCCCTTTGTAGGGAAAAAGGGCAAAGACCTCACCTCAGTCTCTAACTATAGACCTATATCCTTATTAGAGACTCCTGGTAAGATTCTTGAAAAGATTATTAAAGATAGATTTGAGGATTTCCTTGAGGAAAATTTACTTATCAATAAGAACCAATACGGATTTACAAGGGGAAAAGGGACCCAACTTGCACTAGCCCATCTTTATGAATTCATTGCGGTCAAGTCAAATCTTCGAGGTCGTTGTAACATAATTTCTAGGGATGTCAGCCAAGCTTTCGATAAGGTATGGCACGAGGGTCTTAAATACAAGTTCATAGAAGCACAACTACCAAATCTAGCTACCAGGTTATTATGTAACTTTCTAGGCAATCGAGTGGCCATGATCAAGATTAAAGAATTTATAGGACCAGAGTTTCCACTTCTATCTGGTGTTCCTCAGGGCAGTGTTCTCTCCCCTTCACTTTACAATTTTTATATCAGAGATACCCCTCCTCCAGTTCCAGGTTGTCTGCAAATCATATTTGCAGATGACCACACCCAAGTAATATCTATTCCTATTAAGAACAAACGTATGCTGCAAATAAAAACAGTCAGGGAAATACAAAAAATAAATAATTACGAAAAGAAATGGAAATTAACAACAAATTTGAAAAAAATTCAGCTCCTCCCCATTTCAGCTCGCAATCCTGCAGAAATCATTGTTGACAATGTAAGAATTCCATTTAAACAAAAGGCCACAATACTTTGGTGTAACTTTAAGAAATCTGGTATTCTTCCACACGTCAAAGCGAGAATAACTGCTTCTAGAGTAACTCTTGATAAATTACAACGTTTTAAACACTTATCAACTAAAACTCAACTTCGTTTATATAAATCATTAGTAAGGCCTCAGTTAGAGTACCCCACCATAATATTCGGAGCAATTAGCAAAACTTCATTTAATAAAATGCAGGCAATACAAAATAGGGCTTTGAGTAGAGCCTACAAAGAGAGCCCTCCCTATTACAATACAATTAGGGAATTACATCAATATTCCAAATTGGAGCCTCTTAATGTCCTGTTTCACAGGCTCGGGCAGAAAACCTGGGACAAACTTACTTTAGACGATGACGACCTTTGCACCCTAACTAGAAATATCACTATTGAACATGCTCGTGATCATTATTGGTGGAAGAGACTGGAGCCTAAGATCAATTGTGATCCTCCCAGTCCCAGATTCACATCATCTGATTAAATTCATTATTTATCCTTTCAACAGTTAAATTGAAATTTCATTTAAACCTTAAACCATCGTGAAAAAAAAAAATCTTCATTAACCATCAAACCTTATTTAATCAACAAATGGGTGATAGTCAATGGTGTCCTTTTGCTTAGCGTGAACCAAAGAACCTTTCCTTTTCCTGCCTGTCTCTTCCTTTCTCAGAATAATTCTATTACTATTTAATGTCGCATGAGGGTCTGCCCCTCTCTTTTATTCTTTTCCTGTACTTCTTTTCCCCCCTTTTTTTCCTTATTCTTTCCCATCCCAAGTACCTGCCTTCGGGCTATAAACTGGATTGTATCCAGGGGTACTTATCCTTTCCCCATATTCCCCACTTCCCTATCCTTGTCGTACTGGTACTGGTCCCTTACACCGATTACTACGACCTCTCCCGAGTGAGCTATGCCACCGGGAATTTTCTATCACACATGCACTTGGTTTAAACCAGTGCAGTGCTATGTTTGTCAGAGGCCCCTCCGGCCGCTCGAATTCCAGCTTAAACAATCGTAAAAGAGGATTTCATGAAAACCATTCCTTCGAGTTGAAAGGTAAGCTAGAATGCCTCGGAGGTATAATCTAAGCACAGGAGAAAGAACGGAAGGCCATTAAAGAATACTGAATTTTTTGTCTGTGCAAGGGAAGGCTATACAAAATGGTAACAGACTTTAATTATTATTATTATTATTATTATTATTATTATTATTATTATTATTAGTAGTAGTAGTAGTAGTAGTAGTAGTAGTTATCGATCTAATTGTCATTGGCTTTATTATTATTTTCACTATTATCATTATCATAAGTAGTACTAGTAGTAGGTGCAGTTGTAGTTGTCATTATCATTGCCATTGTCAATGTCATTATCGTTGTCGTTGTCGTTATCATTGTCATTGTCATTGTCATTGACATTGGAATTGCCATTGTCATCGTCGTTGTAGTTGCAGTTATAGTTGTAGTTGTAGTAGTAGTTCCCTTTCAAAATCTAGTTTTGTTATTTTTCCATATACAACCACAAACAATAGCATCAAATAAAATTTCCATCTAACGACTGTGAAGGAGATAGATCCAACTTTAGCCTCTCAGAGACTGTTTAAAATTTCAATGAAGGTTAGAAAACCAAGATTAGGTTCTTCAAACGGAATTCTAGATCAGACAAAAACTTCAGTGAGTTGAGCTTCTTTCCCGAGTTTAAGAATTTTTAGAACTTTTTTTTTTTTTTCAATTGTTTTACGTACTTTTCTGATCTTGTATCCCATATTGAAAACTTATGTAGACGGCCATTCTAATTTTCATGAGATGTCAATATTTCATTGGTTTCTTGACTTTTCTAATCTTTGATAAAAAGGCATAATTTCAGGGAGAAAAAAAATTTAATTGAACAAGGTTTTTATAAGCCATTACTAAATTCTATGCAATCAAAGTACGACAGTCTACTTAAAAAAAAATGTATGTACTTTAAATAAAGATCATAAATAAACAAAAATATTTTTTCACACATGAATAAAATTTGTATATAACTAACTATTTAAAATTGGGCATAGGGAGTATAAATGGTCCTCCAAGACAATCCATGCTTTTAATGTTTTTAAGTTGAACAGGCTGACATACCTCTTTTTGTATAGTTTGTATATGAAAATCCGGTTTTAATGTTACTGTTCTTAAGATAATTTTTCTAATTACTTATTACTTTTCTTATAGTTTACTTATTTCCTTATTTCCTTCCCTCAATGGACTATTTCTCCTTGTTGAAGCCCTTGGGCTTATAACAACCTGCTTCTACAACTGGGGTGTAGCTTAGGTAATAATAATAATAATAATAATAATAATAATAATAATAATAATAATAATAATAATAATATCACCACTACTACTACTACTACTACTACTACTACTACTACTACTACTACTACTACTAATAATAATAATAATAATAATAATAATAATAATAATAATAAAAATAATAATAATAGAGTTCATAGTAATCGGCATAAACCTTTAACTATTATTGTAACGTCATACAAAATTATCATTTCAATTTATTCCTTGGAAATAATATTCTTCAAAATGGAAATATTATTTGAATCATTTCTTCAGGATTCGATCATTTATTAAAATGATTTCACTGAAGTTATTAAAACATAAATTTTCCGAAAACTAGATTTTATTGGATGGAGATGAGCAACCTTTTATTGCTTTCGAGATATTGGTTTGAAAAAGAAGGAAAAATATATATATTCAATAGTAATTTCTACATATAATGGAATTTAGTTATATTTAAATGTGATTCCTTCTTGTACCCAATAGCCATGTATTAAAAGGGTATTGCTTCATTTATTCCTAAGGATAGCTATAATAATAATAATAATAATAATAATAATAATAATAATAATAATAATAATAATAACAATAATAATCTAGACTTCTAAAATCTGTTTCCATTGCTTGTTTCTTCTATGGCGTGGAGGTAGCGTCCTTGCCTGTTGATTGCCATAGTGGGGTTCGAGTCCCGCTCATACTCGTTAGTTCTTTTAGTCGCTGTAACCTCACCATCCTTGAGAGCTAATGATTGGGGATTTGGGGGAGCCTATAGGTCTATCTGGTGAGTCATCAGCAGCCATTGCCTTGCTCTCCTTGGTCGTAGCTTGGGTGCTGATCATGTGTCTAAATGGTCAGTCTCTATGGAATTGTTCTGCTCGATAGAGAAATGTCACAGTTCCTTGCCTCAGCCGTTCCTGAACGGCCTTTAAGCCTTTAAACTCTCTCAGTAATTAACGGATAATTGCATTAGATTAACGAAAAATCAAATGAGGAGAGAAACGTTAAATGCTATATTGAGTTTCTAATCCTCGTCAGATGAAAAGAAACCAATTGATTCTTCTAAAAAATAGCTGGCTCAAATTAAATTCCCTTTTAAAGGTTTAAACCAGCTCATGAATGGCAGAGGCAAACGACAGTGACATTGCCCTAACAAGCAGGACAATGCCCTAGAGACTGACCATATATCATATGATCAGCGCACAAGCCCCCCTCCACTCAAGCTAGGACCAGGGAGGGCCAGGCAATGGCTGCTGATGACTCGACAGGTAGACCTATAGCCTCCCCCAAACTCTCCCTCAACCTTCCCTCAAAAGGATGGTAAGGTTGAAGACACAAATGGCACTAACGAGACTGAGCGGGACTAGAACCTCTGAATGGCAAACACCAGGCAGATACGTTACCAATCAGGCCACAATAACCCTATATAATTCTGTTTGTAATTTTTTTTTTCTTTCCAAGGTTTCTCCCTCACTCTAAAAGGTTAGAAGCTATCCTTGATGAACAAAGTTATGTCATCTTCCCTCTCCTTTCAAATTTGTTTATAATTTTTTATCTATTACAGAATATTTAATTTACTGTTGGACATTTAGCCCCATTTAATATTGTTACTGTTCTTAAAAATTTCATTTAAGTTGTTCATTGCTTCTTGTAGTTTATTCATTTCCTTGTTTCATTTCGTCACTGAGCTATTTTTCCCTTTTTGAGCCATAGGTCTTATAGCATCCTGCTTTTCCGAATAGGGCTATCGTTTAAGTGAATACTTTTTAAATGTAATTCATCTTAGTCTCTGTTGTCTTGACCTTCCTGAGGTTCCTGTGGAGAGAATAAATAATGGTGATATTATCTGAAATAATAAATTATAATTGCATCATATTTGTCGTAGATAATAATAGAACTAAGGAATTTAAGTGGGACTCGAACCCCAGTCCGGCAATCACCAGGCTGGAACGCTTTTTGCTCTATGATGATCTCTATAATTTTTCTATTGTGAACGAACTTGCAATTAACTGTGCTGGTTTAGGCAAGAACATTACTGGAATGGAAATTGAGTACCAGTGTAATCCAGCTTAATAGGAGTTCATTAAGATAATATTAATGAACGTTCAACGTGGATTTCCAGACTATATTCGTTAATGTTAATTGAGCGCCTTTGCTTACTTTCATTAAAACTTTTTTTTTTCTTTTTTTCAACTCTAAAGAGACATCTCATTTCAAAGCAATTCTTTGAAGTATTGCTGGT
>NC_090750.1:19121445-19138945 GCF_036898095.1 Palaemon carinicauda
TGAGATGTACGAGAAGGGAAGGTGGTGCAAGGTTGAATGTCATGTTGAATGGAGAGTTACTTGAGGAGGTGGATCAGTTTAAGTACTTGGGGTCTGTTGTTGCAGCAAATGGTGGAGTGGAAGCAGATGTACGTCAGAGAGTCAATAAAGGTTGCAAAGTGTTGGGGGCAGTTAAGGGAGTAGTAAAAAATAGAGGGCTGGGCATGAATGTAAAGAGAGTTCTATATGAGAAAGTGATTGTACCAACTGTGATGTATGGATCGGAGTCGTGGGGAATGAAAGTGATGGAGAGACAGAAATTGAATGTGTTTGAGATGAAGTGTCTGAGGAGTATGGCTGGTGTATCTCGAGTAGATAGGGTTAGGAACGAAGTGGTGAGGGTGAGAACTGGTGTAAGAAATGAGTTAGCGGCTAGAGTTGATATGAATGTGTTGAGGTGGTTTGGCCATGTTGAGAGAATGGAAAATGGCTGTCTGCTAAAGAAGGTGATAGATGCAAGAGTTGCTGGGAGAAGTACAAGAAGAAGGCCAAAGTTTGGGTGCATGGATGGTGTGAAGAAAGCTCTGGGTGACAGGAGGATAGATGTGAGAGAGGCAAGAGAGCGTGCTAGAAATAGGAATGAATGGCGAGCGATTGTGACGCAGTTCCGGTAGGCCCTGCTGCTTCCTCCGGTGCCTTAGATGACTGCGGAGGTAGCAGCAGTAGGGGGACTCAGCAGTATGAAGCTTCATCTGTGGTGGAAAATGTGGGAGGTTGGGCTGTGGCACCCTAGCAGTACCAGCTGAACTTGGCTGAGTCCCTGGTTAGGCTGGAGGAACGTAGAGAGTAGAGGTCCCCTTTTTTGTTTTGTTTCTTGTTGATGTCGGCTACCCCCCTAAATTGGGGGAAGTGCCTTTGATATATGTATGTATGATATATATATATATATATATATATATATATATATATATATATATATATATATATGTATATATATATATATGTATATATATATTTATATATATATATATATATATATATATATATATATATATATATATATATATATATATATATATATATATATATATATATGTATACATATATATATATATATATATATATATATATATATATATATATATATATATATATATATATATATATATATATATATATATATCACGTATTTTGAAGCGAAGCAAAAAATCTATTTTTGGGTGAGGTAGTCATGTCGTCCTGATGGAAGTTCCTTCATTAGTAGATTCCTAGGTTATATTTGACTACAGTGATATATCCCAGAGAATTTACCAAAGGTATCCAGAATTCTAACTCCTGGAGCGAATATTCCTTAAAATTGGATATGGCATAATCAGAGGACGTATTCTTGACACGTCTCATAGCTATCTACACCCCTAAAAGTGTTTCCGCTTTGAGAAGGAAAAAGTGGCAAGAATATAGGAGCGTCATTGAAGAGCCAACGCTCTCAACACTCCTACTCTACTGTAAATAGTGCGCCGAATAGCCACCGCGGGTCGCCACCATGCCATTCTTTGTAGCTTTGTAGGTGTTGCAGATACAGTACCATAGGGAGGGATTCATTATCCTTTTGTCAAAAAGAGGGTGGTTCCATCAGGATGACATGGCTACCTCACCCAAAATTTGATTTTTTGCTTCGCTTCAAAATCCGTTTTTCGAGCTCAGGCCATGTCGTCCTAATGGAAGTTTACCAGAGCATTAATGTATCTGTGGATTTTCAATAGTGCCGTTATCTCGAAATAAATATTTCCTATTTGGTATTCTAGACCTAGAGACACTTGATGTTACCGTTATACATCAATCAACTGATCATAAAACTATGTTAGTTCTTTTTGCCCCCCACAGGGAAGAGTCTGGGTAGACTCTAGGAAAAAACTCGAGGATTGTGAGTTCAAGGAACAATCTAGCAAACAGTTTGTATATTAGTGTCATCATATACATAAGTATACTCTAGTTTGTACTTAGATGGTATATCTCTGTATAGGTTACTGATACCTCCCAAGTCTGGCTGAAAAGAGACAGACAGGTTTACATACGTGTAGGAAACCTTATTTCAGTAAAATAAACAGTTCAGTACAATTAGTTCTTACCCGTTTTCTTGGAACAGTCTTACATATTAAAAGAATCAAGGATGCTCTGACTTTATTCTTAATCTAGAATGTTTGAGGCGAAAGAGACGCAAAGATTCCTTCTATTGTTTACTACAAAAATAGAAACCATGGATGTATTCAATTACATCTTATGCAGAACAACTCTGCAGAAAAGCATAAATAGTAATAACAGAATCAAAATAAGTTTCACCTGAAAAGGGAAAACATTAGCCACTCTAAGGGAAATATAAAATTTCGCTATGTATTCTGTTGTTACTAGGAACACTGTGCATATAAGTATGCCTGGCACTTGTGTCAGTCTATTATGCTTAATGTCACCTTTGTAGAGAGAACAGTCTATAGTGTTATCACTAAACACAATACTCGACATGATATGTCTTACGAGTCTATCATATACACCCTTCAGTAAAAGTCCCGATTAGTGCACTGTTCTTCGCAGTAATCAAGCGGCAGGCTTTATAATACTGCCTGCCGCCACCACGTGAAAATTTTATTTCCTGTAATTGCTTCGCATAGTGTTTGAAGAAAACTCTGGATGACTTCCATCCAGTATAAGCCTGAAGGCTTTCAAACGACATCATCTGGAAGGAATTCAGAGATGAGGCAACTTTTCTCGGATCATGACCTGCAGGTGTACTGTCTGGATCCATTCTGCGTATAAAATAGGTGATTTTTGCCCTTTACTGTTTCAAGGATAATATTGAACCAGACGTCTCTCCCTTGAAAAGCTGACCTCACTTAAAGTCTGAAGTTCTACGAAGATAGTCCTTTAGGCATTCTACTGGGCAGAGGGATGCTTCTCCCTTCAGAGGGCAGAGTCTCCAGGGACCCCGTCTGTTTTTTAGGTAGCCCGTTCTTGGTGAGAAACGTCGGATCCGGAAAAGGGGTTCATTTCTCTGGAATCTGTGAACTGAATGTGGCCATCATCCCTTGAGAGGGCCACTATTTCGCAAACTCTGGCTCCTGAGGGTAGTGCCAAAAAGAATATCACCTTTTGAGTCTAGTCTTTCAGCGAGCAATCCTCATTGTTCAGAGTTGATGCTAAGTGAAGAACCTTATCCAAAGACCATGAAATGGGCTTTGGAGGAGCTGCAGGCCGAAGTTTAGTGCAGGCTTTTGGAATATTGTTGAAGATTTCATTGGAAAAGTCTACCTGGAAGGCATATAGGATTGGTCTGGCTAGGGCAGATTTACATGTAGTAATCGTGTTGGCTGCTAAACCTTGTTCATGAAGATGGATGAAGAAAGACAAGCCGAAATCAGTAGAAATCTCCTTAGGTTTCTTCACCTTGATGAAGGCCACCCATTTCTTCCAGGAAGACTCATATTGTCTTCTTGTTGACTTTGACTTGTATTCTTCTAAGAATTTAATACTGTCCCTAGAAATCCCGAACCGTTTCTTGACCACTAGGGCAAGAAAATCATGAGATGAAGGTTCTGGGTTTTCTCTGATGAAGCTGAGACAGTCAATTGCTGCACTTGCTGAGTCAGAACTGGGTCCAGCCACGGGATCAGCTTCAGGCGTAGTTCCGTTATTAAAGGGAACCAAACACTGTTGGGTCACTTGTGGGCTACTATTGCTGCTATCTCCCGAAAGGATCTCAGTTTTTCGAGGACTTTCAGCAGAAGGTTGGTTGGAGGGAACAGGTATATTTTGGATCACCTGTTCCAGTCTATGGACATGGCGTCTGTCGCTTCCGCTAGAGGCTCCTCGTACGGGGCTACATACCGGGGTAGCTTCTTGTTGTCGCTCGTTGCGAAGAGGTCTATCTGCAGTCCTGGGACTTTGCGTAATATGAAGGAGAATGATTTTGCGTCTGAGTCTATCGGGTTGACCCTGGATAGAGTGTCCGCTGTCACATTGTGGAACCCTTGAAGGTGGACTACTGACAAGTGCCATCTCTTCTTCTTCGCTAGACGGAGGATGGCCAGTATCACTTGATTTATGTGAGGCGATTTCGAGCCTTGTCGATTTAGGCATCTCATTACAACTTCGTTGTCTAAAACCAGACGGATGTGGATTGAGCAGTGAAGTTTTAGTTTCTTCAGAGAGAGAAAAACCGCCATAGCTTCCAGAAAATTGATGTGGAATGACTTGAAGAGGGGAGACCAGGTTCCTTGGACTTTCCGATGATGAGGGTGACCTCCCCACCCCTCTTCTGAGGCGTCCGTGTGAACGGTAACTGACGGTGGAGGTGGTTTCAGAGGTGCCTTGCTCTTCAGGTTCTTGGCTTCCAACCATGGTTTGAGTAGTGATCGCAGACGATCTGGAATCGGCCTTTGTAGATCTCTTAGAGCGTTTGATGCATAGTTTCTCCAAACTCCTGATGCATCTTTTAATTGTGCTTTCAGTATTGGATCTGTCACTGAGGGATACTGGAGGGACAACAACACTCTCCTGTTGCCTTCATGATATCCTGTCGGATTGAAGAAGTCTCTTTGTGGCGGGATGTTGCAAGGACAACCCCCACACCCTGAATCACACTTACTGACAATGGTCTCCACAAAACAAACTTTCCCCTTACGTAATCTACAACCAGACTCTTGGACAAAAGGACAAAACAAAACAAAACATAACCTTAAAACTATAATTCTTAAAATTTAAAATAAATCATAAACCATCCACATTCAAAATAAATACTTTAAACCAATCAAAACTTAACACTTTAAACTAATCAAAACTTAACACTAAAGATAAATAAAACGTAATACCATCCAAATAAACACAAAAAAACCCTAACAAACTTAAATTACACCGCAAACCAACACCAAAAAATAAATATATATATATGAACACCAACACAAAGCCGACAGTCTTTTACGGCAACTATCACAATCACAGCTTTTAAAATAACATTAAACTGTGTGGCAATTTGCCACAACTGTCTCGGTGATTAGGATGGAACTTATACTCATCATCATCATCATCATCATCATCATCATCATCATTATCATCATCATCATCAATCGGAAGTAAACGGGCCGGTCATCAACAATCGTCAATCCAAAGAGCAGTCTTAATACAAAATCAATCACAGGCCAGGTCATCAACTATATATCAGCATTCGGAAAATAACTCTCCAAAGGAGTTAGCCTCACCAAAGGAGGAATTACGGCCTGCCAATATGAAAAAGAAAAACACTTATGAACACTCCTAACTAACTGAACTATCGCACTATAATCAAAGATAAATAATAAATTGTTCCTATCATTCACAATCACGACAAGCAAAGATAAACAAAACTGTACTTACTCAGTATATAAATAATCACTTCCTTGCTGGTAATAAAGAATAATAGTAAATCCAGCAATCACACACACAACCGCCTCTATCAGCAGTCAATAAAAAAAAGCATTCGCTCTGAAACATTCACCACTGTCGTAACCTAACTAAAAAATGTAAACAAACAATCTCATTTAAACCAACAGTCTTTCTCACCACAAACAATCGTTAACCTAACTATTTTCGCTCGCTAACACAATATCTCTCTCTCTCTCTCTCTCTCTCTCTCTCTCTCTCTCTCTCTCTCTCTCTCTCCCTCTCTCTCTCTCTCTCTCTCAGGATTTGGCAAAAACAAAAAAAAAATAAAGCAAAAAATAAATCCTCCACATTCCTCCCCCCTTACTTTGCCAAATCCTTCTCACACAACACTTACATTATTTTTTTCATAACCCAGTCGCAGTCGGGAACGGGACCTCTACTCCGAGTAACTGGGCCTCCATACACTCTCTCATTCACTTCTTCCTTATTACAATCATTCGCTACATTAACACTATTCTTATCTAAATCCCTATCATCTAATATATCATGTACAATCATATCTACCTCGTTCTCATCTGGCCCTATAATTACACTCATTTCTGTAAACAGTTCATCCATTTCATCAAAAACATTCTCAACTTTAGCAATAGATTCAGTCATGCTACTTATCATTCTCCTGTCTCTCATTCTTGCGTTATTCATTTTTTCTTTTACATCATCTAACGAAAAGCCACACACACTATAAGTATCATTCATACTCAGCCACGTTTCATCTGTATTAATACATTTATCCTCCACACTCACTTGTACATTTACACCCTTGTCATACTTATTCGTATTCTTACCTATACCTATAAATTTCCCTTGCACTTTCTCCTCACTTAAAACTTTCAAACGCCTCTTTTTCCTATATTCAACTAACACTAATTGTTTATTTTCCAGCCCTAATTTCTCATGCATACTAGGTTCATACTTGCTCATTTCCAACCAATTACTCATCCCATTCTCACAAACATTGATCCTATTCCTTCTACACACACAGGAGGACTCACCCAGCTGAACCCTCTCACACTCTAATTTCCCGAACATCCTGGCTGACTTAATCCCTTCTTCCTACATACTTTAGATACATGCCCATCTGCACCACATTCAGTACACTTACCCTGCGGCTCTAGCATTCTAGCATAATGCCCATCCTTACCACAATTACCACAAATCACATTCATACGATTACTACGACATCCACTCGCTATGTGCCCAGTCATACCACACCGATAACATTTTACCCCTTTCTCTTTCTTGCACTCGCTAATTCTATGCCCTACCTCACCACATCCAAAACAAGCACCTAGAGCCTATCTACATTCATTCTTCTTATGACCAACTTTCCCACACCTATAACACTTTTCATCACGGACACGGCTATCTGACATAGCTCGATGTGCACTCACACTCCTATCCCTATTGCGCCAATTACCCTGCCTAAATCCTTCATTTGTCCTTACATGTATTCCCACATTACTCGCCCTAACACTCCTATCTACTACACTATCAGCTACCCTCATCGGTCCTCTCATAACAGCATCTCTAAAACTAACAAATTCTGGCACACTTTCCTCCATTCCAGTTCTTACACTCACAGATTTACTTTCTTTCATACACCTATCCAACTCGTAATCCTCAACTATCTCTAAAATATCATCCCATGTCAATCTTTCTTTTGTCCACCTCATTTTCTCCTTCCGTTTCAAATTAATAAATTCACACACATTCTCAGGTACTGTTGCCAAAAACTTCCTCATTAACTCCTTATTCTCATTTATGCCATCATCTCCATACTTTTTCCTAGCTAACGTTTCCAACCTACATACGTACATTGATATAGCTTCTCCTGCACTCATCCTTGCCTCATCAAAATCATTCTTACGCTTATACTTAACACTCCCTTTCATACGTTTTACCTGCTCAATTATTCTCTTTTTCACACTTTCATAATCAACGTCACCTACACTCATTATCACTCCATACATCGTCAACAAATACCCAGTCAAATATTCTCCTAACTCCCTAGCCCAAACTCTTTTACTATAACCATACTTATCCTGACAATACCTCTCATACTCCTTGAAAAAATCATATACATCCCTACTGCTATGCTCGTTGAACCTTTCACACCGAGGTACCTCTCTCATAAACACAGTCTTACACACATCACGTTCATTCTCACTGCTATCATCACTGTCTACTCCCTTGTTACCTTCTTCCTCATTTGAATATAATGAATCCACTTCCACACTTAAATTCCTATCCTTAACCATTCCCTTCTTACCCTTTTTCTTACTTACCACTTTCACCCATTCACGATCATCCTTGCTATCATCCTGACACTTTTTCTTCTCTTTCTTTACATCACTTTTACCTTTCTTATTCTTCCTATTACATTTTTGTTCATCCTTACTATGCCTAATTCCCTTATCTTCAATCTCACTATCACTATTACTATTACTATCACTATCACTTCCTTTCCCATTATCACTAACCTTAGCCTTCTCATCCACTATCAACCCATTACCCGAAACTGAGGACACTCCTCCGACTGCACCTTCACCCATTATAGTTTTCATCATCCTCATTACTTGCCCCACCATATCTTCCATTCGTTTCTCCATTCGTTCTTCATTCTGTTTCATCCTCATCTCAACACATTCTTCCACTCTCTCTACTGTCCCCTTTAACTCCCTAAGCTCCTTCTGCATCGCCGCATTCTCCCAGTTCAACCTCTTATTCTCTATTAGCAACCTCTCCTCACGCTCCTTACTCAGCCGCAATTCCTCCTTCAAAACCTTTACCTGTTCTTCCATTTTTTTTCAGTCTTAATTCTAAATTCGTATCCTATCAGTCCTTCGTCAAAGAGTCCAGCTATCAGTCCCGCCTCAGCAGTCCCTGTTCGGGCGCCAAAATAATGTGGCGGGATGTTGCAAGGACAACCCCCACACCCTGAATCACACTTACTGACAATGGTCTCCACAAAACAAACTTTCCCCTTACGTAATCTACAACCAGACTCTTGGACAAAAAGACAAAACAAAACAAAACATAACCTTAAAACTATAATTCTTAAAACTTAAAATAAATCATAAACCATCCACATTCAAAATAAATACTTTAAACCAATCAAAACTTAACACTTTAAACTAATCAAAACTTAACACTAAAGATAAATAAAACGTAATACCATCCAAATAAACACAAAAAAACCCTAACAATCTTAAATTACACCGCAAACCAACACCAAAAAATAAATATATATATATATGAACACCAACACAAAGCCGACAGTCTTTTACGGCAACTATCACAATCACAGCTTTTAAAATAAGATTAAACTGTGTGGCAATTTGCCACAACTGTCTTGGTGATTAGGATGGAACTTATACTCATCATCATCATCATCATTATCATCATCATCATCAATCGGAAGTAAACGGGCCGGTCATCAACAATCGTCAATCCAAAGAGCAGTCTTAATACAAAATCAATCACAGGCCAGGTCATCAACTATATATCAGCATTCGGAAAATAACTCTCCAAAGGAGTTAGCCTCACCAAAGGAGGAATTACGGCCTGCCAATATGAAAAAGAAAAACACTTATGAACACTCCTAACTAACTGAACTATCGCACTATAATCAAAGATAAATAATAAATTGTTCCTATCATTCACAATCACAAGCAAAGATAAACAAAACTGTACTTACTCAGAATATAAATAATCACTTCCTTGCTGGTAATAAAGAATAATAGTAAATCCAGCAATCACACACACAACCGCCTCTATCAGCAGTCAATCAAAAAAAGCATTCGCTCCGAAACATTCACCACTGTCGTAACCTAACTAAAAAATGTAAACAAACAATCTCATTTAAACCAACAGTCTTTCTCACCACAAACGATCGTTAACCTAACTATTTTTGCTCGCTAACACAATATCTCTCTCTCTCTCTCTCTCTCTCTCTCTCTCTCTCTCTCTCTCTCTCTCTCTCTCTCAGGATTTGGCAAAAACAAAAACAAAATAAAGCAAAAAATAAATCCTCCACATCTTGACAGATCCTGCTATCTCTTTCCTCTTCTTTGATGGAATGGAAAGGCAGTGTGACTGTAAGTCCCAGTGGACGCCCAGCCACTGGAAGTTTTGAGCTGGAGATAGACAAGAATTTTCCAAGTTGATCTTGAATCCTAAGTGTTCCAGGAACTGGATCACATGCTTGGAGGCTTGCCTGCACTCTTCCTCGGATGCTGACCACACCAGCCAGTCGTCCAGGTAGGCTACGACCTGGATCCACTTTCAGGCGTAGTTGATGAATGACTGCATTCGCAAGCTTGGTGAATAGCCTTGGGGCTATGTTTAGATCGAAGGGCATGGCTCTAAAAACGTACTTTCTTTTCTGTAGTTTGAACCCTAGGTAGGGGGAAACTTGACGGTTGATTGGAACATGCCAGTACGCATCCGTCATGTCTATGGAGACTGTGTATGCCCATTTGGGCAAAATGGTCCTTATGTGTAGAAGCGTCAGCATTCTGAACTTGTGGTTCACTATGAACTTGTTGAGTGGTGATAGGTCCAGAATGACTCTGAGCTTTTCCGAATCCTTCTTCGGAACAGAAATTAGTCTTCCTTGGAATCTGATGGACTTTGCCTTCCTTATAATTCTTTTGTTCAGGAGTTCCTGAACATATTCTTCCAGAGTGGGGGTTGAAAGCTGGAAGAATTGAGGAAAGTTTGGTGGAGTTGAGCTCCAACTCCACCCTAGTCCATTCTAGATTAGGCTGTAGGCCCAGGGATCGAAGGGCCAACGATCCCGGAAGAGGAGAAGTCTCCCTCCTACCGGTAGCATCTCACATGGAGTGCTTTGTTGGAGGACTTGCCCTCTTGGCCACGTCCACCTTTGTTACCCCTACCTCTGAAGGGGCGTCTAGAGGATCCCCGAAAGGAACCTCGAGACTTTGGCCTAAAAGCCGTCGATTGGCTTTCAAAAACTGGGGTGAACACCGGCGATTGGGTCGTCAGTGTTTGGGGCACCAGTTGGAAGGTGGTGGTTGGTTGTGCCACCGTCTGGGGCACCATGGCCACGGGAAGCTGTTGCTGTTTTCTAGGCCAAGAGGGCACTCTTGCTCGTTTATATTTATTCTTTGGCTGGGGACCCTCGTCAGCAGAAGATTTTCTTTTTGAGGACAAGCCCCATTTGGAGAGGAGATTCCTGTTTTCTGTAGCGGCTTTGTCCATGACCTCTTTGACCACTTCGCTTGGGAAGAGGTCTTTTCCCCAGATATTGGAGGCTATGAGCCTCCTTGGTTCGTGTCTCACCGCAGCCGAGGTGACCACGAACTCTCTACAAGTCCTTCGGGCTTTGATAAAGTTGTACAAGTCCTTGGTGACTGTCGTCAAGTGAGATTTGGCGAAGACCATGTACATATCTGGGGTGTCCAAGATGCTTGCCATAGTCTCTAAGCCAGTCTGCAGAGACATGGAAGCAGCAAGATGTTCCTTAGTCTCTTGTTCCCTGAGCAGGAGAGACTCCAACAGCTTCGGGAGGTCTTCGCCGAATTGTCGTCCAGCAATATCTGCCTCCAGCTTCCCAACTGTGAAGGTATTATGAACATTCTTCCAGTCTTTATCATCTGATGGAAAAGCAAGGGAAAAGGGTCTACACTCCTCCAGTGTAGGGAAAGGTTTCCCTGCTTCAACTGCCTTTAAGGCTGCCTTAAACCCTTTGTCCATAAAGGGGAAGGCACGTTTGGGGTCAGCAATAAAAGACGAGTGCTTTTTGCTGAGAGCCGGCACCTTGGAGCTAGTAAAGGCCCTGTCTTTCAAGGTGGTCGTATATAAGGCCTGAGAGTTCGAAGACAATCGTCTCCTTTGACTCTGTTTCCTCCTTGGATGCAGGTTCCGTCCTCAGACGGAGATAACAATCCGGGTAGGCCCCTTTGCTGGGCCAAAACTCAATATCCTCTACTGAGACAGTGCCCAGTTTCTCTGAGAGGAAGATCTTCCCCCCCCCCCCCGACATTGGCATATGCTCTGCATATCTCCAAGGATTAACTTCAGAGAAAGCTGGGAGATCCTTGGCGTTTAGCTTCTTCGGGGCTAAACGTGTTGTAACCAACTGATGCATTTCCGTCCGAAAAGAAGCTTCTTTCTCGGACGATTTCTTCTGAATGTCCTGCACCATAGACAGCAGCGAGTGCAACGTACTCGTGATGGAATCTAACTGGGGTGCAGTAGATAAAGTCGAAGGCACCGGCTCTGTCACCGCGGCTGATAATACCGAAATTGTATCGGTCTTATCAACTTCGGCCTCAGGAGGTACGTCATCCTCCTGCTCCAGTTCTTCGACTAGGAGATTGTTCTCAGTCTCCTCTGAGACAACCGACATGTTGTCATCTAATTGGATGCCCTTCAAGGAGTCCGAAACATCAGATTCTACCGGAATCTCAGGTTGAGCGTGGGGAATGATTGGATCTGCAGATGCCCTAGGGAAAAGACAGTCCCTCATCCTCTTATTAGGAAGGTATGGGCCAGAGGTGTTCTTCTGAAAACCTCTGACCCATTTTCGCAGTGCGTCCCTTGCTGCATCCCTTGACTCAGTAGACTTTTGATCATCAAAAGCCTCTTTTACCAGTTTGTTACAAACAGTACATACCTGTGGGTCCCAGTATTTGAGAACCCCCTTGGTGACTGCGCAGCGAGCCTGGGCCCTGCACACGTCATGGCCGTAGAAATTATTGCTACGGACCTTGCAAAAGCTGTTCCTGCACATGGGATGCTTCTCCTGTAAAGAAAGAAAAGCATATAAGTATTCGGTGAAATTCTCAGATTTCAGCATACATATTTTTTTTTTTTTTTTTTTTTTAAATATTAGCTTGGATAGAGTAAGCTAGAGTTAGGAAAGACACCTACTTGTACTTCCTGTCCTGCCCATTTCTATGACCTCCTCCAATATTGAACAATAAATTCTTAAAGAAATTTTGTATGGGAAGATAATATCAATTGATATAAAGTGTCTTCTTAACAATGTCCCAGGTTCAAAATTGGGGGTAAGTTAATGGTCGATAACCATTAAGTGGTAGAGAGGATCATTTTCTTATGTGTGATGGTCCCACAATAGGCTGCCCATGAAGGACCTTGTAGGTTGGAAAAACTATTTGGGCTACAGCACTGACTCCGCCGCCAGACCTGCCGGCCTGCCGGCACATGCCGGGCCTGCCGACATATGCTGGGCCTGCCGACATATGTCGGGCCTGCCGCCATATGCTAGCCTTTCCGACATATGCCGGCTTATTCTGGGCTATTGAAGGCAGTTACTGTCTTCAGATCTATACTTTGGGTGGCCGACTGCCGGCTGACAACTTAGTTGCCTGGCACTGGTCATACTGTTGTATGTTTATTGTCGTTGGGTTATCGCTCAGTGACACCCCCGGCAAGTGGCAACAGAGTAACTGCCAGCCCACAGACAACCAACATGGCCGCCGACAGCTATAAGCTGCCGGTGGCGGGCCCAGTAAAAGGAAAGGTAGAGAAAAAGAGAGAGGATGGAGGAAGGCAAAGGCCCAGCCTTGCTGACCTACATCCTGAATCAGGGTTCAAGTGGAAGAAGGAATTATATTTGGGCTTCCACCCAACCATATCCTATGCATATGGGCTATGCAAGGCAGTCCAAGGGAGGACTGAAGAACACTCTAATGATTATGAGGGTACCTGTCGTCAGCTGGCCCAGCCGGCAGCAGACTGGGAACCTCAGGCCAGTTCTATAGATTACCCTTAGAGTCAAATATAGAATGACGGCCAGGGAGGGTGATGGCACATCCAACCCAAAAGAGACAGCGAGGAAGAGCTAAGTGTCCTATAAGTAAGACAATACCCGAAGGCATTACCTAACTTGAAGGATTCTGATTTCAAAAAGTAACCTCAAGTAGGGGAAATCATTTCACCAGGTTGGGTTAGTCAAGTGAGAAAGGGGCACACAGGACACAATCTCGCAAGAGAACAGAATCTTATACCAGAGATCTTAGGCAAGGAAGAAATCATTTCTTTGGTCTAAGATCTACCAGCACAGCACTGTCTGCTAGACCAAGGAAGGGGGAATTGTTATACAAAAACCTTCACGTATGGTCTAGGGAGGTCTAGCCTCCTGTAAAGACAAGTTAACCTGACTTGGGAAATCATTTCACCAAAACAGTAATATGTCTAACACAGACTTTTAACTCTGATGTCCCATTCTAGACTCAAAACCGACTCAGTGGTTAAGAGAAAGAAACGAAACACCCCAGTAAACTTTGCCAGAACTCAGTTCACAGCAAAGCTAACTGAGGATAGCCTAGGCTAATCAGAGGGAAGGAGAATTGCTCTTAAATCTCGCCAAGAGATTAGTATCGACTTAGAAGGTATAGGAGGCACCAACCTCACCTTAGAAGACAATACAAGAGCAATTGGGGACATGTACGAAAGTATACTAAAGCCCCTAGGCTAGTAAGTCTAGGAGCATAGAGAATCGTTCACCGAAACTCTCTTGTATACTATCTTGGAAGAGGAAAATTTATGCAGTAATATCTTAATTGTATAAAATACTGCCTGAGCTTCAATAAAAATTTACCAGGAAGGTTATATCATGCATGAAGTGTGTAGGTGCCTAAGCTAGGAAGTCTAGCACTCGTGAGGCTCGATCATAATAGCCAAATCCACGACAACAATGACATAATAAAAAAATCCTTAGCTAAAATACTAAATAGCTAAAGTTATTAAAGCAAATAATGCCGGGAAAGTCGTTCTGGCTAACTAGATGTACAGGAAGAACGACCGTGTTCATGACACCATCCGGCTGGCAACAGCTCTTGTTACGTTAATTACGATCTCAGTCGAAGAGTAAAACTGGCAAGAGCTTACATTTACACAATTCAAAGATATAACTCAACTTTCCAGAAGCTGATGAGGCTGGTGAAGGCATCATTGCAACAAATAACTCCAAAATAGCGAGAGATAACACGGGATAACACCGGTCAACGAAGCTACAAGTGAAAGAATGGCTTGGTGGCGCCTCGCGGTGGCGATTCGGCGCACTATTTACAGTACAGTAGGAGTGTCGAGAGCGTTGTCTCTTTAATGACTCTCCTATATTCTTGCCACTTTTTCCCTCTCAAAGCGGAAACGCTATTAGGGGTGTAGATAGCTATGAGACGTGTCAAGAATACGTCATCGGATTACGCGATATCCTTTTTTAAGGGATATTCGCTCCAGGAGCTAGAATTCTGGATACCTTTGGTAAATTCTCTGGGATATATCACTGTAGTCAAATCTAACCTAGGAAGCTACTAATGAAGGAACTTCCATTAGGACGACATGGCCTGAGCCCAAATATATATATATATATATATATATATATATATATATATATATATATATATATATATATATTGAATTATATACAAATATTTATATGTATATATATATATATATATATATATATATATATCTATATATATATATATATATATATATATATATATATATATATATACATATATATATATACATATATATATATAGATATATATATATATATATATATATATATATATATATAGATATATATAGATATATATATATATATATATATATATATATATATATATATATATATATATATATATATATATATATCAATATGTATATGTATATATATATATATATATATATATATATATATATATATATATATATATATATATATATAAATACATAGATTTTTCTTTGTGTGTCACATATGCTTGTGTCTACCTTGTAATTTGTTAATCTTTGATGAGTTTTTCCTATATGTACATGAGAATTTCATACTCTCATTATCAAATTGAAATCGAAACAAAGTCCTATTATGTTTTACCTCGTACCTGTTGTCGCCTCTCTGCCCTGCATACTTTTTCATCACACTGTCCAATTTGTGCAGTTAAATAAATTCCCCTCCTCGCATTTCAAGTTGTTTAATCACAACAATTGATCCACTACCTATGTGTTAAAGCCCAGAAATGAGATTTTCCTATTCAAGTGCACGTTTGATGTTCATATTTCAATATTCCCTAAGTCTGGCGGAATTGATAAAGATTTCAGTTTGCTGTGCCATGCACAAACATGTCATTCAAAAAGCTCTTTTTTATTTCACATCTTTTTATTATATTTGCATTATCAAATAGAGAACCAGGCCTACATGGCTGAAGACTATGAAACGAGAATAAATAGATGGTGAATAGAGAATTATTGATTTAAAAACTCAAGTCAGAGACGACTGGTTAAATCTCACTGAGGCCTTTTGCGTCTATAGTTGTAGGAGATGAGGATAAGGATGATGATAATTTTCATTATACAAAGTAATATAATGTAACACAAAGTTCATATCTTAGAGTAAATTACGTGTCTAAATTTCTTTGCATTAACTGTCACTTCTTTAATATGATATAAAAAAAAAACTGTAAGACAAAGATTTCATTTTGCTGAGCTATGCACAAACATGACATTTAAAAAGCTCTTTTTTTTATTTTACCTTCCATAATCTACTTGGATTATGATTATCAAATAGAGATCCAGGCTTACATGGCTGAAAACTGTGAAACAGGAAGTAGGAGATGGTGTATAGAGAAGTATTGCTATAAAAACTCAGGAAATAATCTACTGGCAAAATGTAACTGATTCCTTTTGTGTCAATAGGAGTAGGAGATGATGATGATGATGATGATGATGATGATGATGATAAATTATATAATGTAATGCAACACAGTTTATGATAGAGGTTACAGTAGATTACACGCTTAATTTTCTTGCATCAACCGTCAATTCTTTTGTATGATAGAAAAGTTTAAGACAAAGATTTCTCTTTGCTGAGCCATGCTCAAACTTGACACTTAAAAAGCTCTTTTCTTATTTTATATTTCTTTTTATCTATTTACATTATCAAATAGAGAGCCAAGTCTACGTGGCTGAGGACTATGAAACGTGAAGTAGGAGATGATGAATAGATAGGTATTGATTTAAAAGCTCAAGATAGAGACGACTGGTGAAATCTAACTGAGATCCTTTGCGTTAATAGGCGCAGGAGGAGATGATGATAATGATTTGCATCATATAAAGTATTGTGATGTATAGTTTATGATAGATGTTAGAGTAAATTACATGCTTGAAATTTTTTTCCATGAACTATCACTTTTTTTTGTATAATATCAAACTATAAGTCAAAAAGAATTAATTTTGCAGAGCCATGCAAAAAACATAACATTTGAAATTTTTTTTTCCGATTTTAAATTTTTCATAATCTATTTGCATTATATAATAGTGTAACTCATAGTTTATGATAGATGTTTGAGTAAATTACACGCTAAAATTTGTTGTATGAAATGTCTGTTCTTTTCTTATAATAAAAAACTTTAGAACAAAAAGTTTAGTTTTGGGCATACCAAAACCACACATTTCCAGATAGGACATTTCGAGTCATTAATAAAATACGGTTCTCATTAAATAATAATGTGAATGTTCGCAACCCATAAAAGACAGTAAATAAATCATAAACCTAATTTCAAAAGATTATTATTATTAATATTATTAAAAGCCAAGCTATAACCCTATTTGAAAAAGCACGAGGCTATAAGCCCCAGGGGTCCAGCAGGGAAAAATAGCCCAGTAACGACAAGAAATAAGGAAAATAGATAAACTATCAGAAAAATAATGAATAATTGAAATATAATATTTTAAGACTAGTTACAACATTAAATTAGATCTTTTATATATAGACTATAGAAATTTAAAAAAAAGGGAGAGAAAAAATATATCCTGGGTATAATTTGTCATTGAAATGTCATTTTAAGAAGCAGAAAGATTTTACTATTATATGGTATTATCCAAAGGTAAATCTCTCATTTCTTTTTAAGAAATTCAAAGTTAACGGCCTTTGCTGCTCAGAGGTGTTTAAAGAATCAATTCGTTTCTATAAAAAGTGGGGAGACTGTCTTTTATATCTCAGAAATAGTTTATAGTTTTTTTTTTTTTTTCATATAGCATAGGTCAATGGAAC
>NC_090750.1:19143945-19146022 GCF_036898095.1 Palaemon carinicauda
AAAAAGGAAATTTTTGCTCTTGGGTAATATCTTTACGCTTCGGACACCAATGTTTCGAGGAATTCCCGAACAAGACCAGATTATGTTATGCGGAGAAGATCAAGGCTTCGGATTTCCGAATCTTGGTGTACTTTTATGAGAGCTTGTGTCACCAATTTGCTGATATCCTGTATGGTTATGAAGGGATGTTCTCAAAAGTAGACTTTTGATATAATTGTGAGTCTTTGCTTTCTTTGTTCAAGGCAGGAATACAATAAATTAGAGTTTATGAAAACAGTGCAGGTATATGGAATTGTTATCATTATTATTATTATTATTATTATTATTATTATTATTATTATTATTATTATTATTATTATTATTATTATTATTATTATTATTATTATTATTATTATTACAAACTCAGCAACAACCCTAGTTTCAAAGCAGGATGCAATAAACCTTAGGGTTCCAAAAGGGAAAAATATATAATTGAGAAATGAAAACAAGGAAATAAATAAACTGCAAGAAAAGCAGTGAACAATCAAAATAAAATATTCTAAGAACAGTAACAGCATTAAATCAGATCTATCATATGTCATCATCATCATCGTCTCCTACTACGAATATTGACGCAAAAGATTTCGGTCAGATTTCACCAGTCGTCTCTTTTTGACCTAATAATTAATTACTTCTCCACTCAGCATCTCCCACTTCAAGCTTCATAGTTCTCTGCCATGTAGGCTTGTTTTATTGCCTTGTTTAGCCGGTTAAATATTTGGTGAACCAATCTTTCTTGTGGAGTAGGAAAAGCATGCTCAAAGCATCTTTATATTCTACTTACATGATCTCATCTACATATGGTACAGGAAGAATCTCTTACAGTTTCATTTCTAAACCTGTCCTGCCATTTTTATGAGGGCTTTGTTCTCAAATTTTCTATATCTGTAGGAAATTGTTGCATTGCCATACCACGACCTCATATCCATTCAGTAACACAGATCTTACTAAACTGATATACAGTATAGTCTGGTTTTTATGTAATTTCAGATGATTGGATTTCCAGATTTTACTGAACCTAGCCTTTATCAGGTTTGCTCTTCTCCATCTTTCACTAAATTCTACTTTTAATTACCCTGTATTAACGATTATAGTTCCCTAATACTTGAATGTTTCTGCCTTATTAATCCTTTCTCCTTCCAATGATATTTCATCTTTCACTGCATACTTCTGTTCTCATCATCTCTGTCTTTATTCTATTTATCTTGAGCCCAACATCGTGTGATATTCCATGCATTCTGGTAATCAAGCATTATCTGCATATTTTAGGTTAACTAATTTGTTATTACCAATATAGTCCAATCCATCTCCACCATATCCAACTATTCTATGCATTACAAAATCCATGAGGAGAATAAACAACTAAGGCGACAACACATTCCCTTGGAGTACTCCCCTGTTCATTGGAAATTCATTTGATTGGGACTCCACTACCATTATATTCATTATTCATTAAGAGAATTTCACGAGAATATATTAAATTCTTTTGTAAATTATAATGAGAACTTACTATTCGGAAACGGAATATTTATGATTTTTGTAACTTGTTCGGAAGATGTTTTATTTTTGAGTGTTATATATCAAAAAGGCCTACAAAATTCATATTAGCAAAAGTATGGTACTAGTAAAAAACATTCTTACATCTAAAATATCTTTTTAAAAGTTTTCTCTATCTCCCTCTTGGTTTTGAACATGGTAATCTTCACATATTCTTTACGTGAGGAACAAATCAATACAAGACGTCATCAATGTTCATTGAAAGAGGACAGAAATTGCAGAGCCCTTCATCCTTCACAATGTATTCTGATATATATTCATAGGTTACTAACTATTCAATGGGCTTTGATAGATACACTCGATATTTCTTGCAATTAGACCGAAATATTAAAGGGTTTGCCAATCTTCCGCCTCTGGTGAAGAGGCTTACGTAGCCTTTGAAAGCCCTTGTGTGTTATTCTTGTATCCAATTCACTCGGCAACATAATACCCCAAACTTGCAATTTGCCGATGCAATCATTTTCAGCATGGCTGGTCAAAA
>NC_090750.1:19146522-19151522 GCF_036898095.1 Palaemon carinicauda
AGTTTTCATCACTTCAGTAAATTAGAAAGGCCCTCTGAGAGTGAAGACCTCCACCACGACAGTTTATTTCTCTACCTTTTGCTCGACTTCGACATTGACCTTTGGCATGGGACTTTCAAAATTGAATCACTCCTACGTCTCAGCCTAACAATTAAGCCCTTAAAGTCTCACAACTCTATGACTACAATTTTTGTAAGGATAATTTTCACAAACCCTCTTTTGCGGAGGTAAGAAAATGAGTGTAGATGCTATGGTGAGTGATATCGCTGTCCTCCTCTTATCATTGATTATCATCAAAGATAACTTCAAAATATATTAATTAAATAAAAGAGAAACAATATACTATAAGATGTACTTGGACTTATTTATCATTTATTTATATCAGAAAGTGCAAATAAAATACAATGTTAAATATTTCTTCTATTGATATCATTCGGATTTATGACTACCAGTGACTATGAAACCTGTTAGCCTGGCAAGCCCAATCCTCCCTTGTGGTGCCCAACCAAAGCAATGACCCCCTTAATAAACAGCTTAAATTCACGATCCAGGGCTTTGGTCAACCTGCTGTCATGCTACAAAACTTTACTAGGCCAATTTAGGAGGGTAATGAAAAACTAATGAAAAAAAAAAACTGTAACTTGCTTATGATTTAGATAAGTGCAGTTTTACTTAAAAAATAAAAACATGGTTTAACCTGTAAACAAGAGTTTAAACAAAAACAATAAAATCAAATATAAACGGGAATAGCCAATCAATACAAAGACTTTAACACGCACGCCAAAATGTTCTTAGCTAGATTAAACTTGAATACACCTAACTAAAAGGCACCTAAATACTCGTTTAGCTAAGTGTGGAAGTGTGGAGTCTTGAACATTTTTACCAACTCATGTTTACAGGGAAACGTCTCACGGTCAGGCAGTGATACTTGAATCCTTAGAACTTCAAGTTGTGAGGTTCTCTTGAGTACTAAAAAGATGGTATGGTTTCTTTAATGTTCAGTAACAGTCCTTTTAATCCTCCAGCTTAGTGGACCTTTTTCAGTTCTGATTCACGGCTATGGCGTTAGTTCAGAGACCTTTTTGGAGGACCTGTGACGGCGCCGAGTAAGGGTGTGAACTCAAAGGCAGATTAGAAACAATTGAGTTATATTATTGTGGAACACTATCCTTATATACAAAACCTCAAGGCAACAGGACATAACAAGTTCACAAGACAGACAATATCATAGAGGAAAAACCAGACATGAATTTTCATGTTCGTTTTAGTGCGAGGGAAGAGCGAAGATACAAGCATAATATATACAAAAGGAATTATGTACAATAGTGTGAAACACGGTTGGTACATGGCTCCCCAACTAAAAATGACATACTGTACATGTTAAATAGGGCGCCCTGATCTAGAGAGGCAAACTGTAGGCGGGTCATCTGGCAGAAGATAAGCAGGTTTTAGACGATCAATGGAGACCCAGTCTTCTTTGCCCCGAATGTTTAGGAGGAATGCTTTCGGACTGCGTCGGATCACAAGGAAAGGGCCCGTGTAAGGGGGCGTTAGTGGTGGATTGCTGGTGTCGTTGCGCAGGAAGACGTGTGTTGCAGAGTGCAAGTCCGTTGGTATGTGATGCTTCGCTGGGGGCTTGTAAGTCTGGCGGCACGGAGTAAATTTTCCCACGACGTGACGTATGCGCTGGAGATCGTCGTAGGAGGTTGTAGAAGGAAGAAATTCGGCAGGGACGACCAATGGGTCGCCATACACCATTTCAGCTGCCGAGACGTCGAGGGCGTCTTTAGGAGTGGTCCTTAGTCCCAGGAGGACCCAGGGAAGCTGAGTAAACCAGTTTCAATCCTTGCAGCGGGACATCAAAGATGCTTTGAGGGTGCGATGAAAACGTTCAACCATTCCATTGGCAGCGGGGTTGTAGGCCGTTATCTGATGTAGGGTGATGCCCAAGAGATTCGCTAATGACGTCCACAATTGAGAGGTGAAAGTGGTTCCCCTGACAGAAGTAATATGCTCAGGGATACCAAATCTTGAAATCCATCCAGAGAGTAAGGCAGATGTACATGAGGCGGACGTTGCAGTTTCCATGGGAATGGCTTCAGGCCAACGAGTGGAGCGGTCGATGACGGTAAACAGGTAACGATATCCTTGTGATGTGGGTAGGGGGCCTACAACGTCGACGTGAATGTGTGCGAAAAGATGCTGAGGTTGAGGAAAGGTGCCCACTCCTGAGTCCGTGTGTCGATGTACTTTGGAAGTTTGGCAAGAAGTACAGGCACGGACCCAATCCTTAGCATCCTCAGAAATGCCGTGCCAAATGAACTTTGCCTTCAGCAGCTGTGCAGTAGAACGGCACGAGGGATGTGAAAGGCCGTGGATGAGATCAAACACCTGTCGGCGCATGGGAGCAGGAATCCAAGGTCGCGGTCTACCAGTACTGACGTCACAGAGGAGGGTGGTGTTGGAGTCTTCGAGGGGAAAATCCTCCCAACGGAGGGACGTGCAGGATGTCCTAAAAGCTCGATACTCTGGATCCTGTCATTGGGCTTCAGCCAGGGCGTTGTAATCCAATCCCAGTTGAACGGCAGCCAACGTGTTTCTTGACAGGGCATCGGCAACGGGATTCATTTTCCCAGGGACGTATTGGAGGGTGCAATTGTATTCAGCCACGGTGGAGAGATGTCGGCGTTGACGGGCGGACCAGGCGTCAGACTGTCGAGTGAAGGCGTGCACCAGAGGCATGTGGTCTGTGCGAATAACGAAGGGCTTACATTCTAAGAAATGGCGAAAGTGACGGACAGCCAAGTGCACCGCCAGCAATTCTCGATCGAAGGTAGAATAACCCGATTCAGCCTTGGACAGTTTTCTGCTGAAGAAGGCCAATGGGCGGGGCGAGCCTTTGACCACCTGCTCGAGTACTGCACCAATAGCGACGTCGCTGGCATCGGTGGAGAGAAGGAGAGGGGCGTGTGGGATAGGAAAAGTGAGAGCCGCAACAGTTGATAGGGCCTTCTTTGCATTGCAGAAGGCTGCTTCTTGAAGGGGACCCCACTTCAGGTCCTTTGGCTTGCCCTTGAGGGATGCGTAGAGGGGAGCAAGAGTGGCGGCAATGGCTGGCAGAAAACGGTGATAATAGTTGATCATGCCCAAGAATTCCTGCAGAGCTTTGACGGTCGAGGGCGCGGGGAAATTCTGAACGGCTGCTACCTTCTCAGGGAGGGGATGGACTCCTTCAGGAGTGATACGGTGCCCTAAGAACGACACTTCGTTAGCGCCAAAGGTACACTTGTCGTACCGGACTACAAGGCCGTTTTGTTGCAGGCGGTCGAGCACGATGCGCAGGTGACGCAGGTGTTCCTCTTTTGAGGAGGAGAACACAAGTATGTCCTCCACATAACATACACAGAAAGGGAGGTCCCCTAAGATGCCATCCATGAGACGTTGAAACGTTGCCCCAGCATTACGAAGGCCAAAACAGGAGTAATTGAAGGTGTATGTGCCAAACGGAGTGGTGATTGCGGTCTTGGGATGTCTTCTGGGTTCATAGGCACCTGATAATACCCCTTCAGGAGGTCGAGCGTAGAGAAAACCTTCGCTTTGTGCAGGTAGGAGGTTACATCGGCAATGTTCGGGAGGGGGTAGTGATCCGGTTCTGTTTGCATGTTCAGGCGCCTGTAATCCCCGCACGGACGGAGGGAGCCGTCTTTGTTCAGAACGATGTGTAAGGGTGACGACCCTGGGCTGGAGGCCTTTTGGCAAAGGCCCATTTTCTTCATTTCGGCGAACGTCTGTTTGGCGGCTGCCTATCGTTCCGGTGCCAGACGTCTGAATTTTGCGAAGACTGAGGGTCCCGTCGTCTTGATATGGTGATAAATACCATGCTTGGAAGGAACTGTGGGCGTTTGGCGAAGTTCTGGACGGAAAACTTCCGGGTACGACGTGAGGAGGTGGGCGTAGGCATCCGTGGGGGCGCTGATGTGGAGAGCGAGGTTAGAGGGGGCGGGATGAAGAGGTGTCGACAAGTACGAGTCTGCGTTGACCAATCGTCAGTGGGCGACATCGACCAGAAGGTGGAAATGAGAGAGGAAATCCGCACCGAGGATTGGCATTGTGACGTGAGCAACGAGGAACTTCCAATTGAATTTACCGTTTCCGAACGATAATGTGAGGTTCTCGTAACTGTAGGTGGGTATCGCAGATCCGTTGGCAGCTACCAAGCGGACGTCGACAGATGTAGACAGACTACGTTGGGCCTTGAAGAGTTTCCTTGGCATAAGAGAACGACAAGCACCCTTGTCTACCAAAAATCGCACGCCCGTTCCTTCATCCTGTAAAAAGAACAGATTAGAAACATAGGAGGCCACCGCCACAAGCGATGGCCTGCTTACACGTTTTTTGGCCACTGACAATCTTTGGCACATTTCTTCGCGGTTGCCCCGAATCTGAAGTGGTTGTAGCAAAACTGCGGCGGATGGGAGGTAGTAAGTGGCTGTAGAAGTCGTTCGTTGGGGCGCGAGCGATTGGTGGGTGGTGGGTGGCTGTGTCGCCGCTTTGGCACATCACGGGGTAGGCGTGTATGTCCTACGGCATTCATGTCAGCTTCGGTTGACGTTGAATAGGCATCCTCGTCGTCAGGGGTGGAGGCGTTGATGGAGGTCATCAAGTCCTTTATGGGTAAACTATCGACATCGGGTATGGCAGCGCGTACAGGTTCAGGTAAACGGCGTATCCAAAGGGCACGGAGTAAGTTCACCTCACGAGGAGAGCCGTCTGCGGAAGGTTGAAGGCGAGCGATACTGGTCATTTCCCTGGGGGCAAGCGAAGCCCTTTGGTCCCCCAACGGTTGTTGCGAGAGCTGAAAAAGCTTTGCTATACGGGCGGCTGGCGACGGCGAGTACTGTTGCAGAAGGTATGATTTGAGGGCGTCATACGCTATTGGGGTGTCTCCTTGTTCACAAAGCCAGTCGGATATTTCTGGGAAGGTGTCCTCGGGTATCGCC
>NC_090750.1:19156522-19159022 GCF_036898095.1 Palaemon carinicauda
TATTTTGGAGGGCATTTGTGAACGCTTATTCATTACCACAACAAGAACCTTTAATCGTAGGAACACTATTCTGTCAAATTGTCCTCCCCCTTGTTTTGTCAAAGTATTTACGGTTATACAGGATTTTTTTATTTTAATGTTGTTACTGCTCATGAAATATTTCCTTTTTAACTTATTTCCTTTCTTCACTGGGCTATGTTCCCTGTTTGGGCCCCTGTGCTTATAACAACCAGCTTTTCCAACTACGGTTGTAGCTTAATAATAATAATAATAATAATAATAATAATAATAATAATAATAATTGCAATTATTAACATATATCCTTTCCCATCTATAAACTTTAATATGACATAAAGCATTAAAAGTCCACATTGTTCCGCCTCTGATTCGTATAAAAGACCGATATTAGTTTTACAAGTATTACAGGCTATGCAAGGATGAAAATAATAATAATAATAATAATAATAATAATAATAATAATAATAATAATAAGTAGAAGAAGAATAATAATAATTACTTCTCAATCGACCTATGTTCCTTTTAGCAGTCTAGAAATGAGATTGTCCCTGTAACTCTAGGTTATTTTTTTTTTTTTTTTTTTTTTGGGTCGGATATACGAGCATATAATGATTTTTTACTATTTTCGAATCATTAGGTCAGGTGCCTGTTAGTTAGTTAAACCTTGACAGGTGAATCGGTAGAACTTCAAAAGCTCAAACTTGCAGCTAATGTTTTCATGTTGCATAGGCTGACATATTACTCTTCATACATTTTATATTTATAATAATCTGTTTGATTGTTAGTGTTATTAATACTCTATTTTCATTATTCATTACATCTCATATAGTTTACTTATTTCTTTATTTCCTTTCCAGACAGCTATTCTTCCTTGTTGGAGCCCTTGGGCCTATAGCATCCTGTTTTTATAACTATGATTGTAGCTCAGCTAATAATAATAATAATAATAATAATAATAATAATAATAATAATAATAATAATAATAATAATAATGAATTTATGTTACCAAGCAGGGCTAGTGAGGACATTGTTTCATTACATATGATATCTAACATTTTGTGTATCAAACCATCTAAAATATTATGTTCTAGCCGATTGCAATCACATAAGATAGAATGATGGACACTTTTGAAAATATTAAATTGATAAATCTTAAATGAACAGTTTGAACACAAGCAAACATATTAATCATACGAGTCCCATTCTCGTTCCCCAGTGCGCAAAATGTGAGGGAGAGCTAATATTAGTCAAAGAAGACTAAAATCATTTCAATTAATGACGCTTGTGGTGAACCCTGTCTTGGAAATACATTCTTTTTGTGATGGCCTGTTGGTAACGTTTATTTCCACCCAAACCCCCTCTCCATCCAAGTTACGATCAGTCGGGCCAGGTAGTGGTTGCAAATGTTTCAGCAGGTAGACTTTTAGGCTCCCCCAAACCCTGTAACCTTAGCTCATAAGGAAGGTAAGGTTGCAGCCACTGAAGGAAAGGAAGAGTTTTAGTGATCACCAGTCAGGGACCTTACCATTATTGTGGTGGCCGGTGTGGTAACGTCCTTGCCTGATGATCGCCAGACTGGGATTTGAGTCCTGCTCGAACTCGTTGGTTCCTTTGATAGCTACAAACTCACCACCCTTGTGAGATGAGGATGGGAATTTTGGGAAAGCCTTCAGGTCTATCTGCTAAGTCATCAGCAGCCATTGCCTGGCCCTCCTTGGTTATAGCTTGGGTGGAGAGAGATCTTGGGCCCTGATCATATGTACTTTATTAAGGCTGCACTTGACAGTAGAACTCTGTATTTCAGAGTTCATTTCCGTTTCCCTTCGCTCCTTCTTCTTATAACACCCACGTGGATATGCACAAACGCTCACATGGATATATAAACACACATACACATATGTATATGTTTAAACATATATATGCAAGAATATAAATGTATCTAAATATCTTTCTATCTATCTATCTATCTACAGTATATATATATGGAGACCGGACAATTTGCCGTAAACAAATTTGCCGTAGGACAATTGATTGTAAGACATTTTGCCGTAAGAAAAATTGCCGTACGGATATTTTGCCGCAAGGACATTTCGCCGTAAAATGTATATGCTCCGTCATGTATAGATTAAAATGAGAGAGAGAGAGAGAGAGAGAGAGAGAGAGAGAGAGAGAGAGAGAGAGAGAGAGAGAGAGAGAGAGAGAGAGAGAGAGAGAAGGGTCGTTATAAATTTTGACATCCGTCGTTACATGTTTAAATGAGGTCATTACAAATTCGGTAGTTTACCTTTTTTTTTTTTTTTTTTTTTTATTATCTGTTGAAACTTAAACTCCTACGATGCCGTACACTATCAAAAGCACCAGAGGTGTGATAAGCTCGTAGATGATTCCAACTTCATTTACAGGCAAGAAAGAGAATTTGGAGGCAAGCTTTATTGGAAGTGTTGAAAAAAACTGCAAAGCAAGAGTACATACAAGACGGAAT
>NC_090750.1:19164022-19179022 GCF_036898095.1 Palaemon carinicauda
CCGTGGGTGTACTACAATGGAGAACTAGTTCAGAAGGAGCAGAGCAGGTGATAAAAGTGTGGATGATTAAAAGCTGTCGTTGACTAAACATTGATGGGCAACATCAACAAGGAGGGAGGAATTGGTGAGGAAATCTGCACCTATGAGAGGCAGTGTAACGTCAACAATAATGAAATTCCACCGGTACTGGGTGCCCTCAACGACAGTGTCCGTGTCTCATAACCATGGATGGGGAAAGCAGATCCTTTGGTGGCCACCAGAGAAACATCAACACTTGAAATGATCGAGTTTTGGTGTCTACCGTAGCCACCATGAAACACGCCTGAAGAGGGAACGTGGTAGAGAAAAAAAGATAGATACCAGTATCTACCAGAACATGCATATTAGTGCATGCAAAAAGAATATTAGATAATGATGACACCTCCTTTACAGGCCCTGGCAAATTAACTCGAATGCAGTAATAATAATAATAAAAAAAAACTTATTAAAACTATTGACAAGATCTTTTATAACATTTATGCAGCTGATGCATCCATTACTTTTATTAAAATCGTTATTAAAGAGGGTGTCCTTCCATAATACCATTATTATTATTATTATTATTATTATTATTATTATTATTATTATTATTATTATTATTATTATTATTATTATTTTACGGTACGTGAAATATAGTTTTCTCTTGAATAGTATTAATGAAGAACTTTCATACTGTGATGAATTTGAGTTCCATTCATAGCTTATCCTTTTCATATTTTTGTTTGTCTATCACCGACTCTTCGATTCTCCCCCGGGGATGGGAATTCAACTCCGATATGGTCCACCAAAATCATTTATGAATAATATTTCTCGTGGATTCTGTATCTTTTATTGAATTCCCAAACAAGGCCGGATATGTTTCTTAAAGAGCCTCGGGGTGACTGGTTTTCGAGTCATTATGAGGGATTGGGTTTTCCCCATTTGATATTTTCCCTGTCTCTAGTTGACAGGTGCCCTATTCCTGTCATACGACAGAAATGAAGAGCTGTAAACCCATGGGAGAGTCTGTCTCTCACCGTCAATTTTTTATTATTTCTATATTGAGAAAGGTACTGTGGAAAAATTTCCTGTCAACTAGATTGATTGAAATATTCTAGTACACAGGAAATTTTTTACAGTACCTTTCAGAGTTTTTTCAAGTTTTAATGGTGGTATAAGACAAATCATGCTGTAAGTTTATTCCTCTTTTTTCTTTTTGTATGAATAAAATATGGCAACAAAAAGGATTTACAATGCCTGCAAATGGTATTTGAAATATGCAAAGTTGCGGCATGAATGTAATTAGCCCAATGTCTTTGTGTCATGAAATTTCTTAGCAGCATTATGACATCGTCGCTCATCAAGCTATGAGGTAGGAAAAAAAAACTATATGAAATAAGTAAATTGATAGATAGTTATATAGGTACAAGGAAAGATCCGTAAAATACATTACAAAATATACTTCTAGGATAAAAGGGATCAGGGACAAAGATTAGTTCTTAAAACTTAGTTACTTTGATATTTTATGAATATCGTTGCTCACTCACAGGAAAACGAAAGTTTTTTGTTCAACTATTGGGAATCAAGTAGGTCATCTAGAGAGAGAGAGAGAGAGAGAGAGAGAGATTTGATTCATTTGTTTAGAATTATCTTTTATTATATTATTTTAGATGGCCTATCCACTATTCTTCATTTACGTTTTTTCTAAAAAGAAGAATCGACTTTGAAACGTTTCCTTAGGAGAAGTTACCTTTTTTCAACTCCAGAAGAAATCCATAAAAAAGGAAAAAGAAATATAAGTTTTCAGTTATCATATAATATATTTCCGAAATTATAAAGAAAGAAAAAAAATAATTCGAAATAGTGCAGAAGAACAAGTAACGTGGAATAAATATGGAAGAGAAAAATCTAGCACGGCGTCTTAATCCGTTATCTCCATAGGGGCCACAAGCAAAATATAGTTGGGATCAGAGTCAATACAGATAGGATCTGTTCAACTCAGGCGGTGGGGGCGGAGCTAATGATGTGACGACATTGGAGGTGCTCTGCCGATTTTCTCTATTGAATTAACATAGGGGTCTTCAGTTTTCATATATCTAATCCCTTGCATTGCATGTTAGATCCATTTTTTGAAAAGAATTTACATGCATGATGTTTGTCTCATACCCAGAAGGTCATCTATTCACCAAACACTGTTTTATTTCAGAGAAATAACAATTTTAATAGAGATAATTAGTATATTATTTCGATGTTTTTGCTATTCATTTGCTTACCTATATGCTAGTGTGTTTTCTTTTCTTTAAGTTCATTTTTTAAAGCAGGAAAACTTCGTTCGTCTCTCTCTCTCTCTCTCTCTCTCTCTCTCTCTCTCTCTCTCAGGTAATATTTTCATAATTATAGATAATTGTTAAATAGAGCTTTAAAATCTTTCGCTTTTTTAATGTCATTAACAAATATTTTTTGACAAAACGTCTTTACTTGAATAAATATTTTTTTTGAAAAAACGTCTTTAATTGAACAAATATATTTGACAGAATATCTTGGCTTGAACAAATATTTTTGACAAAATGATTTTACTTAAATATTTTTTGACAAAATGTCTTTACTTGAACAAATAATTTTTGACAGAACGACTTTACTTGAACGATTTTTTTTGACAAAACGTCTTTATTGAACAAATATTTTTTGACAAAAAAGTTCTTTCAAAAGATGTTCCTTTAAATTTTCTGTTAGTATCCGTTTTGTGCTGGTCTCTCGTTTTTTTATTTTTTTCATTTATAAGATTTTTATCTAAATCGCGGATTCTGAAAAAAATACTAATTTTAGCAAAGGTTTCTTTACTTAAGCATATGAGGTGCATATGCAACAACAAATACTTCTCTATTTTCTTTTGTGTTTTTAAAAGAAATTCTATTCAAATGTATTGGGTTTATACCATAATGCTTCCATATTCTCATAGTAGAAGGTCTTAGGTCATGAACAATAGCAGCAATGAATGGATTGTACAGCTGTACTCTTCAAGCATTTAGGAGGAACTCCACGTATTAAAGACTTTACCTCATCTTCAAAATCCTCTTATGGGAAATAGAGGGAACAAACCCGGATATGTTTTACATTACTTTCGTCCTGGTATCTGCAGCGAATTACCTAGCCTTTCTATGTTGAATTGTCTCGAGGAAACTTGAAATATCTTAAGCATCTACATTTTGAGTTAGCTCTGACATTGTTGCAACCAAAAACAGCACAATAAGAAGGCATCTTTCATAAATAATGTGCATTTAGGTTGAAAGATTTAGCTCATTAAAATGAAAGTGCATGGTTTTAGGTGGCAGTCTGGCCACACTGAACGCCCTTGAAGTTGCATAAGGGGCGGAGATATGTTTAAAGTCCACCTCGTGAACAGACCCTATCTGTATTGACTCTGGCTGGGATATCACCTAATGCCAAGGGCCTCATCACCACCTTATAAGAAAATCCCTCAGGATTTCAGTTGGAATCCTATCACAATTCTATGATAAGATTAAGGGAAAAAACGTTTCCCTTGCTTACACAAATAGCAAACTTAACGTAAGGCCAATTTGGTAACGCCCGTAAATGCCGAACGCCAGACTGGGGTTCGTCCTGCTCAGACTCTTTAGTTCCTTTGGTCGCTTCATCCTAACCATCCTTGTGAGCTGAGGATGAGGGGTTTGCGGGAGCCTCTAGGTCTATCTGCTGAGTCATCAACAGTCAATGCCTGGCCCTCCTTGGTCCTACCTCGGGTAGAGAGAGGGCCTGCCTGATGATCATATGTATAAATGGTCAGTTTTTAGGGCACTGTCCTGCTTGATAGGGCAATGTCACTGTCCTTTGCCTCTGTCATACATGCCCAGCCTTTAAACCTTTTAAATGTGGTTAACATTCTTTCCTTCTCAAAATATCAATAAATCTTCTAGAATTTAACAGATGTAGATTGAGTTTCTGGCTTGACTCGAAATAGTGGTTAGAGCAGGACCCATACAGTCACTGTATGAGTCCCGGGTGAGAGGGAGGACTGCTTTTTGTAACAAATTTGTCTCGTAATATGTTTGGCTGTTACAAAGTTCTAATCTTCTTGTTGACTTTTATTACAATACCTGTTTTTATAAGAGGAACAGTCAAAGTCATGGAAATTGCGATGAAAGTTCGAAAAGAAGACTAGTTTAAGTTCTGTTATGCAGAAAACAGGGGACAACACTTGTGAAAGGTGAAATTGATCCTCGGTAAGCTGAAGCCAGGAGAATGCCTTTGTACTGGCGAAGGGCGGTGGTTTCAGGAGTGTGGCGTTGATGGTAGATTCAGTGTCAGAGGGTGGCAACATGAAACAGGAAGGCCCAGTAGTTAGCGGGAAGGCGAGATGAAGCTGAACACTCTGATGGTCACTAATGTATGAGCCGGCAGTTGAGTGATAACTGAGAGGTGAGGTCAATGCAACTAGACTTTATCAAACAGACATCGGGCTTCAATACTAACAGTTACAAGCAAGAACGTCACCAAAATTTAAACAAAATTAGCCTCGAACTACTATCAAGTTTATACAAGTTGGTTTATTAAGAGACCAGGGAAGAGTGAGTGATAAGATAACAATCAAAACCATTACAGTGTACGGGCGTATATGAAACACATGTGGTACACACTTCCCCCTAAAAAAGGGCATACATGTGAAAAAGGGTGTCATGTTCTTCAGAGGTGTTCTGTAGGCGGGTTACCTTGAAGGAGTTATGCAGGTTATTGGCAATCAATTGACACCGAGTGTTTTTTTCCACACGTCAATCAATAATTCTTCAATTGTACGACAGCTCTGGAGAGAAGGGCCTGTGTAAAAGGGCTTTGCTGGTGTCGCTGTGCAGGAAAACAAGTGTTCCCGAGTGAAAATCTAGTGGTATATGTTGCTTAGCAAGGGACTTGTAAGTTTGTAAGTCTGGCGGCATGGAGTCAATCTTCCCACAAGGTGACAAAGGCGCTGGAGATTGTCGGAGGAGGTTTTCAAAAGGTAAAAACTGGGTAGGGACGACCAACGGGTCACCATACACCATTTCAGCTGCCGAGACATCCAGTGCATATTTAGGAGTAGTCCTTAGTCCCAGAAGGACCAAAGAAAGTTGGGTAAACCAGTTGAATTCCTTGCCACGGGACATCAATGCTGCCTTGTGGGTGTATCGAAAACGTTCAACCATTCTGTCGGCAGCAGGGTGGTAGGCGGTTGTCTGATGTAAGGTGATTCTTAGGAGGTTTGCTAATGATGTCCACAATTGAGAGGTGAACGTGGTACCCTCGTCACAAGTAATATGCCCACGGATACCGAATCTCGCCATCCATCCTGAGAGTAAGGAAGATGAGCATGAGGCGAACGTTGCAGTTTCCATAGGAATGACTTCAGACCAACAAGCTGAGCAGTCGATGATGGTAAACAGGTAACGATATCCTTGTGATGTGGGTAGGGACCCTACTACATTGAAATGAATGTCGGCAAACCAAGCATGAGATTGCGGAAAGGTTCCCACTCCTGAATGTGTGTGTTGATGCACTCATGAAGTTTGGCATGGAGTACAGGTGCATAAACAATCCTTAACATTCTTAGCAATGCCATGCCATATGAACTTTGTTTTCAGTATCTCTGCAGTAGATCAGCACGAGAGATGTGAAAGGCCATGAATGAAGTCAAACACCTGTCAGCGTATGGGAGCAGGTATCCAAGATTTAAGTCTACCATTACTGACGTCACAGAGGATGGTGGCAAGGGAGAGGGACGTCTTCCCAACGGAGTGATGTGCAGGATGTCTTACATGGTTATTACCCTGGGTCCTTTCATTGGGTTTCTGCCAAGGTGTTGTAATCCAATCCTAGGTGAATGGCGATCAATGTGTTTCTTGACAGGGCATTGGCAACAAGATTCATTTTCCCTGTGACGTGTTGAAGGGTTCAATTGTCTTCAGCCAGGGCAGAGAGATGTCAGCTTTGAAGGCTGACAAGGGGCGAACTGTCGGGTGAAGGTAGGCCCTAGAGGCCTGTGGTGATTCATGCGAATAACGAAGAGCGTACCTTCCCGGAAGTGGTGAAAGTGACAGACAGCTAAGTGAACTGCCAGTAATTCGCGGTTGAAGTAATAGTAGCCAGATTCTGTCTTGGACAGTTTTCTACCAAAGAAAGCCAATAGGTGGGGCACGCTGTTGACCACCTGCTTAAGTATTGTACCAATAGCGGTGTCACCGGCATTAGTGGAGAGAAGGAGAGGTGCATGTGGCAAAGGAAAAGGAAGAACGGTAGCGGTTGATAGAGCATTCTTTACGTTGTAGAAGGCCCCTTCTTGAAGGGGAGCCCACTTCAGGTCTTTTGGCTTACCCTTAAGGGAGGCAAGAGGTGCAGCAATAGCTGGCGGAAAAAAAGTGGTAATAGTTAATCATGGACTAAGAATTTTTTTTAATGCTTTGATGCGGTCAAGGGTGTAGGGAAGTTCTGAATGACTGCTACCTTCTTAGTGAGAGGGTGTACTCCTTCAAGAGTAATGCTGTGCCCAAATAACTTCCACATCCCAACATAACAAATCCATGAACATTTCACTACTATGTGAGTAAAATTGTTGCCAGAATGTTGTTCACAAACAAAAAAATCGACAGGCCAAAGCTGAAAGTAAGGAGGAAAATCCAAAGGATAGAAGGTTCACCGCATATGCTTCTTGAGCTATAAACTATAGATTAAAACTTCGTTTTCAACTGAAGCTGATTAACAATTTATCATACATAATAGATAAATAAAGACCTACTTATGAAGTAATCTTCATCTTTTAAGTCGATTATGGTCTTTCCTCAGGTTTACCACATCTCAAAGCATGAAACTTATGTAGGAGATTATTTTCTTCTGTTGGTTTGCCTTCGCAGAATTTAAAGTTGAATTGGAAGTTCTAAGTTTCTTCGAACTTATTCCAGATATACAATATACAAGCACACATACACAAACACACACACACACATATATATATATATATATATATATATATATATATATATATATGAATATATATATAAATATATATATATATATACATATATATATATATATATTTGTATGAATATATATATATATAGATATATATATATATATATATATATATATATATATATATATATATATATATATATATATATCTATATATATATATATATATATATATATATATATATATATATATATATATATATATATATATACGTATACATATATATATATATATATATATATATATATATATATATATATATATATATATATATATATACGTATATATATGCATATATATACATATAATACATACACACATATATATATATATATATATATATATATATATATATATATATATAAATATATATATATAACGGATTTTGAGCGAAGCGAAAAATCTAATTTTGGGTGAGATGGCCATGTTGTCCTGATGGAAGTTCCTATAGGGTAGCTTCCTAGGGTATATTACAACTACGGCGATATTCCCACGAGAATTTACCTTAAGGTACCAGAATTCTAACTCCTGGAGTGAGTATCCCTCGTGAAAGGGATATCGCGACATATCAGAGGACGTATTCTTGACACGCCACATGGCAATCTGCATCCCGAACAGAGATTTCGTCTCGCAGGGGGCAGTTGGCAAGAAACGAATTCGGGAAAGAAAAAGGGGGAGCCGCTCCCAAGGCTCCCTATCTCCCGATTCGTAAGCGTGCCTGGCGCCAGTCCTGGCGCTATCTGTATTCCTTGTAGCGTACACGAGGTGCTACAGATACTGTATGTAGGGAGGGGTCCTACAGCCCTTTCTTAGAAAGGCAAGGGCGGGTCCATCAGGACGACATGGCCATCTCACCCAAAAATAGATTTTTCGCTTCGCTCAAAATCCGTTTTTTGGGCTCATGCCATGTCGTCCTGATGGAAGTATACCAGAGCATTACTGTATCTGTGGATTCTCAGAACGTGCCGTACTCCCCGGATGTAATTTTTTTCCTGGTCGACTAGACCTAGAGACCTAAGATGTTACCGTTATACATCTTTTCAACTAACTATAAACCATGTTAGAGCTTCCTGCCCCCTACAGGGAAGAGTCCTACTAGACTCTGGAAAAGTCTCGAAGAGTACATATACCTATGTATGAATACCAGGCAAGCTAATATAGTGGTCTCGCCCAATATTAAGTGAAGCATAGTTTGTAAAGAACCACTGCGTCAATATGAAATATCGACCAGTTCTCCACACAATACTTGTATTGGACAAAGGTTTATATCCGCATAGGAGGAAACTAGTAAAACCGCCATCGTCCCCTTATGGGACGGGGTCCTCCTGTTAAGGGAAAGCATAAACCAATGCAACATAGCTTGCATAAAGGAACAATTCTATCAGAATTATCCCAGATAAGGTACATAGAATGAATGCTCAATTATACCAATAAATTGACACAGGTGAAGGAGACGCAAGGTTCTCAAGAACAAGTTAATTGACAGACAATAAACAGACAGGTTAACCACAATTATATATATATATAAGAAGAGGATAACCCAAAACTTTAAGCATAAGTATGATAGTAAACAGAACTGTTTATCTGAAAGAAAACACATTAAATGCCACTTTTAAGATACCGAGGTATCAAAGTCATAAAAGTCTGTATTACAAATCAATGACATTAGCGTTAGAAACGCTCGGCACACATGTCTGCACTTATGCTAGGTTCACCTTTGGAAATGGAACAGTCTACATGGGCAACTCAGTGCCCTCACTTAGTTTGTAGTACGGTATGTAACTACACACTCACCCTGGAATTAATCGTCCCAATTAAGACCACTGTTCCTCGCAGAGTTAAAGAGTAGGGTTAACGACGCGACCCACTGCTACCCCAGATCTCTTTAGTTCCTCTACTTGCTTCGCATAGTGGCGAAAGAACACTCAGGAAGACTTCCAGCCAGTGTATGAACGGAGATGTTCAAAATCCATACAATTAAAGAAATTTAAGGATGAGGCAACTTTCCTCGGATCGTGACCTGCGGGTGTACTGTCAGGATCCGCTCTGCGAATAAAATATGTGATTTTCGCTCTGAGTTGATTCAGAGATAAATTTGAGCCTGATGTTTCTCCCCTGAATAGTTGACCACCCTTGAAGTCTGAAGTTCTATGAAGATAGACCTTTAGGCATTCTACTGGACATAGAGATGCATCTGCTTTCAGAGGGCAGATTCTCCAGGGACCCCACCTGTTGGTGGGTAACTCATTCTTGGCGAGAAACGTAGGATCCGGAAACAGGTTCAATTCTCCCCCATCCAGGAACTGAACACGACCTGCCTCTCTCGAGAGGGCTACAATCTCACTAACCCTGGCCCCGGACGCGAGTGCAAATAGGAAAATAACTTTTTGTGTCAAATCCTTTAACGCACATTCTTCATTGCACAACAGAGAAGCGAAATGAAGAACTTTGTCTAAAGACCATGAAATGGCCTTTGGAGGTGCTGAAGGTCTGAGCCTAGCGCAGGCTTTCGGAACTTTATTAAAGAACTCGTTACCTAGGTCGACCTGGAAGGCATATAGAATGGGTCTTGTCAAAGCAGACTTACACGTTGAAATCGTGTTAGCTGCCAATCCTTGACCATGGAGGTGGATGAAGAAAGATAAGCAGAAGTCTGTCGAGATCTCATGCGGATTCTTCGCCTTGACAAACGCCACCCATTTTCTCCAAGATGACTCATATTGCCTTCTAGTAGATTTGCACTTATTTTCCTCTAGGAAGTCTATGCTGGCTTTCGAAATCCCAAAACGCTTTCTCACCGCTAGGGAGAGAAAATCATGAGCTGCAGGGTCCGGGTTTTCTGTAATGAAGCGCAGACAGTCGACTTCTGGACTCGCTTGGTCAGAACTGGATCTGGTAGCGGTACAAACTTCAGCTGTAGTTCCAATGCCAGGGGGAACCACACGCTGTTCGGCCACTTGTGGGCTACTATTGCCGCTACCCCTTTGAAGGATCTCAGTTTGTTGAGGACCCTCAACAGAAGGTTGTGAGGAGGGAACAGATAAATCCTGGACCCTCTGTTCCAGTTGAGGGACATCACGTCCACTGCTTCCGCTAAGGGGTCCTCGTACTGGGACACGTACAGGGGCAACTTCTTGTTGTCTTTCGTCGCAAAGAGGTCTATCTGCAGTTCTGGGACTTGATTCAGAATGAAGGAGAATGATCCTGCGTCTAAGGACCATTCCAACTCTATCGGTGTGAACCTGGATAGAGCGTCCACTGTCACATTGCGGACTCCTTGAAGGTGAACTGCCGACAGGTACCACTTCTTCTTTTCCGCCAATCGGAAGATGGCCAACATCACCAGGTTGAGAGGTGGTGACCTCGATCCTTGTTGATTCAAGCCTCTCACAACTACCTCGCTGTCCATCACCAACCTTATGTGGATCGAGTGACGCGGGGAAACTTTCTTTAAGGTAAGGAGCACTGCCATAGCTTCTAGAAAGTTTATGTGAAAGGTCTTGAATAGCTTGGACCAAGTTCCCTGGACTTTTTTCCGATGAGAGTGACCTCCCCATCCCTCCTTCGAGGCGTCTGAGTGAATCGTCACCGACGGGGGAGGTGGCTGAAGAAGAACCGACTTCTTTAGAAGTCTGGCTTGGGACCAAGGCCTGAGAAGAGTACGTAGCCGAAGCGGAACTGGTTTTCTCAGATCTCTTCGCATGATTGATGCAAAACTTCTCCAAACTCCGGTTGCATCCTTTAGCTGTGCTCTTAGCACTGGGTCTGTCACCGAAGCAAACTGGAGAGAGCTCAGTACCCTCTCTTGTTCGCGTCTTGATATCCTTTCGGAATCTAGAAGTCTCTTGACAGAACCCGCTATCTCCTTACTTTTCTTCGCCGGGATGGAGAAACGGTGTGACAAAAGGTCCCAGTGGATTCCAAGCCACTGGAACTTTTGAGATGGAGAAAGTCGAGACTTTTATCTGTTGATCTTGAAACCTAGGTACTGTAGGAACTAGATCACTTGACTGGAAGCTTGCAAGCATTCTGTCTCGGATGCTGCCCACACCAACCAGTCGTCCAGGTAGTCTACTACCTGAATTCCCTTTAGGCGTAATTGTTTGAGAGCTCCACTCGCAAGCTTCGTAAAAATCCTTGGGGCTATGTTTAGCCCGAATGGCATGGCTCTGAAGGCGTATAGTCTTCGTTGTAGCCTGAACCCTAGGTAGGGGGAGAGTCGACGGTTGATTGGAATGTGCCAATAGGCGTCTGACAAGTCTATAGAGACGGAATATGCCCTCTTGGGCAGTAAGGTCCTTATGTGTTGCAGTGTTAGCATCTTGAATTTGTAATACACTATGAACTTGTTGAGTGGCGACAAGTCCAGAATGACTCTGAGCTTTTCCGAGTCTTTCTTGGGAACACAAAAAAGCCTCCCTTGGAATTTGATGGACTTCACCTTTCGGATCACATTTTTCTCCAACAGTTCTTGAACGTATTCCTCCAGAACGGGGGTGGAGTGTTGGAAAACCCGAAGGCCCGGGGGTGGAGTGCTGTACCAGCTCCAGCCCAGTCCATTCTTGAGTAGGCTGTGGGCCCAGGGATCGAAGGTCCACCGATCCCGAAATTTCAGAAGTCTCCCTCCTACCGGTATCATCCCGCTTGGACTGCCGTCCCGAGGTCTTGCCTCCCTGACCACGACCACCCCTGAATCCCCTTCCCCTTGAGGGGCGCCCAGACAAGCCTCTGGCTGCCCCTCTAGGCTTTGCTCGAAAGGAAGTAGACTGCCCTTCGAACGATGGGGTGAATGCCGTGGACTGTGTCGACACGGCCTGGGGTACCCACTGAAAAGTGGTCGGGGTTTGTGCCACGATCTGGGGCACTGGAGGCAATGGCAATTGCAGTTGCTGTTGCTGTCTAAAAGGCTTGGCTGGCCAAGACGGTAGACTAGTCCTCATAGTCTTCCTCTTTGGTTGAGGACCTTCATCCGGGGAAGACTTTCTTTTGATAGCCAGGCCCCACTTTTGGAGAAGGTTTCTATTCTCCAAGGCGGCCTTATCAACTACTTCTTTGACCAAATCGGTAGGGAAAAGGTCTTTGCCCCAAATGTTGGAGGAGATTAGTTTCCTTGGCTCGTGCCTCACCGTAGCCGAGGTGAACACGAACTCCCTACAAGCTCTCCTCGCCTTGACAAGGCCATAAAGGTCCTTTGTCACTGTGGCCAGATGAGTCTTGGCCACCACCATGAACATTTCATGGACCTTGGGGTCACTTGCCATCGTCTCAAGAGTAGTCTGAAGAGACATTGAGGCAGCCAGTCTTTCTTTTGTCTCGAACTCTCTCTGCAAGAGAAAGTCAGACAGCTTAGGGAGGTCCTCGCCGAACTGACGTCCGGCGATATCAGCCTCCAACTTCCCAACTGAGAACGTAAGATGGACGTCCATCCAGTCTTTGTGGTCCATAGGTAGGGCCAGCGACAAGGGTTTACACTCTTTCAGGGAGGGGCAAGGCTTGTCGGCCTCGACTGCTTTTAGTACAGCCGCAAACCCTTTCTGTAAAAAGGGGAAGGCTCTAGCAGGAGAGGACACAAAGGAAGGGAGCTTCTTGCTCAAAGAAGCTACTTTTGAGTTAGAGAAGCCCCTCTCTTTCAACGAGGATGAAAGCAGAGCTTGAGCCTTAGTATGGTCCATCACTATGACCTCCTTCGGCTCTGTCTCCTCCTTTGAAGCTGGTTCCTTCCTCAGCCGGACATAACAGTCCGGATATGATGCCTTGCTGGGCCAGAATTCCACCTCCTCTAGGGGAACTGAGCCCAGCTTATCCGAGATGACGATCTTTCCAGTCGTCATTGGCATGTGCTCAGCATACCTCCATGGGTTAGCATCTGAGCACAAGGGAAGGTCTTTCACATTGAGCCTTTTCTGGGGCCCATGTGATTCTGCAAGGCACTGCATCCGCCGTTCCATAGCAGCCGCCTTCTCCTGATTCTCCTTCTGCATTTGTTGGATCATTCCAACAATCGAAGAGAGGGCCTGTCCCAGCTCTACTGGGAGACCGGCCGATGTTGAGGGAATAGGCTCCGGAATCTGAACCGGAGTAGCCGACACCTCGTCGACCTCTTCCTCTACGACGTCCGGGGCTGGAACTTAATCCTGGCCTTCTGCCAGGAGGTCTTCTTCCAAACGCTCGTCCACGTCAGACATCCTGTCATCTAACTGGATGTCTTGCATCGCGACCGCGACTTCAGCATCCACCTGGATCTGACCTTGGGGGATCTCCTCTTGAGGCTGGGGAATCACTGCATTAGCTGATGCCTTAGGGAAAAGATACGCCCTCATCTTCTCACTTGGAAGATAAGGGCCAGAGGTGTTCTTTTGGAAGCCCCTTACCCAGGTACGAAGCTTCTCCCTTGCTATATCCCTTGATTCCGTCGTCCTAGGGGAATCAAAGGCCTCAGTAATCAGGTTAGTGCACACAATACATACCTGAGGGTCCCAATACTGGAGATCATCCTTGGAGACAGCGCATGCTGCATGTCTCCTACAAAACTCATGGCCGCAGAGGTTCTTGCTGCGGACGTTGCAGAAAACATTTCCGCACTTCGGAGGGTCCCCCTGTAAAGAGAAGAAATTTCCATGAGTATCAAGTGAACTATGTATCACTGGATATGCATAGTATAGCATAACAATTCATAAAGGAAAGACACACACTTGTGTTTCCCTCACAACCCATTGTTGCAGCCTTCCAGATAATAAAATCAAATGGTTAATCTCTTCTAGAGTAACCAATGCAAGGTTTCCAAAGGAAACAGGTGGAGCTCACACCTAAGCAATGATTTCAAAATCCTGGATAATAGACAGGAAAGAACTCACTTTCCTATCTGTAGGGCAACAGCAAAGGACTGTGCGAGAAAACACAAAAGTGTTAGAACACACAGTGCTGTACCAAAACCAATACCATAGTTTTCTTCTTACTGTATATGTTATACTGAAGAATACTAGTACAGTATAGGAGGATACGTGCCGGCCGGCACTTGCCGGCCGGCACACACCATAACTAGCTTTAAAGTATACTACTTAACAGCTATAAGGCGGCAGAACTCTGGTTCAAGTGCATGTGCCGGCTGGCAGCAACTGCCGGCCGGCAACAGCCAATGTCGGCCGGCAATGGCTGCCGGCCGGCAACTACACAAGGTAGTACCCAGCTGCCGGCCACACTCTTGGTGACCTGCAGACAAGGGCTGACATTAGCCGGCCGGCAAAGGTACAGGACCGATGCCAGCCGGCAGCAAAAGAACCAGAGGACTACACCTGCCCGGCTGCCGGCCTATTAGGCCGGCAGCCAGGTCGGGTACAGCACTAGAAGAAAAATAGAATGGATGCCGGGATAAGAGTGTACACTACCTCCAAGCCCGGCAATCCGAAAGAGTGCATATAAGGAAGGGGAAAATCTAATTCAGGCTTCCTGACCAATGCCGTCTGGCTCTACAGGCAGGCATGGATGAGGGACCAAGGGAGGTCCGGGCAGCACTCAAAATATAAGACCCTTGCCGGTCGGTAGCTCTGCCGGCCGGCAAGGGGCTGAGTCAATTCCACATCCTAACCTATACTAGGTCCAGATGTAGAACGACGTACAGTACTGTAATGGCTAGGCCATTACGGAGATAGAGGGGGAAGGGACAAAGAGGGTCCTACCAACCTTGCTTTAGTGACGGATCACCTGCAGCCAAGAAACTTATCTTAGCCTAAGGGAGATCCAAGGGGGAAGGCCAGCAATACTTGCCAGCTCCCAGAGCACCAAAGCAAGGAAGGTGTTGCTACTCCCAGGGAAAGAAACTTATCCTCCCCCGAGAACAGCAACAAGGACTAGTCTGGTAGATCACAAAAGAAGGAATCATATCCACAGAAACCTTCGGTAGTGACCTAAGGAGGCTAAGCCACCTTTGTCTGTGTCAGGCCAGCGAGGGAGACTCTACCCCAAGTCAG
>NC_090750.1:19184022-19189022 GCF_036898095.1 Palaemon carinicauda
CTTTGTCCTGCAGTGGACTAGAAATGGATGTTGTTGTGTTGTTGTTTATGTCGGTGGAAGCTGGGACCCTTTGGTTTGTTCTTGCTTGAAGTGTCAATGTCTTACGATTATATTGCACATTATTTTCTGGTAGAAGAACACCACAATATACTCTCCCCTCGTTGTGCTGTATTATACAGCTGACTCGACAAGTACTGAACAAGGAGACATTTTGGTGCTTACGAAAATTAAATGAGAATTGCTCTTCCCCCTTTTCAACATGATTCCAAGAAACTGGTTTATCTTGCCATTCTTTATAATATTGTCAATTAAGTTCTTTTTAAAAAAGATCGAGGACTTGGATGAATCAATTTGATAGAAATGGAAATTCATCATCATCATAACCAACTGGGTCTTACTACTCTTCTAAATCCCTTATGGAGACCAGTTAAAAGTTTGGTAAAGTAATCTCTCTTAGGGAGTACGAAGACCGTTACCGAACAATCTCTATCTACCCCTCACCAATGCCCAGATCTCATCCACGTATGACAATCAAGTAATATCTCTTATAGGTTCATTTCTAATTTTACTCTGCCATTGAACTCCCAATATCTATCTGAAGGCTTCGTTTTCAAATCTAAAAAAAAATCTGTTAGATATTGTTTCATTCTCATACCACAACCGATATCCATACAGTAACACCGATCTCACTGAACTCATATATAGCCTGATTCTTAGAGGTAATTTGAAGTGATTTGATCTCCCAATTTAACTTAACATAGCCAATGTCTAATGTGCTCTTTTTTCAATGTTTCACTAAATTTATATCATTAAGATCCTGTAATGAAGATCATAATTCCTGAATGTTTAAATGATTCCGTCTCATTAATTGTTACTGAACTAGTAGATTTTTTTTCCAAATATCTATACATATATATATATATATATACACACACACATATATATATATATATATATATATATATATATATATATATATATATATATATATATATATATATATATATATGTATATATACTGTATATATATACATATATATATATATATATATATATATATATATATATATATATATATATATATATGTATATGTATATATATATATATATATATATATATATATATATATATATATATATATATATATATATATATATATATATATATCGTTGTCGTTGTTGTCGTCAGCGCCCACTCGTGTCCGAGTATTGGGTTCTGTTGTTAGCCATCAGCCTCTTATCTATGGGGTGGGTGCTTGTGTCTGATGTGGCTGTTAAGTCCTAGTCTGTGGTGGAAGAGTCGCGGACAGTGTTCACAGGGGAGGGTAGGTGGTGGGCGGGGCTGTTCTAATCGCTCTCTCCTTCTTCTCCTCCTAGCCTCCTCATTTTGTCTCCTCCTCTCCTCGAAGTCCACGGTGCCATGATGTACTATACTCCTCCAGGTTTTCCTGTCCCCTGGCTGTTTCTTCCCATGAGGAAAGATCGATGTCAGTTAGAGCCAGGGTGCGCTTTAGTTGATCTTTATAGTGCATTTTCGGGGCTCCTCGTGGTCTGGTGCCCTGGGTCAGTTCTCCATAGAATATTTTCTTTGGGAGCCTGGATGGATCCATCCTATGCACGTGTCCTATCCAGCGGAAGCGGTGGTGGATGATGGTGGCCTCCAAGCTGGTCAGCGAGGCACGTTCTAAGACTTCAATGTTGGTGGTGTGGCTCTCCCAGGGGATTTTCAAGATCTGCCTCAGTTTCATTTGTTGGAAGTGTTCTAGGTTTTTAATATCGTTACTATTTAGCGTCCATGTTTCACATGCATACAGTAGCGTGGAGAGGACTACTGCCCTGAACACCATTATTTTGCTGGTCATTGTCAGTGCGTGGTTGTTAAATACGCGGCAGTTGAGTTGGCCAAAGGCGGAGTGGGCTGCCCTGATCCTGTTCTCCACGTCCTTTTTGCTGTGGGAACTGATGTTAGGATGCTCCCTAGGTAGGAGAACTGATCCACCTGTTCTAACGGTTGGTCATTCACTGTGGTACTGAAGTTTGGGAGCATCAGTCCTGGTGGATGTTGGACAAGGGTCTTGGTTTTATCTGTGTTAACTTGCATCCCAAAACGTTCGTAGGCAGAGTTGTATGCATCAGCTAACGACTGCATGTCCTCTGCCGTCTGACCTGGGGTGGCATTGTCGTCAGCATACTGCAGTTCTCGCACTGCACACAAGGTGGTCTTGGTTCTGGCGCGGAGTCTGGCGAGGTTGAAAGCGCCTCCATCCATGCGGAAACGTAGGTCGACTGAGGGTGTGTCTGGGGGTATCTCGTTGAGCATTGCTGCGGTGTATAGCGAGAAACAAGTTGGGGCCAGAACACAGCCCTGCTTCAGGCCGCCGGTGATGGGGAATGGGTCTGAAAGAGAGTTCTGGTGGCAGACTCTCCCAACCATTCCGTCATGGAGGGCACGCACCAGCTTGACAAAATCGGGTGGGCAGCCATATCTTTTGAGGACAGCCCACATGGCAGGTCGAGGTACTTTGTCGAAGGCCTTTTTCAAAACCCAGAAGATGAACATTATGGGCTGTTGTTGCTCGAGGCTCTTCTCTTGTAGTTGTCGCGCACAGAAGATCATGTCTATGGTCCCGCGGGAAGGTAGAAAGCCGCACTGGGACTCTGGCAGGATGTCTTCTGCGAGAATAAGGAGGCGGTCAAGGAGAATCCGAGCAAAAATCTTACTCGCGATGCTTAGTAGTGATATTCCCCGGTAGTGGTTACAGTTCTCTCTGTCTCCCTTCTTGAAGATGGTAACGATGTTTGCATCGCGGAAGTCACTGGGGAGGGTCTTGGTCTCCCATATTTTCAGTATAAGGAGCATCAAACGGTTCCTCAAACCGGGGCCACCGTGAGTGAGGAGCTCCAACGGGATGTTGTCTGGCCCTGGGGCTTTGCCGGGCTTCATGCGCTGCAGGGCCTTGTTGAAGTCATGGATGGAGGGTGGTAGTGCCATCCAGTGACGGACGGGATGCTGCGGGGTCATTCGCAGGAGATCGTCTGGGGTGTCTGCCTTGTCATTGAGGAGGTTCTCAAAGTGAGACCTCCACCTGGCCAGGATGCCCTCGCTGTCGGTGATGGTCGTGGCCCCATCCGCGTCCTTCAGGCTGCCCACTGATGACCGTGTGGGACCGAATATTTCCTTTGCTGCTTCATAGAAGCTGCGCAGGTCACGTTGGTCAGCGAAACTCTGTATTTCTGCAGCTTTTCTTTGCCACCAGGTGTTCTGGGCTTCACGGATCCCTCTTTGGCAACCAGCTTCAGCCACCTTGTGAGCACATTTGTTAGCCGCTGTTGGTTGGTTTTCCAAAGTCGGGCGTGCTTGTCGTTTGGTTTCAATGAGAAGAGAGATGGTAGCATCATTCTCATCAAACCAATCCTGCCGTTTCTTGGTGGTGTAGCCTAGTGTTTCCTCCGCGGCACGGGCCATGGCGTTTCTGAGGGTGGTCCAGTGGTGCTCAACTGTGGCCAGACCCACGGGGTCTGCGAGGTGTTGTTCGCAGGCCTCCTTGTAGTTCTGTGCCACCTGTGGGTTGCGGAGCTTACTACAATCAAAGCGTTGGTGTGGTACGCTGTCAGGTGCCCTTCTGGGTGGTCGTAGGGTCGTCACGGAGAGTCGGGAGATGAGGAGTCTGTGGTCCGTCCAGCAGTCGTCCGCTCCGGGCATGGATCGGGTGATGCGGACGTCTCCTCGGTGTCTGGCTCTGGTCAGGACGTAGTCCATGGTGTGCCCGTGTTTAGACCGTTGGTGTCTCCATGTGGTCTTTTGTCGTTTTGGTAACTGGAAGATGGTGTTGGTTACCACAAGTTGGTGTTCTGCACACAGACCCAGTAGGAGTTGGCCATTGGCGTTGCAATTTCCAATGCCATGGCGGCCGATGATTCCCTCCCACAGGCAATGGTCTTTGCCTACTCGGGCATTAAAGTCGCCAAGCACAACGAGCTTGTCATTGGCGGGCACTGCCTGGATGGTGCGGTCGAGCTGGGTGTAGAAGGCAGCTTTGTCATCATCGGTTGAGGTCATAGTCGGGGCGTAGACAGAGATCAGGGTGAGGTGTCTGTCCCGCGTGATGGGGATGGGGACAGTCATCAGGCGCTCACTGATGGCCTTGGGAGCGAGGTTGTGCTGCTGCACTAGCTGGGAACGGATGGCGAAGCCGACACCATGGATGCGAGGCTCCTCTAGGGCCTTGCCTTTCCAGAAGATGGTGTAGCCGGTTCCAGCTTCCCTGATGTTGCCCTCTTCGGGTAGTCTGGTCTCGCTAAGAGCCGCCACATCAACATTGAAGCGGGCTAGCTCCTTGCAGACGAGGGCTGTACGTCGTTCCGAGCGGTTGGTGTTCGTCACGTCTTGGAGGGTGCGGATGTTCCACGCTCCTAAGGTTAATATTTTTTTCTTGTTTCGACCACATTAGTGGGATGTACGCCAGCCGCGGTGAGCTGACCAGACGGGTTTGCCGTGTCCGATGTTTACCCCACCTTTTCTAGGGGCCTCCCCATGTGGGGTGGGCTGCGGTGTCCTCAATAGGCCAGCCCAGTCACAGGTCCAGCTGCCGAACTCTGGTGTCACGGCACCGTCACCAGAGAGCGACTGAATCTTAGACTCGACGCCTGAGTGCAGTCGTGGGCTAAGGGCTTCCAGCTATCCAGGCCTGCCCCCTTTACCCACGGTGCTGTCGCCTCAGGACTTGGTGGTGGTGATGATGATGATGATGGTGAGAAAGAGATGAAGAAGGGTGGAGGAAACGACAGAATGCCAGTAGCTGGGTATATTGTCTTGGGTGGTCGTGACTTTGCAACGGCCACGCACACACACTTGGCCTACACCGTTTTCACCGCGGCTCAAGACATATGAGACAGGTGGCTTCTCCGATGTTGGTTGCATCGGGCTGCCGGGTTCTTGTTATGTTAAGGCCCGCCTTGTTGCCTGCCCGACAGGCATTTCCCTCTTCTGCCGGCGCTGG
>NC_090750.1:19194022-19201522 GCF_036898095.1 Palaemon carinicauda
TACTCACCAGAACGTCAAACTATCAAGCCCAGCCCCACACTGAGGCGCGCCAACATCAGCAATTCCCTCCCAAGAAGACATCTTCTACTCCCGGGCAGGACCTGGGATCGATTTGCTGCCATGAGAGTGCTAGGCAAATACGTCACTCTCGTACTAGCCAAGAGGCTAGTGCAGTAACACCTCACAGAATATGGAACATTGTGATTACATTTAAGATACTGGAGACAGATAATCAATACAATATTTAGAAACCATTGCCACTTTTTTATATTTTATTTGGAATTTTTTTCAGCTTCCAATCAGATTGTTTTCATAATGAGGATGTCAAATTTCACATTCAAGTCCTACGGTTTTCAGGATAATTGAAAATTCAGAAAAAAAAGAGGGTAATTAACTCAATCGGTGAGATCTATCTTCTAAATAATAGCTTGTGACACCCATCATCCTGCCTTAGAATGTTAGGATAAATGTTATGGTATTCTTGTGTTGAAGAGTTAAAAAGCCAATAAAACCAAGAGCTCTGTTTATCAAATACTTATTGAGCATGTTCCCTTTAGATAAGAATAATTATTTCATGAGTTTATTGATACTAGAGTCCTGTAGCACCGTAGCATGTGTGTGTTTGTGTGTGTGAGAGAATATATCCCTTTGGATAAGCATAAGTATTTCATCAGTTTATAGATACTTAAGCCTTGTAGCAATGTAGTACTTGAGAGAGAGAGAGAGAGAGAGAGAGAGAGAGAGAGAGAGAGAGAGAGAGAGAGAGAGAGAGAGAGAGAGATTTCAAATATTTTTATATTGAGAAGGCAAGTGAATTTTATGCTACTTTAGATATGTATAAGTACTTTATGAATTCATAAATACTTAAGTCCTTTAGCACTAGGGTGTAAGAGAGAGAGAGAGAGAGAGAGAGAGAGAGAGAGAGAGAGAGAGAGAGAGAGAGAGAGAGAGAGAGAGATTTCACATATTTTTGTACTAGCAAGGTAAGTGAATTCTATGGTGATTAAATAAATTTCCTTTTATAGATACTTCAGCCCTCTAACACTATAGCACTTGAGAGAGAGAGAGAGAGAGAGAGAGAGAGAGAGAGAGAGAGAGAGAGAGAGAGAGACTTCCTTATGCAACAATAGCCAGTGATTTGGATACGGCCATTTGCTGTTCCCATATTAGCTTGGGCAATAAGAGGTTTACAAACATGGAGAAGCAATTTCACTGATACATGCAATTTCCTCTTAACTTATGAGATGAGGCCCACTCTGCTCGACCCTAAGCTTATTGGAAATGCTGGAGGACACTTGCGCCCGGCCAACAGTTGTCTATTGTTTATATGAGGGCTGATTCTAAATGCGAGGTTTTGATATGGTGACAGCAGCGCTGCCATACAATATCTGTTCTCAACGTTTTGAGAACAGATTATTGAATTATTCAATTTCATATTTTGTAGGATATAAACATTTATCACAATAGGTTAAAACATACTTATATATTTTGTGACAAAATAATTTGCATACAATATATATATATATATATATATATATATATATATATATATATATTTATGTATATATATATGCATATATCTTGTCATTATTAGTATTTCTTGCTAATCTACAACATTAGTTTGAAAAGCAGAATGTTATAAGCCAAGGGCCTGAATTCGGAAAATAACCCAGTGAGAATAGGAAGCGAGGAAAAATACTTCAATAACAGTAATAACACTATAATAACTATTATATACATAACAATAAAAACTTTAACAAAACAAGAGGAAGGAAAGCTAGATAGAATAGCGTGCCACAGTGTAACCTCGAGCAAGAGATCTGTAACCCAAGACATTGGCTGACCGTGGTAAAGAGGGTATGGCAGTACCCAAGACTAAAGAACAATGGTTCGATTTTGGAGTATCCTTTTCCTAGAACGGGTGCTTAACAAAGCTAAAGATTCTGTTCGACTCTTACCAAGAGAATTGTAGCCACTGAACAATTACAATACAGTAGTTAACCCCTTAGGCGAAGAAAATTTGTATGATATTCTCACTGTTGTCAAGTGTTTGAGGACAGGAGATTTTGTAAATAACATGCCAGACTATTCGGTGTATGTAGGCAAAGGGAAAGTGAACTGTAACAGGAAAGAAGGTCTCCATTGTAGTACTATCTGGCCGGTAAAAGGACTCCTTATCTCTCTAGCTTTAGTATCTCAATGGGTGCGTCCCAAGGAAGCTGAGTAAATCATTTAGAGTGCTTTCAGCGGGACGTCAACTCGGCTTTGAGGCTGCGAAGAACACTGTCAACCATTCCTATGGCACCAGGGTTATTGGCAGTTGTCTGAAGTGGGGTGATTCCCAGGAGATTTCCTAATGATAACCACAATAGAGAGGGGGAAGTGGTACGCCAGTCAGAAGTAATATGCTCAGGGTTACCAAACCTCACTATCCAACGTGAGAGTAAGACAGATGCATATTAGGCTGACATTGCAGTTTCCATGGGAATTGTTTTAGATTGAGTGGAGCGGTCGATGACGGTGAACAGGTAGAGATGTCCTTGTGATGTGGGTACGGGACCTACAATATCGACGTGAATGTTGGCAAAATAATGATAAGGTTGAGGAAAGGTGCCCACTCCTGAATCCGTGTGTCGATGTACTTTTTAAGTTTGTCAAGATGTACAAGCCCACTCCCAATCTTTAGTATCCTCGGTAATTCCGTGCCAAATGAGATTTGTTATCAGTAGCTGTGAAGTAGATTGTCATGAGTAATGTGAAAGGCCATGAATGAAATCAAACACCTATTGGTGCATGGGGGCAGGTATCCACGGTCTAGGATTACCAATACAGACGACATAGACGAGGGTGGTGTTGAAGTCATCAAGGGGTATGTTTTCCCAACGTAAGGATGTTTTATAGGATGTCCTACATAATCAGTACTTTGGATCTTTTCTTGGGCCCTCTGCCGAGGCCTTGTAATCCAATCCCAGGTGACTGGTGGCCAACTTGTTTCTTGACGGGGCATTGACGATGGGATTCTTTTTCCCAGGAACGTGTTAAAGGGCGCAATTGTATTCAGAAACCGCAGAGAGATCGAGCTTAAATACCAGGATCTGCAAGCACTAGCGTCACAAAAATTTAAACATTCGCTATCAGGTTTATACAGGCTGGTTCTTTAGCAGTATAGGGAAGAGCGAGTAATTAGATGAAAATCAAAACTGTTACACTAATTGTGCGTGTATAAAATACGTTCGATACAGATATCAACTAAAAGAGAGCTTGTGTGAATGTGTAAACCAGTGACAGATTGCTGAGGTGTAACAAAGAAAAAATTATATGTTATGTTACGGTCAGAAATTGTAATCCAATAATAATGTTTGTCAATAAGCGATACGGCATTCAATAAATTGTGGAATGACCTAAGTTCTCTAATAATACAATGGTATGAACAAACAGGTGGAGCAGATTTGCGTAGAGGATTTTTTTTTATAATATCCTCAATAGAACATGTTTCTTAGCAATAATCTTTGGAATTTTTTGTCCAAAGCTTAAACACATATATAAGTGTTTGAAAAATGCACCAATGAAAAGTTAAAAATATTACGTTTATCACTCCCCCCTCCAAAAAAAAAAAAAACACAGTTATTCAAAAATTGCCATATTGATGAATATTTTAATAATTCTTTTTACAATATTTTGATAATTGTCCTTCTGGCTAGTATTAAGCTGCTGACTGGCATTGTAATTTCCTTGACTAAATCTTGAAATAAATCGAATTCATTATTCCTGATTTAAATGTTAATCATTGGCACTGTCGTTTTCTTAGAGCATATCACAAGAGATTTGTAATAATTATAACCATCCTTTGCAGTCAGGTCTTCCCAGACTGTACCTTCCAGTTGTCGATGTTAGTATGCCATAGAACTCGAAAACAATCAATCAATCCATTCTATAGTTAGTAGTGGAAACATGGTTTATTATATCCATCTCCCTCATAAGACTCAAACTACACAAAATTCATAAACTTTTAGCCCAGCTGTGACGAGATTATGGAATCATGTTCCTAGTCTGGAGGATGAATATGTGTAACTAGAGATGCTGAAAATTATTGCAAATGCTTTTATCAAAGTTAATCAGGTCGACATTGGTTTCATTTCATAGTGTATATATCATCGATCTAATTATCTACATATATTTCAAAAAAAAGTTTTCCTTCTTTTTCATATATGCTATAATTTAAATTTTTGAAGTTCTTGGACTTGCAGCATCCTGCTTATCCAACTTTAATCATATCTTGGCTATTAATAATATCAAAAGTCATAAAATAATGATAATAATATTAATGATAGTAGCCTCCTGCTTATCTAACTAGGCTGTAGCATGGTTGATATTAATAATAATATTAATAATAATAATAATAGTAATAATAATAATAATAATAATAATAATAATAATAATAATAATAATAATAATAATAGGGTTCATTAATGATGATTGCTGTCTCAGTGGCAACGGTCTTGTAGTTTAACTTCTGTGTGCCTCTGATGAGTTTATTATCATCAGTACTGCATTCAGCCTGTAGTTGTGCAAAATTTTGTTTATGTTTGAATGGCAAAATTGAATGCTAGGTAGATATAAGGCAGCCACTATAAAAGTTATGTCCACAGGGCTCTTTTGCATTACTCATCCTGGGCGGATGCCCATGATCAACTGGACCGAATTACCAAGATTTAGTAAATAATGTATATTCGAACAGGCAAATTAACTGTGAGATCAAGCAGGCTATGGATACTTGGTACCAAGGTGAGCAATGGACCAAAAATACTACCACAAGGATAAACTTTTATTGTAAAAGTCTTATGCACAGCAATATCAAGCAAGATGCAGAAGCTGTGAAAGATATTACCAAGATCGACGTCTCCCTGTAGAATATAGTACGGAAATAAGCCTTATCACTACCTATCAAACAACCAAGACAAGATCCCTGATAATGAAACATAATCCAGCCCTACTGATACAGGACTTCCTCAAATGGTCTAATGTGGCTTATTCTTCTCAAGGTCTAGTTCCAGGATGCCAGGGAAAATACACCAGAACGACCAGAATATGACCAGCTGAGCATTTGTGCTGCCATGTACAACACACTATAAAGACTCATGCTCCTCAAACTCAAAATACTACCATTAGGCGTGAAGACATCATGAGACACACCAAGATTATATGAAGCGCACCAGATAGCAGGAGAATCTGAATCTAAGAAGCCCTCCTTGCTCAAAAGGAGAAACCTCTTCTGAATACAACACAAGAAATGTTTCTTCTCACTTCCTACCGCAAAATTAATACCCGACACCCGATTATGAATTTTACCGATATTGACATGCTAAATGAAGACATTACCGATCAGCTGCCCCGTAGCTAGCTTGAGATAGAAATTCTCCCAATGAGGGCCTCAACCAATCAGTGACCAGCTGTCAGCGAGCAAAATGGTAACACACTGCCCAAGACTAAGTTGAAGAGTAGACTGGCTGTAGCTGTACTTCTCCCAGCAAGCTCTCCAGCCAAAGAAAATTCACCACACCAATTACGTCATTACTCGATCCAACCCCAGCGCCCAACGCGGCCAACGTAAATTCCCGGCCAGTTCCTTTATTCCTCCTCTGCCATATATAGGGAGCCCAGAGGCACTGATTGGACCATTACAGCATGAAGAATAGAGGACCACTCCTCTTGATACATGTAGCTGATTTACTCGGTTACTTGCGACTTTATACATGTATTTGTATTAAACCCGGAGCTGAGATTTATTTAAATTTTGCCTTCCAAGTGATGAACAATGAATTTTGCACAGCTACTGGCAGAATGCAGCACAGCTAAAAAAAATGATCAGAGCCACAGAGAAGATAAACTACAAGCAAAATGCCACTGAGGCAGCAATCATACTTAATGAAACCTGCATAAAAGAGGGCCTACTCCGAAAATAATAATAATAATAATAATAATAATAATAATAATAATAATAATAATAATAATAATAATAATAATAATAATAATAATAATAATAATAATAATGAAGAACTTTGATGGAAAAACAGAGGGATAACAATTGTAAGAAGTGATTCCAGTAATGAGGTGGTAGATAAATTTATGTATGTTTATTGAAGTTTCCTCGTTAGGTAATTGACCCATCATACGAAGGAATCGATTTCTGTTTTCTCCAAGAGCAAATCGTTTTTGACTCATCATACGAGGGTTTCAATATCTGCTTTATTGAAAAGGAAATCGTTGTTGATGCATCATACGATAGTTTCGATTTACGTTTTCTTTTATAGAAAATCGTTAATGACGCATCATATGATGGTTTTGTTTTTCGTTTTCGTTAGGAGTAAATCAACACTGACATATCATACTATGGCTTTTATTTTGTTTTCTTTAGGAGCAAATCTTTATTGATGCATCTTACGAATGTTTCAATTTTCATTTTCTTTAAGAAGAAGTTGTTGTTTATGCATCTTACGATGCTTCCAATTTAAGTTTTCATTAGGAACAATTTTTTGATAAGATATTGTATGATGCCTTCAAATTCCATTTTCTTTACGAGCAAATATATGTAGATGCCTCAAAAGAGAAAATCGTTGTCGACGCGTCACACAATGGTTTCCCTTTACATTTTCTTTAAGAGCAATTCGTTGTTGACGCATCATACGGTGGCTTTGATTTCCGTTTTCTTTAAGAGCAATTCCTTGTTAACGCATCATAGTGTAGCTTTAATTTCCGTTTTCTTCAAGAGAAAATCATTTTTGACGCATCTCACGATGGTTTCCATGAAATCATTAATGATATATGTTAATACTGAAGGTTTGATAGTAAATAAAATAACTCCTATCAATGTATTTTTAAAAAGACAATTGGAATGCAAGGGTCCTAATTTTATCATGTACATTTTTTCTACCCAATCCTATGATATTCAGAGACCTAAGAGAATATCCAAATAGGGATGCTCGCTTTTCCTTTATTTTCATGATGAATAATGAAGTCAAGGAAATTGACTAAAATTACCTCCCTGCTTCAGATATATACATCCCATACAAACGTCCCCTAGATCATTTGATTGTCGAATACTGCTTAGCAATTGCTCTAAGAGAGAGAGAGAGAGAGAGAGAGAGAGAGAGAGAGAGAGAGAGAGAGAGAGAGAGAGAGAGAGAGAGAGAGAGAGAGTTGGATAGCAAAGGAAAAATGAAAGGGGTTATGGGAAAGGGTAGTTTGAAAGGGGCAGCTGTAATCAGATGAAGGGGTTGACAATCCTTTGATGTGTCTCCAATGAAGGGAATCCTATTCTGTGAATGAGAAGATGGCTCCAATATCCAGTGGGGAATAAAAGTGCCTTAGAAATGCCTGGTTTATGCATAAACATTTGGATTTCGTGGTCGTCCAGGAAGGCTATGGTAGTACAATATGAAGCATACTCTATGTCTCTCACTGTATACAGACTCATGTATACATATATATATATATATATAT
>NC_090750.1:19204022-19209022 GCF_036898095.1 Palaemon carinicauda
AATTATAAATAAGAAACGGGTTTTTAGCGTCACTTTACCTTAGAAACTCCAGCGCAGGTGTTGTTAGTCTTGCTACGCAGAGAGGAGACGGACGGGCGGCGAGGAGGTAGAGAGGTTAACTATGATAAACGTACACTACCGTAACTTATTCTAACTTACACCAAGTGAACTTTAACATAACTTAGCTTATTTTTTTTTATTTTTATATTTTATATTTTTTTTTTACATTTTTTTTTCTTTTAGATGATTACGTAATTTTAATCACTTGCACTCTCTACATTTAAAATTGCCTGAATTTCTTTCGCTTCACTCTTTTCCGTTTTCTTTGTTTCAATTTCTTCCGCTTCACTCTTTGCCGTTTTCTTCGAATCACTTACATCCTCTTCATCACGAGTTCGCTTCACAGTTTTTTTAAAGAAATTATCAATAGATAATTGCTTGGTACGGCTTTTCAGAATGTTTCGAAAGTGAGTTAGCCAAACATCATCGAATTGGGAAACTACACGACAAACCTGCAATTTCTTTGGATGGTATTTGTCGATGAAGTCGACCACGTCTTGATATTTTCCTAACACCTCTTTTATATTCGCCGAACCTAACACATGTTCTACCTCCTCGCTCCCTTCCTCGTCATCACTCATGTGCTCCGACATAGCATGGAGTTCCTTGAGCTCATCCGTGGTAAGTTCATCGTTATGTTCGGCGACGAGTTCCGTAACGTCATCTGCGTCGACCTCCGGACCCATGGACTTGCCAAGGGAGATGATTTCCTCTAAGGCTTCCGCTGCACCGACCACAGGATCAGGTTCGGGGTCAAAAGCCTCGAAATCTCGGGGAGAAACTGCATCAGGCCACAGCTTCTTCCAGGCAGAATTCAGGGTCCGTCGAGGTAATCACACCCAAGCCTGATCTATGATCTTCAAGCAGTGCACTATGTTGAAGTGGCCCCTCCAATATTCACGCAAAGTTAAGTTGGTGCTTTGCGTGACATTAAAGCACTGCTTAAATAAGTGCTTGGTGTACAGCTTCTTAAAATTAGAGATGACTTGCTGGTCCATGGCTGGAGGATAGAGGTGGTATTCGGTGGAAGATACAGCACCTTTCTGAACTTGAATTCATCAAAGATATCATATTCAAGTCCGGGGGGGGGGGGGGGGGGGGGTGGTGAGCGGGTGCATTGTCAAGGCAATTTCTGTTCATGAAGATACTTCTTCACAGAAGGGCCGAAAACTTGGATAACCCATTGCACAAAGAATTGTCTAGTGACCCAGGCCTTCGAGTTGGATCGCCAGAAAACATGAAGCTGATCCTTATCGACGTTGTGTGCTTTCAAGGACCTAGGGTTCTCTGAATGGTAAACCAGTAAGGACTTGACTTTAAAGTCCCCGCTAGCGTCGGCAAATAGGGCAAGAGTCAACCGATCCTTCATTGGCTTATGCCCAGCCATTTTCTTCTCTTCGGCAGTGATGTAGGTTCGACTTTGCATCTTCTTCCAAAACAGCCCGGTTTCATCACAATTGAACACCTGCTGCTCTACGTAGCCTTCTTCCTGCACGATCTTTTCGAAGTTCTTGACAAAGTTAGCTGCAGCCTTTGTGTCTGCAATAGCAGCCTCTCCGTGGCGAACAACTGAATGAATCCCGGACCGTTTCTTAAATTTCTCGAACCAGCCACGAGATGCCTTGAAATCATCTGAGGAAGGCTCGGTTGAACTCTCCCCAGCATCACCCACAGAGCTCTCCTCCTTCAAGTCCGTAAAGATGGCGTGCGCCTTCTCGCAGATGACGGTCTCGGTGATGGTGTCGCCAACAATCTCTCTATCCTTAATCCATACTAGTAGAAGTCATTCCATCTCTTCTATGATAGGGGTACAGCGTTTGGAAATTATGGTGATCTCATTAGAAGGTTTCACTGCTTTAATAGCTTCCTTCTGTTTAAGGATTGTCGAGATCGTCGACATATTACGGCCATACTGTTTAGCAAGTTCACTCACGCGGATGGCACGCTCATGTTTTTCAATAATTTCCTGCTTAATTTCTAAATAAAGCATTTCCTTCTTCCTTTTCTCACCACTACCACTACCACTGGCGAAACTAAGCCTTTTAGGACCCATATTTTACGTAAATTACCGTTAAAGGATGCACGTAAAAAATCACGATTAACCCTGGATAGGTACGCTCCTCGGACACCCCTTTAAGGGTATACTCGGATGCGCGCGACCCCGACGCCAAAGAAAATTCTTGAAAAATCAATTTTTGCAGTAACCTCCTTTTTTCTTTTGCCAAAAAAAAACTTCAATGAATGCTTAAAACAACTGTAAAGATAAATACTACTCATCTGCAGAAAAACTATTTACTATAAATATTTTAAAAAATTAAGTAGAAAAAAAAGACCTTACATAAAAAATTATAAAAAAAAAGTTTATACATATACACACAAATCCTTTTAGGAATTGATTCTTGAATGTTTAGGACACATCTTGATGTATTTTGGATGAAGTCAGACCCATGGAGGTGAAGATCTGAAATGAGAAAAAAAGGGTAACTTTTTTTGGCCAAAAAAATTTGTCCAAATTTCATGAATTTTTTGGGTACCCAAATAAAATAGGAAGTGGCTAATTTTTTTAGGGAATAAACATATGTTATCCTAAAATAGGAATATGTAAAAAAATCTTCATTATTTTGTAAATTACATTTATATCAGGGGCCATATCTAAAGGTAATTTTTTGAGTACTTAGAAATTTCGTAAAAAAATACATATATTTAATATATAATATGATATTTATGCAGGTAAAAATATACCAAAATATCCAATTCTATAGGGAACAAGAATATATATAGATAGGGCAACTTACGCTTCGGATATGTCCACAAAATGGCCGCCAACTACACTGACTCAGACTCCCTAATCTGCCACTTGAAATGTAGGAAGGGTATGTCAATTTCAAGGTGTTATTTACTAATCTAATTATTCTTGGATATGCATAAAAATTGTATGGTGGGTTGCTGGATAATTGTCGATTATTTTACGACTATAAAATTAAAATTTTGACCCAAAAAAAATTTTTTGAAGGGAAATAAAATCGAAAAAAAAAATGTAAAACAATATAATATTTTAGCTAAAAAAATTTGATGATATTCAATCAAAAAAGAAGTAAACAAAATTTTCCGACAAATAAACATCTAGAGGAATCATTACTCTGTGATAGTTCCTTAGTACGTAGTAATTTTGAAAGAAATGGGAAAAAACGAAAAAAGTGGCAATCGCAGGAAAATCGAACACATACCTATATATACGCCATATCTGGCTAAAAATAAAGATAGGCATGGGTAGCCAGATCATCTAGAAACACTTTCCAACACTATAAAATTACAAGTTTTGTGACACTACTTGCCAATTCCTTACGGTAACATGACAAAGCAAAAAAATGCAAAACAAATAAAAAGGGGCACTCGCGGAAAAATGGCCAACATTCTAATATACGGCATTTCAGAAAAAAAAAATTCAGCCATGTACTAGGCAAACCATCAAGGCACATTTTCCGACAAATAATCATCTAAATGAATCATTACTCTGTGATAGTTCCTTAGTACGTAGTAATTTTGAAAGAAATGGGAAAAAAACGAAAAAATGGCAATCACCGGAAAATCGAACACATACCTATATATACGCCATATCTGGCTAAAAAAAAGATAGGCATGGGTAGCCAGATCATCTAGAAACACTTTCCAACACTATAAAAATATAAGTTTTGCGACACTACTTGCCAATTCCTTACGGTAACATGACTAAGCAAAAAAAGGCTAAACAAATAAAAAGGGACACTCGTGGAAAAATGGCTAACATTCTAATATACGGCATTTCAGAAAAAAAAAATTCAGCCACGTGCTAGGCAAACCATCAAGGCACATTTTCCGACAAATAAACATCAAAATGAATCATTACTCTGTGATAGTTCCTTAGTACGTAGTAATTTTGAAAGAAATGGGAAAAAACGAAAAAATGGCAATCACAGGAAAATCGAACACATACCTATATATACACCATATCTGGCTAAAAAAAAAGATAGGCATGGGTAGCCAGATCATCTAGAAGCACTTTCCAATACTATAAAATTATAAGTTTTGCGACACTACTTGCCCATTCCTTACGGTAACATGACTAAGCAAAAAAATGCAAAACAAATAAAAAGGGGCACTCGCGGAAAAATGGCCATTCTAATATACGGCATTTCAGAAAAAAGAAAAATTTCAGCCACGTGCTAGACAAACCATCAAGGCACATTTTCCGACAAATAAACATATAAATGAATCATTACTCTGTGATAGTTCCTTAGTACGTAGTAATTTTGAAAGAAATGGGAAAAAACGAAAAAATGGCAATCACAGGAAAATCGAACACATACCTATATATACGCCATATCTGGCTAAAAAAAAAGATAGGCATGGGTAGCCAGATCATCTAGAAACACTTTCCAACACTATAAAAATATAAGTTTTGCGACACTTCTTGCCAATTCCTTACGGTAACATGACTAAGTAAAAAAATGAAAAACAAATAAAAAGGGGCACTTGCGGAAAAATGGCCAATATTTTATTATACGCATTTCAGGAAAAAAAATTTCAGCCACGTGCTAGGCAAACCATCAAGGCACATTTTCCGACAAATAAACATCTAAATGAATCATTACTCTGTGATAGTTCCTTAGTACGTAGTAATTTTGAAAGAAATGGGAAAAAACGAAAAAATGGCAATCACAGGAAAATCGAACACATACCTATATATACGCTATATCTGGCTAAAAAAAAATAGGCATGGGTTGCCAGATCATCTAGAAACACTTTCCAACACTATAAAAATATAAGTTTTGCGACACTACTTGCCAATTCCTTACGGTAACATAACTAAGCAAAAAATGCAAAACAAATAAAAAGGGGCACTCGCAAAAAAATGCCCAACATTCTAATATACGGCATCTCAGATAAAAAAAAAGACATGC
>NC_090750.1:19221522-19251522 GCF_036898095.1 Palaemon carinicauda
TCTTACATAGTCTAGTATTCTAGGTACAGTAGTATACTTTCGCACATCCCGTATTGTTCTTTTCTCCTCCGCAGGCTAAGTTCAATCCCTCTCTCCCTCTGTAAGCCTTCGGCTTAATCCTAGTGGTTCTATCTGTATAATAATTCAGGTATAACTATTCTAGGATATGTCTGTCCTGACCTGATAACCAGAGTGACTGGTTTTTTGGGTTAGGGCAGAACATCAGAGTTTCTAGTCTGTGGTCTGCTTCTTCCTATCATTGAGAATGAGTCTCCTTTGCTAGGTTAGGGGCGGACATAGGAAGTTTTGCTTCCTAAGTCCATGTTGGAAGGATTCTGTAAGAGATGATTCCTTCCTCTAGTGGCCTAGCAGACTGTCCTGTGTTGTTTTTCTCTGTTGCCCGGCAAAATAACTTCACCCAACTTTGTTCTGGTTGGAAGGAGGTTAGCAAGTATTGCCAGTCTTCCTTCTTAATAGACAACTCTTGGTTAGGATGAGCTTCCCTAACGGCTGAGTGTGTCTCCTGCTAGAACCAAGTCTATAGGATCCTTATCCCTTCCCCACCTCTCTTTCTTTTATTTTCTTTTGGCCGCAGTCCTACTTCCGTACCTAGTATATGTTAGGATGGAGGACCGGCTCAGCTCTCTGCCAGCTGGCACTACGTGTCGGCCAGCAGAGACCCTTTATTCTTTGCAGTGTGAACCCCAGACCTCCCTTGGTCTCCCTTCCATGTCTACCGGTAGAGCCCGGCAGGCTATGGAATCTTTGGAAGCCTGAAGGCTACATTCTCCCCTTCCATAAGTTCACTCTTTCTGGATGGAAGGTCGTATGGCAATGCCGCCTTATAACTTTGTATCCATACTGATTCTCTGACTATTGTGTTGCACCCCTAACTCGGCTGCCGGCTTAACATCCGACAGCCGGGCAGGTGGAGGTTCTCTGGTTCTTGGTTACTGTCGGCGGGCATGGGTTTTATTACCTTTGCCTGCCGGTAGTGGAAACACAGCCCGAATCTGCTGGCCACCACGATTAGCGGCCGGCAGCCGGGTATTAGTGTTTTCAGCCGTCGGCTGGCAATGATTGCCGGCCGGCACACGGTCGCGAATCAGTGGGCTGCCACCTATTAATTAAAGATAGTATATCTTTGAACTATACAGGGGTAGTTGCTGGCCGGCACGTGCAGGTGCATGCCGGCACGTACCGGCGCGTGCTAGCCGGCACAACAGCATGCTATGTACAGTAGTTGCTGTACTCGTAGTGTAGTACACACTGCATTAGCAGAAACTGGTGTATAGAGCTTGTGATAACACTAAAGTTCATCATACTTAATGTTATCTTGTACAGCCTTTTGTTGACAACGTACAATATATAGAAAGTAAGTTCTTTCTGTATTCTTTCTATCCCGTATATTAATACCTTATCTCAAGGTATGAAGTACACCTTAAATTTCTGTTTAGGAAATTACATAAGGTATTCTAGTATAGAATTAACCTTAGCTTTAATATCTCGGGAGGTTTCAGCAATTAACTGGACAGGAAATACAAGTAAGTGTCTTTCCTTCTTTCTTTTATAGCTTTTCTATATAAGCTAAATGTCACAATATCAGTGAAAGCCTTCACTTGATACTCATGGATCTTTCTTCTCTTTACAGGAGGACCATCCGAAGTGCAGGAGTGTGTTCTGTAATGTCCGCAGTAAGAACTTCTGTGGACATCAATATTGCAGGGGGCACGCAGTATGCACAGCCTCCAGAGGTGATCTCCGCTATTGGGACCCTCAGATTTGTACAGTTTGTTCTAACCTCATTACCAAGTCTTTTGACGACCCTAAGTCAATGGAGTCAAGGGATGCTGCCAGGGAAACGTTACGATCCTGGGTGAGGGGTTTTCAGAAAAACACCTCAGGTCCCTACATTCCAAATGAGAAGATGAGGGCCTACCTTTTCCCTAAAGCATCGGCTGATGCAATCATCCCCCAGCCTCAGGTGGAGATACCAATTGCCCAGAATCCGGTAGATTCTGAAGTCTCAGTTGCCCTTCAAGACATCCAATTGGACGATAGGATGTCGGAGGTGTTGGATTCTACTGAGAAGGACCTTCTAGGAAAAGGTCAGGAAGAGGAGCTGTTCGAGGCTCCTCAAGTAGAAGAGGAAGATATCGACAAAGTATCGGTTACATCGGTTCCGCACCCGGAACCTATTCCGTCTACATCGTCTGCTATCCCAGATGAACTGGGAAGGACTCTTTCTTCCATTGTTGAGATGATCCAACAAATTCAAAGGAAGAATGATGAGAAGGAAGCTGCAATGAAACTAGAGATACGTAGAATTGCAGCATCATGTGGGCCCCAGAAGCGGCTCAGCTTGAAGGATCTTCCTTTGTGCTCGGATACCAATCCTTGGAGGTATGCTGAACACATGCCAATGACAACCGGGAAGATCGTGATTTCAGAAAAGTTGGGAGCAATTCCCCTGGAAGAAGTGGAATTTTGGCCCAACAAAGATTTTTATCCGGACTGCTATGTCCGTCTTAGGAAGGAGCTAGCCTCAAAGGAGGAGACGGAGCCGAAGGAAGTCATAGTTTTTTACCATATTAAAGCTCATATGTTACTAGCGAGCTCGATGAAAGAGAGGGGCTTACTAATTCAAAGGTGCCCGCCTTGAGTAAGAAGCTTCCCTCCTTTGTGGCCTCTCCTTCCGGAGCCTTTAACTTCTTGGAAAAGGGATATAAGGCAGCCTTAAAGGCAGTGGAGGCAGGGAAAAATTCCCCTCCTTGGAGGAGTGCAAGACGTTATCTCTGACCTTGCCCTTGGACCAAGAAGACTGGAAGGACGTACACCTTACCTTCTCAGACGGGAAGCTGGAAGCTGATACTGCTGAACCCCAGTTCGGTGAGGCACTTCCAAAACTGTCGGAGGTTCTCTTGCGGAGAGAGCAAGAGACAAAGGAAAGACTTGCGGCATCGATGTCGTTGCAAACACTAGAAACGATGGCAAGTGACCCCAAGATCCAGGACATGTTCATGGTTGTGGCCAAAATCCATCTGGCCACAGTTACGAAGGATCTCTATAGCTTCATTAAAGCTAGGAGAGCCTATAGAGAATTCATGTTCGCCTCGGCTGCGGTGAGGCACGAACCGAGGAAACTGATCTCCTTTCGTATTTGGGGTAAAGACCTCTTTCCCAATGAAGTGGTTAAAGAGGTAGTAGACAAAGCTGCCACAGAGAATAGGAACCTTCTCAAAAAGTGGGGCTTAGATCTCAAGAGAGAGTCTTCTCCGGATGAGGGTCCCAAACCCAAGAGGAAGACGAAAAGGCCTAGGCCATCCTCTCGGCCGGCTAAATCCTACCGACAGCAACAACAAACACTTCCTGTGACCACGGTACCTTAGATAGTGGCACAACCTCCAACCACGTACCAGCTTGTACCTCAACAAGTGGCGACACAGTCACCAGTTTTTAACCCAGCCTTCGAAAGGCGGACTTCTTCCTTTAATTCGAGAGCTAGAGGAACAGCCAGACGTTCTTCTAGACGCCCTTCAACAGGAAGGGGATATAGGGGAGGACGCGGTCAAGGAGGCAAGGCCTCAGGTCCACAACAGCAGAAGTAAGATACTTCAAGAGGGAGGGAGACTACAGCTATTTAGGAATCGGTGGACCTTCAATCCCTGGGCCCACAGCCTAATTAAAAATGGACTAGGTTGTATCTGGAGCACGCCTCCACCTCAATTTCCTCCATTCTTCCAACACTCATCCCCCGTTCTGAAAGAATATGTCTGAGAACTCTTAGACAAAAGAGTAATCCAGAAAGTTATGTCCATAAAATTCCAAGGAAGGCTGTTTTGTGTTCCAAAGAAGGACTCAGTAAAACTCAGAGTTATTCTAGACTTGTCGCCACTTAACAAGTTCATAGTGAACTACAAGTTCAGAATGCTCAAGCTTCAGCACACAAGGACCCTACTGCCCAGAAGGGCATATACTGTCTCTATAGACTTGTCTGACGCTTATTGGCACGTTCCAATTAATCGTCACCTCTCCTCCTACCTAGGCTTCAAGTTACATAGAAAACTTTACGCCTTCAGATCCATGCCTTTCGGGCTAAACATAGCCCCAAGGTTCTTCACGAAGCTCGCGAACGCAGCCGTCCATCAATTACGCCTAAAGGGGGTCCAAGTAGTAGCCTACTTGGACGATTGGCTGGTGTGGGCAGCATCCAGAACAGAATGCATGCAAGCTTCTAAGATAGTGATCCAGTTCCTGGAACATCTGGGATTCAATATCAACATCAAAAAGTCTCATCTTTCTCCAACTCAAAAATTTCAGTGGTTGGGAATCCACTGGAATTTGGAGTTACATCGGCTTTCCATTCCTAGTAAGAAGAGGAAAGAAATAGCAGGATCTGTCAAGAGACTATTGAAATCTAAACGGATATCAAGATGCGAACAGGGGAGAGTGTAGGGCTCTCTACAGTTTGCTTCGATAACAGATCCAGTGCTAAGAGCACAGCTTAAGGATGCAACAGGATTCTGGAGAAAATACGCATCAAAAGCGCGAAGAGATCTAATAAGACCGCTACCAACTCGACTGCGAACGCTTCTCAAGCCGTTGTCCAATGCCAAGCAATTGAAGAAATCAATACTTCTTCAACCTCCTCCCCCGTCAGTAACTATCCACACAGACGCTTCAAAGGAAGGCTGGGGAGGCCACTCTCATCAGATGAGAGTCAAGGAGGTTGGTTCAATCTTTTCAAGTCATTTCACAACAACTTTCTAGAAGCCATGGCAGTACTTCTGACACTGAAGAAAGTTTCTCCTCATCACTCGACCCACATAAGGCTGGTTCTAGACAGCGAGGTGGTAGTGAGATGCCTGAATCGACAAGGGTCGAGGTCACCTCAAATCAACCAAGTGATGTTGGTCATATTCTGTTTGGTGGAAAGGAAGAAATGGCACCTGTCAGCAGTTCACATTCAACTGTTCCGCAATGTGAAAGCGGACGCTCTATCTAGGTTTACATCTATAGAGTCAGAATGGCCCCTTGACCCAAGATCGTTCTCCTTCATCTCGAGTCAATTCCCAGAGCTGCAGATAGACCTCTTTGCGACAAAACACAACAAGAAAATAGATCTGTTAGCGGAGGCAGTGAACGCAATGTCCCTGGACTGAAACAGATGGTCCAGTATCTATCTATTCCCTCCGCACAACCATCTTTTGAAGGTCCTCGATAAGCTGAGATCCTTCAAAGGGAAAGCAGCAATAGTGGCCCAAAAGTGGCCAATTAGCGTGTGGTTCCCTCTGGCATTGGAACTACGACTAAATTCGTACCGCTACCGGATCCATCGACTGTCTTCGCTCCATCAGAGAAAACACGGAACCTACATCTCATGATTTTCTCTCCTTAACAATGAGAAAAAGATTCAATGTTTAAAAGTCAGTTTAGACTTTTGGAGGAAACCAGAAGACATTATGAGGTTTCAGGGAATAAATAGCTATCCTTTGTCAAGGCGAAGAAACCGAAAGAAATCCCGAGAGAGTCCTATTTATCATTCTTCATTTACCTTCATGAGCAAGGTTTAGCAGCCAACACAATTCTATTGTTCAAGCCGGCCTTGACAAGTCAGATACCATATGCCTTACAGGTCGACCTTTCTAACGACGTTCTTAGTGAAATAGCCCTTCAGCGCTTCCAAAGACCCTTTGCATGGTCATTAGATATGATTCCTCATTGTGTATAAATAATGAACAATGAGGAATGTGCTTAGAAGGTTCTGAATTTAAGTCATATTTCTGTTTGTAATCGCTTTGTGGGCCAGAGTTATGAAATAGTGGCTCTCTCTAGAGAGGAAGGCCACATCCAGTTCTTGGAGGGAGAACTTAATCTATTTCCAGACCCAACGTTTCTTACCAGGAACAAGCTACCCGCCAACAGGTGGGGTCCCTAGAGAATCTGCCCTCTGAAGTAAGATGCATCTCTATGTCCAGTGGAGTGCCTAAAGGTCTATCTTCATAGAACTTCAAACTTCATGGGAGGACAGCTGTTCAGAAGAGAAACCCTGGGTTAAAAGTTATCTATAAGTAAGGGCGAAATTCACCCATGTTATTCGCAGAACGGATCCAGACAGTACACCCATTAGTCATGATCTAAGGAGAGTTGCCTCTTCCATAAATTTTCTTTAATTATATGGATTTTGAACATCCTTGTTTGCACACCGGCTAGTAGTCATCCAAAGCGTTCTTTATGCACTATGCGAAGCAACTTATGAGATCTCTGGTAGCAGCAGGTAGAATTCTTTAACCTTTTGTTTTAGGTCTGCGAGGAACAGTGTAATTAATTTGGGACGAATAATTAAGAGATTGCTCGTGTAGTCACTGTATGTTACTACACGCTGAGCGATAGGCCACGAAAGTGTCCTTTCGAACTGTTCCATTGATGACGGTAATCTATAGCATAATACGAACACTTGTGCCAAGCGTTTTTTACGCTAGTGTCCTTAAACAGTACACAGACTATATCATTATTATTAATAATTCAATTGAAGTGGCAAATATGTTTCCTAGTATATGAAACAATATTTTCTGTTGATTGTTTTTCTTTATGCTTTTACGCATATCATCCACATTTTATAAATTTTACAAATGATGATCTGATATGTAGGTTTATTAAATTTTAATAAACTAGTTCATAGTGAACCTTGCGTCTTATTTGCCCACATTCATTTTATTAGAAATGTACTGAGCATTAAGATTAAAATATGGATATTTTTATCATGGTATGTCTTTCGAGACTGTTCCTTGATTCAAGCAAATGTCTACTCACTCTAACCCTTCCTTGGAAGGGTTGACGTCGTACCCTAACGGGTTGGTGGCAAAGAGGCAAAATTTGTTTATATGCGGATACAACCATTATCCAAGAGTTTATAAGAGTAGTCACATTGAGGAAGGTGTCACAAATTCATTCTGACATTGGTGACTCTTATTGAAACTTTGCTTTATATTGTATAGGGTGAGACCACTGTAAAAGCTTTTCATTTTGTCATCCATAAATTATTATGTACTCCTCGAGACTTTTTCCAGAGTCTAGTTCGACTTTTCCTTGTAGGGGGCAGGAAGCACTAACATAGTTCATGCTTAGATGAAATGATGTATGACGGTAACATCATAGGTCTCTAGGTCTAGACGGACCTGGAAAATATTTTCTTGAGAGTACGATACTGATTGAGAATCCACAGATACAGTAATGCTCTGGTAAACTTCCATCAGGACGACATGGCCTGAGCCCCCCAAAAAAACGGATTTTGAGCGAAGCGAAAAATTTATTTTTGGGTGAGGTAGCCATGTTGTCCTGATGGACCCGCCCTTCCTATTATTGTAAAAGGGCCTGTTGACACCTCCTTATAGTACAGTATCTATAACACCTCGTATATCGCTACAAGGAATAAAGAGGGCGCTATCACCTTCATCAGATACACACTGGAAACGGAATAGGAGAGATGCCTTATAAGCGGCTCTCTTTTCATTCTCGTTTCAGATTCTTGTCACTATACCCCCTCGAAGCGTTAATACTGTTCGGGATGAAGATAGCTATGGGATGTGTCAAGAATACGTCCTCTGATATTATGCGATATCCCTGTGAGATTATTTAGGGACATTCGCTCCAGGAGTTAAAATTCTGGATACCTTATGGTAAAATTCTCTGGGAATATCACTGTAGTCAAATATACCCTAAAAAGCTACCTAATAGGAACTTCCATCAGGACGACATGGCTACCTCACCCAAAATATAGATTTTTCGCTTCGCTCAAAATCCGTTATATATATATATATATATATATATATATATATATATATATATATATATGTATATATATATATATATATATATATATATATATATATATATATATATATATATATATATATATATATATATATATCTATATATATATATCTATATCTATATATATTTATATGTATATATATCTATATCTATATCTATATTTATATCTATATATATATATATATATATATATATATATATATATATATATATATATATATATATATATATATATATATATCTATATCTATATCTATATATATATATATATATATATATATATAAATATATATATATATATATATATATATATATATATATATATATATATATATATATATATATCTATATCTATATCTATATCTATATCTATATATATATATATATATATATATATATATATATATATATATATATATATCTATATATATATATATATATATATATATATATATATATATATATATATATATCTATATATATATATATATATATATATATATATAGATATAGATATAGATATATATATATATATATATATATATATATATATATTTTTTTTTATATATATATATATATCTATCTATCTATCTATCTATATATATATATATATATATATATATATATATATATATATATATATATATATATATATATAACTAATGGATTTTTGTTTGTTTTTCTGAATAATTTCATTTCACAACTCCATTCGGAGAATAAGCTTCCAAGTGCAATAAAAATTCGACTATTTGTTAAAGTAAATAACAGTATCAATTTGACGTTTATCTTCAACTCACAACTAAGTTACATATTTGGTATTATAAGAAGAAGCTAATATATCCTAATGTTCTTAATATAAATTTGAATAATTAAATATGTACTTAATAAAACAGCATTGTAAAAATCAGACTGATAAAGTCAATCACTTGAAATAGTAAAAACTCAAAAAACAGCATCAATTACTCAGTATAATTATCTTATTTAGGCCAAACATCCCTCTTTTGTGCCATTACATACCATATACATTTTATAGGAAATGGATTATGAAGTTCATAATAAGATCTTTGGGAGCGAAACTTAACGTAACAGCTTTCCTTATTTCCTTAAGCCTTAAGGTATCATTTGCCTGTGGTCTTTTTTTTTTTTTTTTTGTAAAAGTGTGCGCTGTTTTTCTATTATTATTATTATTAGTATTATTATTATTATTATTATTATTATTATTATTATTATTATTGTTGTTGTTGTTACATGCAAAGCTACAACCCTACTTGGAAAAGCATGATACTATAAGCCCAAGAGTTCCAACAGGTAAAAATAGCCCAGTAAGGAAAGAAAATATATAAACTATAAGAGAAGTGATAATAATTAACATAAAATATTTTCAGATCATTACCAACATTAGGTTAGACCTATCATATATAAAATATAAAAATTCATAAAAACCAGAGGAAGAGAAACCAGATAGAATAGCGCGCCAGAGAACTCTATCCCAAGACAGTGGAGGACTCTATTATTTTCGTAAAAGAGTTCACTGCTAGACCCTGAGGCAAAACACTTGAAGTTGGTCACATATTAAATATTCATCCCAACTTTCCCAGGTTTTCAACAACGGTAAAGGAACTGGTTTCTTGAAAAGGTCTTGTGACGTTATGAAACCTCTCTCTCTCTCTCTCTCTCTCTCTCTCTCTCTCTCTCTCTCTCTCTCTCTCTCTCTCTCTCTCTCTCTGTGAAAAATAAAGCAATAGAAAATGTGAATTGATTGCGGTAGAATTTGAATATGAAAAACTAATGAATATTATATTTTACAGACCCGAAATACTAAGGAGTTTGATATACTAATAGAAAAAATCGATGATATATGTAGAAACCATAAAGACTGGAATATACTCCTATCCGGACATTTTAACTTTCCTTTCGTGGAATGGAAAGAACGGATAGAAGAAAGTCGTTGTATATATATACACATAAAAGGTAAAGTAATAATGGCGCAGAAGATAAGTGGCAATTTTAAAAGCTTAAAGATATGCTATTAGAATTTAATATGCAGCAAATAAGCAACATTTCGGCAAGAAAGGAAAAAGTCCTAGATTTAGTATTTGTGAATAAAGTGAATTATGTTAAAAAATAATAGTGTATAACACGGGAATTTCAGACCACTATGTCATAGAATTAATAGTCCATTCCTAAGCAAGTGAACGCAGAGATAAACAAAGCACAAGACGATGGGAAGGGTATGGATAATACAATTCTTATATTAAGGGTATAAAATGGTCAGAAATAAATGAAGAACTGAACAAAGATTGGAAAAATTTATTTGTAAGTAACAATATACAGGTAAATACGGATATACTGTTCAAAATACTGGAGAAAATTGTTGAAAAATATGTACCGAAAAAAAATAAACATCAGACATGCATACCAAGAGACAGAAGGATCTTATTTCAGAAAATTTTAAAGTGGAAAAAAAAATCTTGCAAAAGAAAACAATGTAAGGAAAATGATGGAAATAAAAAGTAAGATAGAAAATGCAGAACAAAAGATTATACAAATGAAAGAAAATTTAAAAAGGGACTTAGAAAAAAGGACAATTCAAAATATCAGAAAAAAAATAAAAGACCCAAAGTACTTTACACCTATGAAAAAAAAAATATGAATAAAGGGAGATTAGAAATAGGCCCTCTTAGAATTGAAGGACGATTGACGAATAAAAAAAATAAATATGCAATATATTAGCAGAAAAATATAAGAGTGAACTCACGCCAACAATTGCGAATGAGAATAATGAAACAGAAATGAGAGAAGAAAATATTGAATATCTAACAGATATAGATATTAATTAAGCAGATTTTGTGCAGGCTATAAGCGAAATTAAAAATGGATTGGCAGCCGGACCTGATGGAGCTCCAGCCACTTTGTAAAAAGAAACTACACACACTATCGCGAGGCCGCTTGATATACTGCTAAGACAAAGTGTAGATATGAGCAAGATATATGTTGAACATGAATTAGCATATTTTCAAAAGTGGATCAAGACTAGAGGCAAGCAATTATAGATCTGTTAGTCTAACATCACATATTATGAGTGTATGAAAGGGTTGAAAATAATTTATTTTATATAGGTCATCAAGGTTTTGTTCCCGGAAAAAGTACACAAACCCAACTGAGAGCACATAAAAATATGATAAATGAAAAAGACACAGATATGATCTATCTAGATTTTGCAAAAGAAAAATTGACAATGTAGACCATAATATATAAGAGAAAAAAAATGAGAAATATTATTATTTTTGGAAAGATAGGAAAATGGGTTAAAGAATTTCTGCAAAACAGAAAACAGATAGTGGTTGCTAATGGCGAGAAATTAGATGAAACTCAGGTAATATCTGGCGTTCCACAGGGTACGGTATTAGCTGCACTGCTGTTTGTTATTATGATATCAGACATAGACTGTAATGTTAAAGACTCTCTAGTGAGAAGTTTTGCCGATGACACAAGAATAAGTAGAAAAATTACTTGAATTGAAGATAGGAACTCATTACAAAGAGTACTAAACAAAATATATGAATAGGCGGATATAAATAGGTTGTTATTCAACTCCAATAAATTTGAATCAATGAATTATGGAAACAGAGAAGGATTGGTATATGCATACAGGAGACCTAATAACGAGACAATCACAAACAAGGAAGCAATTAAAGACCTTGCTGTAATGTTGAATAGGAATATGTTACGCAACGACCAAATAGCAACACTGTTGGCCAAATATAAAGCAAAAATGGGAATGCTATTCAGAAACTTCAAAACAAGAAAAGCTGAACACATGATCATGCTTTACAAAACTTATGTACGTAGTACACTTGAGTACTGCAATGTGATATGATACCCACACTACCAAAAGAATATTGCACAAATAGAGAGTGTACAAAGGTCCTTTACTGCTAGAATAGAAGAAGTTACGGACTTTAACTACTGGGAAAGACTGCAATTTTTAGAATTGTACAGTCTAGAAAGGAGAAGAGAACACTACATAATAATACAAGCATGGAAGCAAATCAAAGGAATGACTGAAAAAATCACGGAGCTAAAAATATCAGAAGGAGCAAGCAGAGGTAGATTAATAGTGCCCAAAACTATACCAGGAGAACTAAGGAAGGCACAGAGGACATTAATCCAATACGCACCAGCATCGATAATGCAGCGACTATTTAATGCGCTGCCAGCTCATCCAAGAAACATATCAGGAGTGAGCGTAGATGTGTTCAAGAATAAACTGGAAAAATATCTAAGATGCATCCCACACCATCCAAGACTGGAAGATGCAAAATACACCGGAAGATGCATCAGCAACTCTCTGGTGGATGTACGAGGTGCGTCACACTGAGGGACCTGGGGAACCCAAACATAGAATAAGGTAAGGTAAGGTAAGGTAAGGCTCTCTCTCTCTCTCTCTCTCTCTCTCTCTCTCTCTCTCTCTCTCTCTCTCTCTCTCTCTCTCTCTCTCTCTCTCTCTCTCTCTATCTCTCTCTCTCTCGAATACTTGGACAAAAACCTTATCATGTAAAGTTTTTCTTATTTTGGTGTTTATGATGGAAATTGAAAGTTCGAGTGTGTTGCTTGGCATTAATAATTTTTTTTCTTTACATAATTGTGAACTTTTCATTAACACACGCACACACACATACACACACACACACACACACACATATATATATATATATATATATATATATATATAAATATATATATATATATATATATATATATATCTATATCTATATATCTATATATATATATATATATATATATATATATATATATATATATATATATATATATATATATATACATATAAGCCCCTGGGCTTATAGCCTCTTACTTCTCGAACTAGGGTTATAAATTCAGCTTAGCAAGTAGAATAATGATAATAATAATAATAATAATAATAATAATAATAAGAAGAAGAAGAAGAAGAAGAAGAAGAAGAAGAAGAAGAAGGAGGAGGAGGAGGAGGAGAGAGAATGTCCACTAACAAACTCAGTGACAACAATAGTTACCATTATTATTATTGTTATCGAAGTTACTATCAATGTAATTTATAAGATCTTGAGTAGTTACAAAAAACAATATTTTCTTTGAGAATTAAAGATTGGACACAAATATCCAGTGCTTGTGTTAGGAATATTTTAAGATAATTGCCAGGAAAAGATTTTAAGTTTCTATAAAACTTTTTATTACACATAATTTTTGGTCATACTTTTCCAATGTAACAGAAATATATAATAATCCTCCTGTTATACTAGATTTCCAACCTATCCACAAAAATTGTCGAATGTGGTTTGCATTTAATGTTTGCGGAACACTAGACCCCATACTTTTATTAAATGGGATTTTCTAATGAATCCTTCCGTATGAGTAATGATTGTTAAACTTTTCAAATGCATAATGCATATTAATAATGTTGATAACGAACCTTCCTTTTTATTTGTATCATAATATATCTTTCCTATAATGAAATCAACCTTGTTAGTCTATATTATTAGTATTATTATTTTTATCATTATTATTATCACTTGATAATCTACAACCCTAGTTGCAAGAGCAGGATGCTATAAGACCAAGGGCTCTCACAGGGAAAATAGCCCAGTGAGGAAAGGAAACAATGAAAAACAATAAGAACAGTAACAACATGGAAATAAATATCTCCTATATAAACTTAATAAAACTTTAACAAAACTATCGGAAGAGAAATAAGACAGAATAGTGTGCCCGAGTGTATTGTAACAACCGGGTGTCACACGATTGTACATAGTAACGAATTTTGTTTTGTTTTGTTTTTTTGCATATATTATGCTTTGTATCTCCGCTCTCCCTCGAACTGACAGGGACCTGAATAAACATGACTGTTTTTCTCACTGTGAACTGTTAGCAGAACCAGTTGTCGGTTGAACATGAAATTGCCTGTTATGTTTTTATGTCCTTTTTCCCTGGAGTTTATGTATATATAAACTGATGTTCTGTAATAAACTTCCACCCCACCGCCCACCCACCCCCACCGTCATTAATACTACGGTGGACTCCACAGAAGTTGGCGCCGCCCCATTAAGACTTTTGTCGTTCGTCTGCAGAGAGGCTTTTGCTTGGTTTCAGCGCTCAACCACCAAAGCAGATTATGCTTTCGCGGCGATACGCAAGGACACTTTCTCGGAAATATCCGACTGACTTTGTGTACACGGAGACACCCCAATAGCGTACGACACCCTTAAAACATACCTTCTGCAGCAGTACTCGCCGTCGCCAGCCGCCTGTATAGCAAAGCTTTTTCAGCTCTCTCAACAACCGTTGGGGGACCAAAGGGCATCGCTCGCCCTCAGGGAAATGACCAGTATTGCTCGCCTGCAAACTGCCGCAGACAGCTCTCTTCGTGAGGTGAACCTACTTCGTGCCCTTTGGATACACCGTTTACCCGAACCTGTATGCGCTGTCATACCTGATGTTCTGTAATAAAGTTACTCAGTTGCTTTCATCCTGCCTTCTTAATCAGAGCCTCTATCAGCCCGTCACAGTATCCTCAAGCAAGAGAACTGTATGTTAAAGAGTTCCATGTTAGACTTCTGATAACAAATCGTATCAAATTAAAGATTGTAGAAGCTGTATAATTTTTGAGATGAAGTACTTCTCCAATGATGCCGGCTTTTCTTTACAAGTCCTTCGATATAAATGAACTATGACTAGAAGGTGAACAATTGTTTGTTTTGGAAATATACATTATACATTATACAATATGGTAAGCAGCTCTTGTAGGAGAAGGACACCCCTAAATCAAACCATTGTTCTTTAGTCTTGGTTAGAGCCATAGCCACTGTTCCATGGTCTTCCATCAGGATGCTTGAAAACTTTAAATCAATCAATTAACCATGGTCTTCCACTGTCTTGGGTTAGAGGTACACTCGGGTACAGTATTCTATCTGATTTTCCTCTTCTTTTCTTAAAGTATTTATAGCATTTATAGGAAATAATTATTTTAATGTTTTTACTGTTCTTAAATTATTTTATTTTTCCTCGTTTCCTTTTCTAGTGGGCTATTTACTCTGTTGGAGCCACTGGTCTTATATTATCCTGATTTTGAAACTAGGGTTGTAGCTTTGCAAGTCATTATACTTATATTGGTGAGATTCGAAAAATCATCAGAATTCTAAGCATCTTGATAAAAGGACCGAATAAGACTTATCGGAATTTTTAGTGTGCATTTGCGCCCATGTTTGGAGTTCATCTGCCCGCGGACGTACATTAAATCTCAAACGCATGAAAATCAAGCTTTTTTCAACAAGAATACATAAGACAACTCTACAGAGAGAGAGAGAGAGAGAGAGAGAGAGAGAGAGAGAGAGAGAGAGAGAGAGAGAGAGAGATTTAGCATTGAGTCCCTATGTATACTATATACTGATGACAATGCATAAAATTCCAGACTTGTTCAAATTAATTTACGTTTGGTCAAGATAACAGATTAGGGTTAGAGGTTGTGGCGACCTATTGGGAAAGTCCCCGCATGGACGGAGGATTGTGTCCCGCTTAAAATCGGTTTTTTTTTTCTATTTTATTTTATTTATTTATTTTTTTTTTTTTGTAGGGAAGAGTATCCCATTAGGAAAGGAAATAAGGAAATAAGATAACGATATAAGAAGAAATAATCAATTAAAATTAAAAATTTTAGAAACAATAACAATTATTTATATGAATACGTATGTATGTATGTATGCATGTATGTATGTATGTATGTATGTATGTATGTTCAATTATGCCAACACACAAAAAAATAGTTTATGAACGTCCCATTGCTTTAAAGGGAAGGAGAGAATACTGATGAGAGATGAGGTGGGTGGTTTTGGAAAAGGCACACAAACACACACACACATGCACACACATATACAAGGCTGAAAAGGGCAGGTGTTATATTGTGAATGGAACGGCTTTTCTTTTGATGCTCCTCTCATCAAGGGAATCCGGTTCTGTGAATGGAGAAACGAGTCCAATATCCCTTTGAGAAAAAGAAGAGAGAACGCAAGGTGCATGTTTTATGCATCGATGCTAAGAATCCTTGATTTAGGAAGATTTGGGTATAAGAAGAACGAAAATGTAAAGAAACGAAAAGAAAAAAGAATCCGTTCATTTAACCTGGTTGCTAGGAAAATAACAAAAATATTTTATGCATTTAACCTGATTTTTAGGAAGATTTTGGTATTAGAAGACAAAAAGCAAAGGAAAAAAATCAATGTATTTAACCCAATGTTTAGGAAGATTGCGGTATAAGAAGAAAAGAAGTAAACAAAACAAAAATCGATGTTTCTAACCTAGTATTTAGGAAGATTGGGGTATAAAAAGAAAAAAAGTATAAACAATAAAAATATCTATGTATTTAACCTGGTGTTTAGGAAGATTGTGGTATAATAAGAAAAAAAGTTAAAAAACAAAAAGAATCCTATGTATTTAACCTGGTGTTTAGGAAGATTGTGGTATAATAAGAAAAATGTGAAGAAACAAAAAGAATCCTTTGTATTTGATCTAGTGTTTAGGAAGATTGGGGTATAAGAAGAAAAAATTTAAAATTAAAACAAAAATATCCATGTATTTAACCTGGTGTTCAGGAAGATTGTGGTAAAAGAAAAAATTGTAAAGAAACAGAAATTCCATGTATTTACCCTGATGTTTAGGAAGATTGTGGTATAGGAAGACAATAGTTAAAAAAAATCCATGCATTTAACCTGGTTGTTAGAAATATAACAAATAATTCTATGCATTTAACCGGGTGTTTAGGAAGATTATGATATAAGAAGACAAAAAGTAAAGGAAAAAAATCCATATATTTAACCTGGTGTTTAGGAAGTTTGTGGTTAAGAGGAAAATAGGTAAAGAAACAAAAGCTTTCTATGTATTTAACCTTGTGTTTAGGAAGATTGTAGTATAAGAAGAAAATAGGTAAAGAAACTGAAAAATTCTATGTATTCAACCTGGTGTTTAGGAAGATTGTGGTATAAGAAGAAAAAAGGTAATGAAACAAGGAATTTCCATGTATTTAACCTGGTATTTAGAGAGATTGTGGTTTAAGAAGAAACAAGGCAAAGAAACTAAAAGATTATATGTATTTAACCTGGTATTTAGGAAGATAGTGGTAAAAGAAAAAAAGGTAAAGAAACTCAAAATACTATGTATTTAAACTGGATATATTGTGGTGTCCACACGAAAAACCTACACATATACCTTCGTTTGATATTGATTACACATTCTCTAATATTCTATGTACGAAACCCCATAAAGAACAATAATAGATAATTATAACAATGGCCTATTTCTAAGATCTTCATAAACGAATAAACCATCAAGAAAAAAAAAAAAAAAAACACACACAAAAAAACTATTCGTGCATTATGGGAGCATAAGCTTGCCTTCTTCACCATAGAGGACTATTCTCTCTCTCTCTCTCTCTCTCTCTCTCTCTCTCTCTCTCTCTCTCTCTCTCTCTCTCTCTCTCTCTCTTAGTGACTGGAATTATTGACGCTGGGTGCATTTGATGCTGTTACCTTTCCATCCCGCAGCGCACGAACCACAGAGCTTAATGGCAAAGAGGATACGCCAAATACATTCCTTCTGGTAAGCTGCCAGAAGGCAGGATCACACATTGATACAGGGCGACTCTTAAAGGGATTACGTGTAAGATCACGAACAAAAGCAAGAAATATATGGAGGTAAAAAGACACACAAAGGAAAAAAAGGGGAAAATAACGTGAATAGTTAGTAGTAGTAGTAGAAGACCTAGGACCACATGGCTGAGGACTATGAAGCGTAAAGAAGAAGAAAATGCTTGTGGAAGTATTGAATTAAAAGCTAAAGATAGAGACGACTGGTGAAATCTAACCGAGGACCTTTACGTCAATAAGTGTAGGAGGACATGATGATGAATTAAGAACACAGACAACTTTACAGATTTATAGATATAGTATAGAGTAACAAATAATGAGAAGGCCTCATCAAACACAAGTCTTCCAGCAGCTGAAAATTCCCATTAACCTTTGACCCTTGAGTATGACATTGAAAGCCAGAATCCTCAGTGAAGTATGTATGGTAAATATGAATTATCTATCACTCATAACTATAAGATTAAATCTAGTATTAAAAGAAAGAGTAATTCCTACGGTAGGATGGACAGATAGAATGATGAGCAGACTGGTCAATACAAAGTGTATATGACCCATAGTCCTTTCTTACATACAATATCATTGAAATTAACAAATAACACAACTCATGGAAAAGCTGACTAACAGACTGACCGCAATAATAGCAGGTATCCCAACAGTTTGTTTGGAGAGGTAATCATTATATATTTATACGAAATAACAATAAAATAAAGTAAGTAATGGTCACACAAGGCAGATATTTCTGCAAAATTAGTGTTAACTGGCCCCTGCAACTCGACTTGTCCGTCTCTGGGAATAGGCTTGTCGTGGATTTTACCAAAACTTGTGTACAGGATGTGATTGGAAATCTATTAGAAATCCCATATTTCATCAATCGACTTAGACATTCACAAGAAATTCCTAGATTTTTTTCCAATAGACTGACGTGCTACGAAAGACCTGTGGTACAATTGGGATAGTTCAATCACAATTTGTAATAGCTCTCCAGCTTCCTAGGTTCCCTTAGCAAACTCCACTGCACTATAGTCTATTTTTTATAGCGGTAATATGCACCGACTCACAGGGGGTGCCCTTTTAGCTCGGAAAGGCTCCTGATACCTGATTGGTCAGAAGTATTTTTGTCCGAACACCTTCATTGTTCTCAAATAATTACCAAGTAATGTGAATCAAAACTTATTTACTAACCTACATTTCTTCATCACATATATGTTTTGTCTATAAACAATATGAAAGAATTAATATATTATAAAGTATCGTCATAGTAAGTCTACATTTAATAACCCAATCCTCCGAAGTCAACGACTGCAGCTTATGTTCGGATGCTCGCTTTGTAATTTTGTAATTTTTCAATATTTTAACACAAATTGGGAAAAAATACACTCGGCATAAGTTAAACATGTTATTATAAGCTTTTTTTAATACCAGAATATACCAAAAACATGGGAATTAATAAAACCCTATATTTTTGAAAACTTATGGGGAGGTAAAAGAACAGCCTGCAGCGGCCTAACGGGAAAACAGTCCCTTCTGGGTGTCATAGACGCAGTTTTTTTTTCCCCGTAATATAGTTCGGCCTATTCCTTTTAGTTTAAATAGTCTTGCATTGTCTCCCTTCGTAATATTTTACTTAGTATTTTCCCACATTCCTGATTCACACCTAATATCTATCTGTTTTCCCGGATATCCCTTCTTTCATATAGGCCTATGTGATATCCGCACTACGATTCCTTATTTCTTAGCCTCTGTGGAGAGTGTTGGCCTGAAGGGAAGCGCGTGCTAGTCTCAATAAAATAGTGTAGAAGCGGAAATAAAAAAAAAATACTATGCTTAATTTCATTTGATATAATGTGAGCTACTGAACAGGTTTACAAAATAGGCTATACTTGTTACACAGCATAAAATTTATGCTGTTATTATTATTTACATACTTACTGACGTAAGGTACAAAACATTAGGAATCGTAGTGCGGATATCACATAGGCCTATATGAAAGAAGGGATATCCGGGAAAATAGATAGATATTAGGTGAGAAACAGGAATGTGGGAAAATACTAAGTAAAATATTAAGAAGAGAGACAATGCAAGACTATTTTAACTGAAAGGAATAGGCCGAACTATATTACGGAAAAAAAACTGCGTCTATGATAATCAGAAGGGATTCTTTTCCAGCCAGGCCGCTGCAGGCTGTTCTTTTACCTCCATAATTTTTCACAAATATAAGGTTTTATTAATTCCATGTTTTGGTAAATTCTGGTATTCAAAGAAAGTTTATAATAACATGTTTACCTTATGCTGAGTGTAATTTATCCCAATTTGTGTTAAAATAGTTGAAAAATTACAAAATTACAAAGCGTGCATCCGAAAACAAGCTGCTGTCGTTGACTTCGGCGGATTGGGTTATTAAATGTAGACTTACCATGACGATACTTTATAATATATTTATTCTTTCAAATTGTTTATTGACAAAACATATATGTGATGAAGAAATATAGGTTAGTAAATAAGTTTTGATTCACATTACTTGGTAATTATTCGAGAACAATGAAGGTGATTGGACAAAAATACTTCCTACCAATCAGGTATCAGTAACCTTTCCGAGCTAAAAGGGCACTTCTTGCGAGTCAGTGCAAATATGCACCGCTATAAAAAATAGACTATAGTTCGCGTTTGAAGGCATATTTACTCGTATATCAGATCCAGGAGGCCTGATCAGGTCAATTGTGAGCGTACGGGGTGGAATGATGCTCTTGGGTGCCATAGCGTTAAAAATAGTAAAATCTTTGCGGCTAGATAGTAACTAAGGGCAAATGACAGGACATATTAGTAACCATAGTCTCCTGCAAAACTGATGCCGAAAGATATTGTCCTTAAAATATTTCCTCATTCCCTGGGGTGAGATGCGAGCATAGTAGCACAGTATCATCTACTGTACAGAGAGATTCAGGAACATCAAAAGTGGAAGCTTCAAGCATTAGCCAGATACGACAACTTAGGATCAGCTTTGCTTAGCTTAAGGGATACGAAACTGAGCCAGACGACCATATGATTGACAGGAAGACACTTAGTTACTCCAGAGAAAAATGGAGGAGAAAAGGAAGTAATGAAATGCTGTACCAGGTAGATACACTAGAACAGTTGACTTAACTTTGGACACATGCTATTCAAGACCATAGGTCATTATATAAAACCACATTTGTAGGACAAAGAAAAATTGGAGAGAGGGTATTCATAGGCGAAACTCGTGCAGTGCAGCCAGATAAAAAAAAATATAGTACAGGCGTAAATAACAAACAAAAGAAAACGAATTAAACAATGGCAAGTACAATAATAGTGTGTTTGCCTACCATTCCTAGGGAAGCAGATCGATCCCAGCCTAGGACAGTGAGTTTTAGCTGTTTATTAGGAAGGCCACTGCAGTGGTTGGGCACCACAGTGAAGGGTTGTGCTTGACTGGCTGACGTTCTGGTGATTATTTATTCTGGTGAAACTGGAACTGAAACCAGACACCTTGTAACCATTAAAAGAAAATATAATCATGGAACAGAAGTATATTGAAAATGCGGTTTGGTAGACTTTTACTTACTGAACAAAACACGAGAGAACAACTGGAGAAAGTTTATGGAAATACCATAGTCCTGTACCACGGTATTCCACTGTCTTGAGTTAGAGTTTTCTTGCTTAAGGGTACACTCAGGCACACCATTCGAGGTTATTTCTCTTCCTCCTTTTTTCAAGTTTTTATATATATATATTGTCACGTGAATTTTAAAATCAAAGCCTGTTATGGCTTAATTCACTAGGGTGAAGTAGACCGTTCCCTTATAAAAAGGATCATATACAAGGCAAATGGTAAAGAGCAGAAAGGAAACTATTTTCTTTATAACATAGTATTTATTACAAAAAAACTTAAACCTAAACAATACCAAACTAACACGAAAAATACATATCTAACACGAAAAATTAAATTTGACCAAGGTAAAATAGTCGGCACAAGACTTTCGGTCAACACCTAAAAGAAAACAGAAAATAAAAATGTTTTACAATAGCGACACCAGTTACACCAAAACTAACGTATCAACACAAAACCACAATACTTTCAAGTCACGTTTCATTAACATATTAAACATTTAATTAACATATAAAACAAAATTATAAAGTTACCTAAAAGAAACCCACGGAGAGATAAAGCACACGTAACAAAAGGTATCACCACCCAAGACGTATTACGATAAATGCTGTCCGCTCCTAAAACAAAATTACTCACATAAACAAACAATAATTATACACAATTTCTATATACAATATAGAATAACCATAGAACCCAACAACATGTCACGAAGATTACCTTGGGATTCTTTCAGTGTATGTAAGGGCTACTGGACCACGTCCTTATACAGCCCCAATACTCCTCAAAGCAGAGCACCTCTTTGCTTGCCGACGAGCTTCCGACTCCCGTAGTCAAAATCTCAGCTACGTTATCGCTTCGTTAACAAGCCGCAGCGAGAGTCAAATGAGTGAGCAGCACTTTTAATACCTAACAGGCAAACGTCCTAATACATGTCATTATATTACATGACAATATCTCCCTGATGATTTAAGAAATTGCAAAATTTCTTACAACCAAACAAAAAAAAATACTACTGGTACAAATCAAAAACCTGTACAGGAACATATATACATTACTTGAACATAACATATATACAAGGTCAATAACATACACAAGGTCAACACTTTACAAACATGTAACACATGCCCCAATCTATAAAAATCATACTACACAATTTTCGAAAGAAATCAAATTTTTACAACCTACTCAAGCAGTCTGGACCAACATTTTCTTTACCAGGAATATTATGTATGGTATATTCAAACTGTTGTAAATACATGGCCCAGCGCATTAGTCTACTGTTAATGTGACCAGCAGAGTTTAAGTACTTCAAAGGTTGGTGATCAGATTCTATGACGAATGCCTTCCCGTATAGATATTGGTAAAACTTCTTTACAGCCCACACTACTGCGAGGCATTCCTTCTCGATTACAGAGTAATTCTGCTCGGCACCTTTGAGTTTCCTGCTAGCATATTGCACTGGCCAACGTTCGCCATCAACATATTGCATAAGGATTGCCCCTAAACCCACATTTGATGCATCTACCTGCAACACAAAATCTTTGGTTAAATCAGGCAACCTAACTATTGGATGGCTACTTAAAATGTTCTTTAACTTTTCAAAAGATTCTTGGTGACACAGGCTCCAGTTTACTACATTGGGTTGAGATTTCATTATAAGATCTGTTAGAGGTGCAGCAATAGTAGCATAGTCAGGGATATAATGGCGATAGTATCCAGTCAAACCAAGAAAAGACTTTACCTCCCTTTTTGTCTTTGGTGTGTCTACATTTAATACCTTACTTACTTTGTCCTCAGCTGTCCGAGATATACCGTTACCGATCTTACTGCCCAAATACTCAACTGAAAAACAACCAATTTCCGTTTTGGACGGCTTAGCTGTGAGAAATGCTTTTCTTAAAATATCCAGTACCAGCCGCAGAGTTTCCTTGTGCTCTTCCCACCCCTGTGAATGAATCAAAATATCATCAACAAACAGCTCTACATTTTTCACACCATTAAATAATTTCCTCATCATACGGTTAAAAGTAGCACCAGCATTTACCAAACCAAATGGCATAGTTGTAAACTGTAGGAGTCCTCTATTAGTTTGAAAAGCGGTTACTTCTCTACTTTGTTTTTCTAAAGGTATTTGCCAATATCCTTTAGAGAGGTCAATTTTCGTAAAATACCTGCTCTTACTTACGCGAGTCATAATTAAGTTCTGATCTGGCATGGGTTCCGAATCAAATACCGTAAGCTTGTTTATCTTCCTAAAATCTAAGCACATCCGGTTACTGCCATCTTTTTTCTTTACCACTATCAAAGGTGTAGCATAAGGAGAATTTGAGCACTCGATAACTCCTAATTTGAGCATTCTTTCAATCTCCCTATCTATATCTTGCTGCAGAGCATAAGGTACAGGATATGGTCTACACCTTACAGGACCCTTACTAGACAGGTTTATCACATGTTCAATCACATTAGTTCTACCTGGTACATCAGTAAACACATTCTTGTATTCTTGTAATATTCTAGCTACCTCCTCCTTTTTATCTTCAGATAATTCCTGATTAATTTTAACATTAGACACGTCTTCACTCTGAATATCACTCGGCACAACTGTTACCTCATATTCATCACTATCCTCACTAATCACTGCCACACATGCAAGATCATCACCCTCCTGATCATCTGTGAAAAGTACAGCTCCAGATTTGAGATCCCCACTGCCCTCTGCCTCAACAGACTTACCCTTCACGTTATTGCCTTCGCTTATCCTATCATAGTATAACTTAAGCATGTTAATGTGGTATTTGCGCTCAACCCCATTAATATTAAGAACAAAATTATACCTATTAACTTTCTTTACCACTTCAAATGGACCTTGCCACTGCACTAGGAGCTTATTGTTACTTGTGGGCAACAGCAACAGGACCTTGTCCCCTTCATTTATTTCCCTTTTACAAGCATTTTTATCATAGTAACACTGATACTTATCTTTAGCCCTCTCTAACTCTTCTTGAGCCAGCCTACATGTATCCTGTAACCTTTCTCTCATGTCTACTACATACTCGTACGTGGTCCTCGTGCTATCCTCAATTGCATTATCTTCATTTTCCCACAGCTCCCTCAATAAACTAAGTGGTCCCCTCACAGTATGACCATATACTAACTCAAACGGGGAGAATTTGGTACTAGACTGCGGAACTTCACGATATGCAAATAATAAAGGATCAATGTACCTAGGCCACATCTTTGGTTGTTCTGTACACATACGTCTGAGCATTTTCTTCAACACTCCATTAAACTTTTCTACTAAACCATTGCACATAGCATGATATGGGGTAGTAGTAATACTCTTAATAGATAACAAGCGATTAAATTCACGCATTACTTCAGAGGTGAACTGTGTTCCTCTGTCAGATAACACCTCCTTTGGAATTCCCACTCGACTGAATACCGACAGCAAAGCCTCAGCTACAGTGACTGAATCTATATTCTTCAGAGCTACTGCCTCAGGATAACGTGTAGCATAGTCAACAATGGTGAGAATATATCTTGATCCGTCACTGGCACGGGGTTCAATCGGACCCACTATGTCCACCGCAACACGCTGAAAGGGTTCTTGAATCAGGGGCATTCTTCCCAACTTCACCTTTTTAACTCTTCCCTTGTCAACCGTGCGTTGACAAGCGTCACACGACCTGCAAAATCTTGTTATCTGCACCGACATACCTGGCCAATAAAAATTACTTTGTATACGTGCTGTGGTTTTCTGTATTCCTAAATGTCCACTCATTAAGGAATCGTGAGCCAATTCTATTACTGCATGACGAAATTTATCAGGAACAACTAACTGATCATTAATCATGCATTCATTTTGCACTCTACAATATAATATACCTTTCTTGATTACGAAGCAATGAGATTTATTTTCATTCTTCACAAAGACCCTATTTGACTTCGCATGCTCAAAAACCTTTTTTAGCGTCCCATCTTCAGCCTGTAATTTCCTTATATTCTCTTTCTGCATTAAATTTATAACTTCTTTGACCTTAAGCTTTGACGGTCCCTTTAACTTTTTCTCTTGCATTTGACTCTGCAGTCGGGTAGTAACAGCACTAACCTCCGTACTCAACCCGTCAGTCGAACCATCAATAGCCCCAATCACTAAATCATAAATAGGATCAGGCATGCAGGCAGCTAAGGTTTCGCCCGTGAAATATGGCGAGACAACATCAACAATAGCCTCAGGATATCTAAAAACTTGGTTATTAGCCATTTTAAGGTCAACATACTTACCAGTAAACTTGTGTTTCGGCACTAAAGCCCTCTTAACTAACACCGTGGTACACCCGGGATCACGAAATACATTAACCTCTACTCCTTCCACTGTACCTTTATCCACCATTAACTTGCCCCCGTGACCAACCACAGCTGCTTTCTCTGTCGCACCCTTACTCGCACCTTTACGTTTTGGACCCCCAAACCTTTCAAAACAATCTTTAGCAAGGTGATTACCACGACCACATACGTAACAATTTCTTGCCGTAACCTTCCTATCACTATCGGCATCCGTTTGCCATTTACTATCCCCAGTGGTAACTTTACTTGCAGAGGCACCGTGCTTTTCATGACCACCACTTAAACCCTTTTTGCCATAATTTAAATGGGCCTCCATATACATCTCGGCATATTTTACAACTTGATCAAATGTTTTCATTTCATGTTCCTTCAAAAATACAACCATATCTTTGTCACAAGCATTTAAAAATTGTTCTATTAAAATTAAATCAAACAAGTCATCAAATGTTTCTTCACAATCTGCTAATTCCACCCACCTCTTAAGGTTATTTTTCAATCTATTCCCAAATTGCTGAGCGGTCTCGTTCTTAAAGAATTTACAGTTACGAAATTTCAATCTATATCCTTCCGAAGTACACTGAAAACAACGTAATAATGCCTCTTTAACACTATCGAAATCTTTAGCTTCAACAGGTGATAGGTGCTGGTAAGTTTCCAAAGCTTTCCCTTGTAATAATGATGCTAAACTAACAGCCCAAATGTCTTTGCTCCAGCCAGCACTAACGGCTAAACGTTCAAATCTTAAAATATAGGCGTCAATACTATCAGTTATATAATTAAAAACAGGCAGTTTAGGTAGCGAGGGTTTACACAAACTAGAATCTTTTTCATTTCCCTGCATCTGTAACTTTAATCGTTCGACTTCTAATTGCTGCTTTCGTATTTCCCTTTCTACTGCCCTTTCTTCTCTCTCTCTTTCCCTTTCTTCTCTCTCCATTTCCCTTTCCCTTTCTAGTGCCCGCTCTCGAATAAGTCTTTCCTTTTCAACAAAATCCCTTAAATTATCACCTTCGTAACCCATTTCCTTCCCCAAACTAACAATTTCTTTTAAAGTACTCATATCTAAAAGCTTCACAGACCTTATCTGCAATACACCATACAGTCTTGTAAAATGAATGAACGGCCCCTGTTCGGGCGCCAAATTGTCACGTGAATTTTAAAATCAAAGCCTGTTATGGCTTAATTCACTAGGGTGAAGTAGACCGTTCCCTTATAAAAAGGATCATATACAAGGCAAATGGTAAGAGCAGAAAGGAAACTATTTTCTTTATAACATAGTATTTATTACAAAAAAACTTAAACCTAAACAATACCAAACTAACACGAAAAATACATATCTAACACGAAAAATACATATCTAACACACAGCAACGTATAACGTAATTAAATTTGACCAAGGTAAAATAGTCGGCACAAGACTTTCGGTCAACACCTAAAAGAAAACAGAAAATAAAAATGTTTTACAATAGCGACACCAGTTACACCAAAACTAACGTATCAACACAAAACCACAATACTTTCAAGTCACGTTTCATTAACATATTAAACATTTAATTAACATATAAAACAAAATTATAAAGTTACCTAAAAGAAACCCACGGAGAGATAAAGCACACGTAACAAAAGGTATCACCACCCAAGACGTATTACGATAAATGCTGTCCGCTCCTAAAACAAAATTACTCACATAAACAAACAATAATTATACACACTTTCTATATACAATATAGAATAACCATAGAACCCAACAACATGTCACGAAGATTACCTTGGGATTCTTTCAGTGTATGTAAGGGCTACTGGACCACGTCCTTATACAGCCCCAATACTCCTCAAAGCAGAGCACCTCTTTGCTTGCCGACGAGCTTCCGACTCCCGTAGTCAAAATCTCAGCTACGTTATCGCTTCGTTAACAAGCCGCAGCGAGAGTCAAATGAGTGAGCAGCACTTTTAATACCTAACAGGCAAACGTCCTAATACATGTCATTATATTACATGACATATATATATAAAAGATTAAATCTAATGTGTCAGTGTTCCTAAAATATTTAATTTTACCTCGTTATTAGTTGTCTTACAGTTTTTGTATTTCCTTGGTTCCTTTCCTAACTGGACTATTTTACCTTGCTGTAGGGTTTTAGCTTATCTTATAATAATAATAATAATAATAATAATAATAATAATAATAATAATAATAATAATAATAAATAGATAAAGACAAAAGAAGGTTGTTATGAAAGAAAAGTTTGAAAGGAAAAAAAATATCCAGAATGAAAAAGAAAGATAGAAAAGAGAGTAGATGAGATAGGAGGACCAACAAGAAAAACTGTGAATTCTGGAATAAAAACTAAAAGATAGGAGTAAGAGACTGAGAGGGAAAAGCATATTAGATGCCGGACATAACTCAATGGAAAGATTTCGTGAACCCAAAGGGGATTATTGGTAACGGAGAAGACACATGAAACATATATTTCATGAAGGATTTGTGAAGAATAACTCGAAGGAAACGTATCTAACAGAGGGGAAATAGATGATATGGAAGTCTCTTGAAGAAAACATTGCACCCAAAAAAAAAATCTTGGGATAGATTTCGAAGATAAATATAAGACGGAGGGAACAATTCGGAAATGATATAAGTAAACTTGGTAGAGGTGGATTAGATAAGGTAAATGATAAAGAAGATAAAGAAGATGATAAAGCAGAGGATAAAGAAGATCAAGCAGATGATAAAGAAGACAAAGCCTATGCCAAAGATAAAGTAGATGACAGAGAAATAGAGTATATGACAAAAATACCATCGGATAAAAATCCTGGAATAGATTTCGAAAATAAATGAACGATGGAGGAAACAATTCGGGAATGAGATAAATAAACTCCGTATAGGAGGATAAGATAAAGAATATGATAAAGAACATAAAGTAGATGTTAAAAGAAGATAAAATAGATAACAAAGATGATAAGGAAGAAGACAAAGAAAATAAAGCAGATGACAAAGTAGTCAAAGGCTATGACAAAAATAAAGTAGATGGCAAAGAAAATAAAGTAGGTGCCAAAGAAGATGAAGTCGATGACAAAGGAGATAAAGCAGATAACAAAGAAGATAAAGCAGATGGTATAGAAAATAAAGTAGATGATAAAGAAGATGGAGCAGATGACAAATAAGATAAAGCAAATTATGAAGAAAATAAAGCAGATGACAAAGAAGATGAAGCACATAACAAAAGATAAAATAGATAAAAAAAATCAAGTAGATGACAAAGATGATAAATCAGATGAGAAGGAAAAAAATAAATGAAAAAAGATTATAAAGCATATAACAAAGAAGATATCGAGGTACAAAGGTTTTGGAAAGGGGCGAGGCAGTCTAAAGGTTTAAAGGCCACTCGCGAATGGAAGAGGCAAGGAGTCGTGACACTGCCCTTGCAAATGGGACAAGGCTCTAGAGATTGGCCATATATACCTTTGATAAGAGGCCAAGCCCCCTTTTTTCATCCAAGCTAGGCCCAGGAAGGGCCAGGCAATGGCTGTTTATTTTTTAGAAGTTGACCTATAGGCTCCCCCAAACACCTCAACCTAAGCTCACAAGGATGGTGAAGTTACAGACACTAAAGGAACTAACGAGTTTGAACGGGATTCAAACACCAGTCTGACGATCACCAGGTAGAGACGTTACCAAATTGGACACCACAACCTTAAGATAATTTCAAGAATGCAAATAGATACGACGGGAACATATAAATCTGTAAAATTGTAAATCAAGTAAGTCAAAATAGTAAATAAAATTGCTTAACGTTCATTTGCACGAATATAATTCAGTAAAAAAATTAATACTTTCTAACCAAAAAAAAAAAAAAGAAAAAAGGTAAAATAACCCTTCTAATAAAAGATAAATAAAAAAAAGTAAAAAAAAAAAACAACAAAAAATACTAGATTTGGCTATGCATGCACAGTATGCCAATGTGTATGTCCCACTTCTTTGGTGCTCCTAACTCCAGAAGTTTGAAGATTTCCTCTGCATTTGAATATAATCGTGGTCTCGAACATAAAAAAAAAAAAAAAAAAAAAAAAAAAAAAAACAAAGGACGAGGCCGTTATGTGAAGTCCTTTCGATCGGGCCAACGTTAAGTTTTAATTAACTTTTTATAACTTGATCCCCTTTTAAAGTCAACCACTCTCTCTCTCTCTCTCTCTCTCTCTCTCTCTCTCTCTCTCTCTCTCTCTCTCTCTCTCTCTCTCTCTCTAATGTGTAGTTTAATCATCTATTTCATCTAGATAAAATATAAAAAAGAAAACTTTGGTCAATATATTTTTCCATTCGCAGACAGACAGACAGACAAGGTGGGAAGGGTATACAAACTCGCTGTTTATTTAAATTGACCAAAAAAACCATCGAAATATAATAGTATTGTACGAGTGGATTGTTATATTATAACAGACAGGCAAGAGGAATGCATAAAATATTTATTAAACAGACAACGAGCTTATATACAAGTATTTGCGAGC
>NC_090750.1:19268445-19273445 GCF_036898095.1 Palaemon carinicauda
TATATATATATATATATATATATATATATAACTATAGTATATATATATATATATATATATATATATATATAGTATATATTTAATATATATATATATATATATATATATATATATATATATATATATATATATATATATACATATATATATGTATATATATATGTATATATATATGTATATATATATGTATATATATATGTTTATATATATATATATGTATATATATATATAAACATATATATATACATATATATATACATATATATATACATATATATATACATATATATATGTATATATATATATATATATATATATATATATATATATATATATATATATATATATATATATATATAATATACATATATATAATATACATATATATAATATATATATATATATATATATATATATAATATATATAATATATATATATATATATATATATATGTACTGGGATGTTCAAGGATGGACCATAAGTTGTAACAGTTTTTTATTGCCAACGATAAGTTTCAACCTGAAATACATATTCCATGTAATAAAAAATAATACAATCCAACCAGCTATACAAATTTTGAATTTCCCTAATTTTCCCGATTTAATCATCAAAAAAAATAATCTTTCTCCTTAATACAACCCTCATAGTAATTTACATGAACAATCCATATTGGTATGTATAATTTTAATAATAACTATTTTTATAGCAATGTAAATAAATACCACTTTAAACTACGGTACTGTAGCCACTAAAACACTCGGCATCAAATTAAATGTACTCACACCATTAAACATTACTGTTTTATACATAGAATCCAATTACCAATAAGGGCAATTCCAAATGAAATATCATATAACATCCATAATACACTGTATTGCACTCACTTCAATGGCCTCACTATCACAGGCCTTGAACCCCAGTAGGAAAATGCCAAACACAAATATCCCATCACCTGCCGGCCTTACATGTCACCGACTTCATTCCTGTGTCTACATCAACAAAAATAACACTTGCCACCACCAGTCGACACGATAGGCAGTACCAAAGTGGTTAGCAAATTTTTCGGTAGTTCGCCTGCTAACCGTGCGACATTTAGATATGGATAAGACAAAAGATATTCCAGATGCGCAATAAGTTACAATTCGCTCCAACCCACATCAACATTTAAATAAATATATCCTTATAGTATAATAAATTTTATCATGTTAATGATACACTCCCCCACCATTAGTGGCAAATTACCGATACCCTATCCAAAAGGGTCAACTACGTATGAATACATTGTTCTTCTATTGGTAATAACACCACCAACCTGTGTACTGATCTACACATAATCTTATCCACTCCACCATCATATCCCTTCCCATGCTTTATAATCTTATACCTTAAATCAACATCACGGACAACGCCATCTTGTCCTGGATCAGCTTAATCACCTGTGCTAGTTTCCATGCCCCCCTTACAACATTACTATCTTGCACAAGTACCACATCTCCAACTCTTACATTCCTTCTTGTTGTATGCCATTTCTGCCTGATTAACAATGAAGGAAAATAGTCTCGGTGCCACTTTTTCCAGAAGGATTCTATTATACTTTGTATAAACTTTAATCTCCTTTTGTGATCCCCACTAATATCGTACATACCACTTGGACAAAAGCAAGTGGACCGACCAAGCAACAGATCATTGGGGCAGAGGTATCCCCCCAACTCTAAACTAAATCCAGGTTTTGTACCAATTGGTCTTTCATTCATCAGATTAGCAATACTAAACAAAGCAGTTTGTAACTCTCCAAAATTCAATACAGAATCTCCCACACTAATACAAAGACACCTTTTGACAGATTTGATCAGGGCTTCACTTGCCCCATTATACCAAGGTGCGTCACTAGGCATATTAAAGATCCAAGTTACCCCTTCCTTTTCTCCAATGTTTTCTATTTTCTTGCTTGCTGATATCAACTGAGTTCCCTTATCTGAATATATAATTTTAGGAGCTCCTCTAATAGCAATAAACCTTTGAAATGTGGTCAGAAAATCATCAGTACTGTATCCTTCAGCCAAATCTAAGTGAACAGCTCTAGTAACTAAACAGTTAAATATAACACCAAAGGCTTTACCATGAGTTCTCCTTTTAACCGTGTCTCTTATTGTTAAGGGTCCAAACAAATCTATAGCTGTGTAATAGAAAGGTTGGAGCAGGTTTCATTCTTTCTATCCTCATTTGACCCATGCATTGGTCTTCTAACTTCTTTGTTAACTTCCTACATGTCACACATTGATTTTTTATTGCCTTTATTATTTTTCTGGCCCCTGGAATCCAGAATTTTCTTTGTAACTTTGCCAGAGTAGTCTCTATGCCAGCATGGTCAACCCCATGTACATATGATATATACAATCTAGTAACTGGATGATTTGCTGGTAGCAACATATAGTCTTCTCTATTCCAATTTTCCTTTAGCCACTTAGAAATTCTTTGTCCTACTACTATGACTCCATTCTTAATTGAAGGTCCTAATCTTCTGAACCTAACTTTCCAATCCGTCATGTCCCTTTGCATCTCTCTAACCCACATTAGTTCTGCTTTAGTAATGCCTTGAACTGTTGGTTCCCTCAGCATACCCTTAAAGGATCTGCATTTGAAAACATTCATTACCCTGCATGTAACTCTTAGTAGTTTGTAATAATCACTAAATCTATTAACATCAACCATGTGTATTACATGGTTCTGACTTACTTTAGCAACAGCCATGACAACACCTACTCTATCAGTTAGTTCAATTTCACAATCTTGTTTGATAGGCCATTTTGAAATTGGTAATGTTAGGAATTTTGGTCCATTTTGCCAGGCAGAATTTTCACCCATTTTTTCTGGACTACACGGTTTAGAGGTCATATCAGCAACATTTTGAATCGAATCAACCCACCACCATTCCCTTGAATCAGTTTTTATTTGTATCTCTGCAATGCGTACAGCAACAAATGTGTTGAATCCATGGGACTCCTTTTGAATTTGTGATCTTACAATTGTCGAGTCAACTATGTGATAAACCGACTCAAACTCCCATGAAAACTCCTTTACTATGAGTTCTCTCATCCTAGCAGCTATGAGAGCACCACATAATTCCAGACGAGGAATAGACATTTGTTTCACTGGTGCAATCTTATTTTTTGCCATTATCAGACTTGATTCAAACTTACTATCACTGATTTGCCACCTCACATATGCACAAGCCCCATATGCTTGCGTGCTACCATCAGAAAATATTACTAGGTTCGGCTTACCAAAAGCATTAGATGGCTTTAAGGGTCTTCTAAAAGTTAATGACTCCAGTCCATACAATTCTTTGAAAAACGCTTTCCATTCGTTCATCATGGAATCATCAAGTGGATCATCCCACTTGATTCCACCACCATTTGAGTTTCCTTTGGAAATCATGGATCTCATCAAGATCTTAGCTTTGAGTAATACTGGTATAACCAACCCTAATGGATCATACAACGATGCAATTTGACTCAATATCTTTCTGCGTGTTAATATTTCTGGAAATTTATAATCAAATTCACTTATATCTAAATTTGGACCACTCCTAACCTTTCTTATTCTTGGTGTAAAGTTGAGTCTTACAGCAAAGGAAAAATAGTCATCTACAGGATTCCATTTTAAACCTAAGATTTTCTCACTATCAGATTCTATTATTCTTATATTGCAGTTTTCATAATGCCCGCTGACTATCCAGTGCTTTATTCTGAAACTTCCCTGCGACAATACCCTTTCAGTATCCTGTATCAATTTGATTGCATTCTCAATGGTATCAGTAGAATACAGTATATCATCTACATATGTATTATTAAGAATCATATCTTGCACATCCTGGGATTCCTTACCGAATTTTTCTACTGTATGTCTCAAAGCTACCATAGCTATAGTACCACTGGGCCTATCTCCAAATGTTACTGTGGTAAGAACATACTGATCAGGTGGCCTACTCTCATCCAAGTCCCTCCATACAAATCTATGTGTATGTTCATCTAGTGTGCTGAGTTTTACAGTATGGTACATCTTTGCTATATCACCCACTATGGCTATATTATCTTGCCTAAATCTACACAACACTCCCAGCAAACTGTTCAAAATATCAGGCCCCTTAGCCCAAAAATCGTTTAACCTCTGTCCCATATAAGATGCTGAAGAATTGAAGACAATGCGCACTGGGGTTGAACTAGATTCTGGCTTCAACACCTCATGGTGATGAATATAGTGAATTGGGCCGTTGTACTCTTGAATCTCCTTATTAGTTAATTTCCTAGCTACTCCCCTTCTAACCATATCTTCAATCTCTTTCTGATATTTCATTGCATACTCATTCCCAAGTTTCCTTAATCTATTCTCTGTTGTTCTTAACCTGGCATTTGCTACCTTTATGTTATTTTTCAATTGATTTGGATCTCTTATCCAAGGATACCTTACAAACCAGCATTTCTGTTTCTCATCATACGTTAATCCTTCCTCAATCAATTTCATTTCCTTTTCTTCTTTCAAACTTACATAATTGAGTCCAGGACAACCTCTGCACATACATTTGATACATTGTGGATTACACCTTGTTCCCATTTCTTCTATGGCAAAAAATTTATCTAACTGATCCTTTAGATTTTCTGTTGGCTCAATATTGATTTCATTCAAATTTACTGAACTTGAAAGTTTATGAATTCTCACAAACACATGATTACTAGTATTAACTTGATTAGTAATTTTATCGTGTCTACCACGTATGCTGAACCCAAACTGATTTTCTAGCAACTGGAGACCCTTATTTGTTTCAACAACCCTTGGCAATATTTCACAATAATCAGCACCAATAAGCATATCAATTTCCCCATGTGGGCGATTCAGCTCTAAGTTTGATATTCCCTCAAAAAGTTCAGATACCCTGGATAAGTCTACTTCCTTGATTTTGGCTGTTATTTCATTAATTCCAACAGCATTCACATTCCAA
>NC_090750.1:19278445-19290945 GCF_036898095.1 Palaemon carinicauda
AATAGAGAGAGAGAGAGAGAGAGAGAGAGAGAGAGAGAGAGAGAGAGAGAGAGAGAGAGAGAGAGCTTTTGAGGCTAATGATACTTTGCATCTCAGAGAAATATATGTATGTCAAGACTAGAGCCAGCGTCCCACCTACATGCAGGGTGATCTACAGTACATTCTACAAGGTGGGTCCTGAGTATACCAACCGCCCTTCCCCACAACTTAGTTGAATGTCCTCGTAGCTCATTCCTCTCTTCCATTTATGGTGATCTCCATCTATTTACTATTCTTGTCTTGTACTTCAGCAGCTTTAGTAGAATCGTTACGGAACTGGCATTGGTTAGTATCACCTTGGGTTTCGTTTGATGGCAAAAGAAGATTGGCCATTAAAACCAGATTACATGCTCTCTCTCTCTCTCTCTCTCTCTCTCTCTCTCTCTCTCTCTCTCTCTCTCTCTCTCTCTCAGAATAATAATAAGAATAAATTAGACAAGATCATAAGAATTCCCTGAATGTTTAAACTAAATCGCACTACCAAAGAGGAAATGGATTCTCCGTGGATGGAATAAAGGCTTTGAGACATCCAAAATCCTTGCAACTCTCTCTCTCTCTCTCTCTCTCTCTCTCTCTCTCTCTCTCTCTCTCTCTCTCTCTCTCTCTCTCTCTCTCAGAATAAGAATAAGAATAAATTAGACAAGATCATAAGAATTCTCTGAATGTTTAAACTAAATCGCTCTACCAAAGAGGAAATGGATTCTCCGCGCATGGAATAAAGTCTTTGAGACATCCAAAATCCTTGCAACACTCACTCTCTCTCTCTCTCTCTCTCTCTCTCTCTCTCTCTCTCTCTCTCTCTCTCTCTCTCTCTCTCTCTCTCTCTCTCTCAGAATAAGAATAAGTTAGACAAGAACTCTCTAAATGCATAAACTAAATCGCTCTACCAAAGAGGAAATAGAATCACCGCTGATGGACTAAAAAGTCTTTGAAACATACAAAATCCTTGTTACTCCTTGTAACTCTCTATGTATTACATATTTAGCACCAGGTTTACATCGAAAAAAAAGCTTGATACTCTTTCCTTGGTAATAACGATTTTCTCCACACATCCTAAAGTAGACTCATGATGATTAGAAAATAGATTTTGAGATATCAAGGAATAATTGATTCAAATATAATTTGGGAGCCTTGTTTTTTCATAGCCTTTATTGTTTATATCATTTTTAGATCAAACTCTCTCAATGACAGTTATAATTCGTTACTTTATTACCAAGATTCTTATCAAATGTGGTTTTGTGGATTTTTAACTTCGATCTCTCAAAGGAACGCGGTACTGGACATGTATGAATCATATTGATTGGCGTGTGGTCGACTCAATTAATATTATCATTATTATTATTATTATTATTATAACAAGCTAAGCTACAACCCTATTTGGAAAAGCAAGATGCTATAAGTCCAAGGGCTCCAACAAGGAATAATAGCCCAGTAAGGAAAGGAAATGAGGGAATAAATTAACTATATGAGAACTGATGAACGATTAGAATAAAATATTTTAAGAACAGTAACAACATCAAAACAGATCTTTCATATATAAACTATAAAAAGATACTTGTGTCAGGCTGTTCAACAGAAAAAAAAAAATATGCTGCAAGTTTGAACTTCTGAAGATCTGCCGATTCAACTACCCGATGAGGAAGATCATTCCACAACTTTATACAGTTGGAACAAAACTTCTAGAATAACAATAAGCTAAGAGAAAAGTACAAAATAAACTTAAATAAATTTCAATGAGTTAAACTAATATCAATAGATTATTGATAGTAATAAAACATTGAGTTTAGATTAGAATCGAATGCTGCTGGGCTGCTATTTTACTTAATAGGGCATAACAATTCCTTATCAAAAAGGAAAACATATCTCTTTTGAATTAATAAAAGACATCAGTAAATATAAATTCTAGTTTTATACCCATTTTCCCTGTTGTTATAACTTGCCATGTTAATATGGTAGTAATCAAAGAAGCAAACACAGATTTCATCGTACGGAATGTATGTAATTACTATTATTAAAACGTTTTCTCATTGGTGGAAGCCGCTCTAGTTTAAGTAATTATGTACTGCTTTATAAGTTTCGCAAACACAGAGAAGTCTGACTGGATAGATAAATAGATATATAGATAGAACGATAGATAAATAAATAGATAGATAGAGAAATTAATTGAAAATACGACATTTCCCCGTATGAATGTGGAACGCCAGATAATTCTCAAGAAGTCTGTATAGATCGGATTTCCACGTTCCAGTCAATTTTCAAGTCAGTGCATAACTTCCATCATATACTACACGTGTTTAATACACGTTCGTACACTGTAACAGTATTGCTTTTTTATCTCTCGCTCTCCCCCGCACTGATAACAGAAACCCGTTTAATTTTGCTATCGCATATTTTTTTACTGTTTGAGTTTTGTGTGTTATTCGTGCTCTTAACCATCAGTATATATACTCGTTGTATTGTTGAATAAGTTCAGTTGCATTCATCTCGCCTCTCTGTTAGCACTTAACAGCCACCTCGCACAGTTATATGGTAGCTGTCGATTGAGCCAATACCATAGACCTCATAAATGCCCTACCTCTTGGACAACCCCCCGCCACACACACACACACACACACACACACACACATATATATATATATATATATATACATATGTATATATATATATATATATATATATATATATATATATATATATATATATATATATATAGATATTTATATATATTTATATATATACATACATATATGTATATATATATATATATATATATATATATATATACATATATAAATATATATATATATATATATATATATATATACATATATATATATATATATATATATATACATATATAGATATATATATATATATATATATATATATATATATATATATATATATATATATTTATATATATATATATATATATATATATATATATATATATATATATGTAACGGATTTTGAGCAAAGCGAAAAATCTCTTTATGGGTGAGGTAGCCATGTCGTCCTGATGGAACTTCCTAAAGGGTAGCTTTCTAGGGTATATTTGACTACAGTGATATTCCCAGAGAATTTTACCTTAAGGTATCCAGAATTCTAACTCCTGGAGCGAATATCCCTAATTAAATCGAACAGGGATATCGCATAATATCAGAGGAAGTATTCTTGACACGTCACATAGTTATCTTCACCCCGAACAGTAATAATGGTTTGAGGGGTTACAGTGACAAGAATCTGAAACGGGAATGAAAAGAGAGCCGTTCCCAAGGAATCTCTCCTATTCCGTTTCCAGTGTGTATCTGACGAAGGTGGCAGCGCCATCTCCTTTCCTTTTCGTGTAGCTTTACTACTTGGTGTTTTCCCTTGTGTTCTCTCGTATTTTTGGATATTATTCAACGTTATGATGCTTTCTCCGGCCCCTTCTGCCTCTGGAAAGTTCGGTATTATCTTTACTTTGTTTAAATGTAAGCTCTTGTCGTTTTGAATTAAATCAAAATTGATAGTACCGTAAACAAGAGCTGTTGCCTAACGGAGGCATCTTGGGTGCTGTCGCTCGCTATTTATGGGTCATTTAGTCAGCCAGAGCGACGTTCCCGGTTTTTACGCTTTAATAAATCTAGCTATCTAGCTCCTCAAGGAATTCTTATATAATGCCGTTAGTTTTCATTTCGGTGATTTAGGTAACCGATCTTGCCCTTCGCGAGGCTTAGTAGCCTGGGCGTCTGGCCCTAGTACTTTCATGCATGATATAAGTTTTCCGAGTGTTATGTTATTGAAGCTATAGGCAAATATTTTATACATGTAAGATATTGTTGAATTTTCTTCGCCTAGATTGTATACGAGAGAGTTTCGGTGATTTAGGTAATCGATTCTCACCGCACCTAGCCTAGTAGCCTATGGAGCTTTAGTATACTCTCGCACACATCCCCGGTTGTTCTTTTCTCCTCCAGAGAATAAGTTCAATCCCTTTCTCCCTCTGAATAAGCCTTAGGCTTAGTCTTAGTGGTTCTATCTGAATAATATTCAGGTAAAACTATACTAGGATAGGTCTGTCCTGACCCACTAACCAGATTATCTGTTTTTTGAGGTTGGGGCAGAAAATCAGAGTTTTAGTCTGTGGTCTGCGTCTTCCTAGCATAGAAAATGAGTTTCCTTTGCTAAGTTAGGTGCAGCCACAGGAGGCTTTGCTTCCCTAGCCCACATCTGAAGGATTCTGTACGAGATGATTCCTTCATCTAGTGGTCTAGCAGACTGTACTGTGTGGTTATTCTCGGGCTGGAGAATGAGTTTTCTCCGTTGCCTAACGAAATAACTACACCTAACTTGGTTCTGGTATGGAGGATGATAGCAAATATTGCCAACCTTTCTCCCTATAGAGCAGTGGTTCTTAACCTTTTTCTGTGCCCGTACCCCTTGATACTTCAGAAAATTTTCTCGTACCCCCATCCAATGTAAATACAATACCAATATATGAAAAGGATTAGTGATACAAACCTTGCGGAAAAATTATTGGATTTTCAATTACAGAAGAAAGGTACTTTTTTTATTTCAAATGAAAAGTGTCAATTAGTAGGATACAATGAATAATAATGAATATTACTACATAGTGCACACCAACACATTTTTAGTGGCTCTTTTGTTGTTTTTTCTCATTAATAATATTGTTCAAACGAGGTTCTTTCTTTGAAAGTGCCAGACGCATGTCATCACGTGCATCCAAACGGTTTCTGGCTTTTGTTTTGATGTGTAGGAGCGTTGAAAAACCTGCCTCACATAAGTATGTGGTTGCAAATGGCACGAGGACCTCCAAAGCTCTCCTTGCTAACTGTGGGAATGCTTGGAGTTGTGCACATCAAAACATATCCAGTTGCATTTTTTCAAACTCCATTCGGATTCTGTCATTGGTCTGCAACTCCACAAGATCATCTTTCATGATATCATTATCATCCATGGAATCAAGGTTGAAAAGAAATGGATCCCGTATCCATCTTTGTGCCACAGAACCTTCTTCAAGGTGAAAATACCCTTGGACGGACTGAATCAGCTCTTGCAAATGTTCTTTTACTTCACTCAGGATGGGCAGCTCTTCTTCAGCACTAGCAGCCTCATCCAGAGAAGGGAAGTTTGCAGAATTTCCCCTTTCAATGCGCTTTATCCACATTGGAAGTTTCTTGGGTAGGGCAGATAACTTTTCTCTGCCAGTTATCATATTCAGTTCCTTGCCTAGAGACATTCAGTTCAATGAGGTACATGAATACATATGCCAGATATGCCAGAGACAAAATGTACTTCCTGTTTTCAAAATGCTCAGCAATTTCACTGCCTTGATTTCTAAGAAATTGCATAATTTCTTCATGAAGTTCAAATACACATGTAAGTACCCTGCCACGGGAAAGCCACTTCACGTCTGTGTGATAAAGAAGAACACTGTGCTCAGCTCCAATTTCTTCACAAAAAGATGCAAAAAGATGGTGATTCACTGCCAGTCCTCTGATGAAATTTACAGCACGCACAACAACTGATAAAACAGTCTTCAATTTTTCTGGCAGCGTCTTTGTAGCAAGTGCATGACGATGCAATACACAGTGAGTGACAGTTACATGGGGAACCTCTTTTTTCACTAGGGTAGAAAAGCCTGATTTATTTCCAAGCATGACAGGGGCTCCATCAGTGCAAATTGAACCACACATGTTGAGTCATTTCATGTTCTAAGAAGAACTCTTTCAGAAGACTGAACACATCAGTTGCTTTTGCAGTAGTTTTCAGAGGTTTACAAAATAAGAATTCTTCCACCCCTTCTTTCTCCTTCACATACCGAACAAATGCCATCAACTGGTTGCAAAAACTAACGTCAGTTGACTCGTCCAGCTGAATACTCACTCTGAAAGGACTAGCTTTCAGGTCTGTTATCACCTGCTGCAAGACATCTTGACTCATATCATGAATCCTTGAATGAATAATGTCATTTGACAGAGGTATCTGTTTAAGCTTCTTTTCAGCTTCTGTCCCTAACACTATTTTTGCCATTTCTAATGCACAATGTTTAACAAGCTCCTCGGCGATAGTGTGAGATTTTTTCTTCTTTGCACACAAAAGGGCAACTTTATAAGATGCCTGCAACAAAGGTTTCTCAACTTGTCTATATTATAGACAAACTCTAGGTTAGGATGAGCTTTCCTAACTGCTGGGTGTGTCTCATACTAGAACGAAGTTTACAGGACCCTTATCCCGTTCCCCCCTCTCTTTCTTAGTGATGGCCTAGCCATCACATCTCTTAGCCGCAGTCCTACTTCTGTACCTAGTGTAGGTTAGGATGGGGGACCGGCTTTTTTCTTCTGCAGAGTGAACCCCAGACCTCCCTTGGCCTCCCTTCCATGTCTGTTGGTAGAGCCCGGCAGGCTATGGATATATAGGAAGCCTGAATGCTACATTCCCCCCTTCCATACGTTCACTCTCTCTGGATGAAGGTTGTATGGCAATGCCGCCTTATAACCTTACATCCATACTGTTTCTCTTGCTAGTGTATTGTACTCCTAGCCCGGCTGCTGGCTGAAACGGCTGGCAGCCGGGTAGGTGGAGGTTCTCTGGTTCGTAGTCACTGCCAGCCGTCATGGGTATCACTATCTTTGCCTACCGGCAGTAGAAGTACATCCCGAGATCTGCTGGCCACTACGTTTAGTGGCCGGCAGTCGGGTTCTAGTGTTTTCAGTTGCCGACCGGCAGTGATTGCTAGCCGGAACACATTTGCGAACCAGTGAACTGCCGCCTATTAGTTAATGGTAGCATACCTTTGAACTATACAGGGGTAAATGCCGGCCGGCACGTGCTAGCGCGTGCCGGCCGGCACGACAGCATACGATGTACAGTAGTTACTATATTTGTGTTGTAGTACACACTGCATTAATAAAGCTACAGTACAGAGTTTGTTGTAACACTAAAGTTCTTCCAACATACTTAATGTTATCTTGTACACCTTTTGTTGAGACCGTACAATATATGGAAAGTGAGTTCTTTCTATATTCATTCTATCCAGTATATTAAAACTTTATTTCAAGGTGTGAGCTACACCTTAACTTTCCGACTAGGAAAATATATAAGGTATTCTAGAATAAGAATTAACCTTAGTTTTAATATCTTGGGAGGTTACAACAATTGGCTGGGAAGGAAATACAAGTATGTGTCTTTCCTTCTTTCCCTTTTAGCTCTACTATATAAGCTAAATGTATTAACAATAAGTGAAAAGCCTTCATTTGAAACTCATGGATTTTCTTCTCTTTACAGGAGGACCATCCGAAGTGCGGGAATACGTTCTGCAATGTCCGCAGTAAGAACTTCTGTGGACATGAGTTATGCAGGAGGCATGCAGCATACACAGCCTCCAAAGGTGATCTCCGGTATTAGAACCCTCAGGTATGTATCATATATTCTAACCTGATTACCGAGGCGTTTGACACCCCTAAGTCGGCGGAGTCAAGGGATGCTGTTAGAGAAAAGTTGCGAACTTGGGTGAGGAGTTTTCAGAGGCCCTTACCTTCCAAACGAGAAGATGCGGGCCTACATTTTCCCTAAGGCATCGACTGATGCAGTCATCCCTCAGCCTCATGAGGAGATACCAACCGTCCAGAATCCGGTAGATTCTGAAGTCTGGGCCGCCCTTCAAGACATCCAATTGGACGATAGGATGTCAGAGGTGTCGGATTATACAGAGAAGGACCTTATGGCAGAAGGTCAGGAGTAGGAGCTGACCCAGGCTCCAGAAATAGAAGAGGATGATATCGACGAGGTGTCGGTTACATCGGTTCCGGCCTCAGAACTTTTTCCCTCTGCTATCCCAGATGATCTGGGAAGGACTCTTTCTTCTATTATTGAAATGATTCAACAAATACAAAAGAAGAATTATGAAAAGGAAGCTGCGATGAAACTGGAGATATGCAGACTCGCAGCATCACGTGGGCCCCAGAAGCGACTCAACATGAAGGATCTTCCTTTGTGCTCGGATACCAACCCTTTGGAGGTATGCCGAACACATGTCAATGACAACCGGGAAGATTGTTATATCGAAGAAGTTGGGCTCAATTCCCCTGGAAGATGTGGAATTTTGGCCCAACAAAGACTCTTACCCCGAATGCTATGTCCGTCTTCGGAAGGAACCAGCCTCAAAGGGGGAAACGGAGCTGAAGGAGGTCATAGTCCTTGACCATAGTGAAGCACAGGCATTACTAGCGAGCTCGATGGAAGAGAGGGGCTTCACGAAGTCAAAGGTGCCAGCCTTATGTAAGAAGCTTCCCTCCTTTGTGGCCTCTCCAACCAGAGCCTTTCCCTTCATGGAAAAGGGATATAAGGCAGCCTTGAAGGCGGTGGAGGCAAGGAAACCATGCCCCTCCCTTGAGGAATGCAAGCCGTTATCCCTGACCTTGCCATTGGACCAAAAAGACTGGAAGGACGTTCACCTTACCTTCTCAGTCGGGAAATTGGAAGCTGATAATGCCGAACGTCAGTTTGGTGAGGAACTTCCAAAGCTGTCGGAGTTTCTCTTGTGCAGAGAGCAAGAGATGAAAGAAAGACTTCCAGCATCGATGTCGTTGCAAACTATTTTTAAAAAACGATGGCAAGTGACCCCAAGAAACAGGACACGTTCATGGTAGTGGCCAAAACTCATCTGGCCACAGTTACGAAGGATCTCTATAGCTTTATTAAAGATAGGAGATTGATTTCTTCTTGCATATGGGGTAAAGACCTCTTTCCCAACGAAGTAGTTAAAAAGGTAGTAAAAAAAGCCACCACGGAGAATAGGAACCTTCTCCAAAAGTGGGGCTTAAACCTTTAGAGAAAGTCTTCTCCGGATGAGGGTCCCCAACCCAAGAAGAAGACAAAAAGGCCTAGGCTATCCTCTCGGCCGGCTAAGCCCTACCGTCGGCAACAACAGCAACTTCCTGTGACAGCGGTGCCTCAGATAGTGGCACAACCTCCGACCACGTACTAGTTGGTATCTCAATATGTAGCGACACGGTCGCCAGTTTTTAACCCGGCCTTTGAAAGGCAGACTTCTTCCTTTCAATCAAAAGCTAGAGGAACAGCCAGAGGTTCTTCTAGACGCCCTTCAAGAGGAAGGGGATTCAGGGGAGGACGCGGTCAAGGAGGCAAGGCCTAAGGTCTACAACAGCAGAAGCGAGATGCTTCCAGTAGGAGGGAGACTACATCTATATAGGGATCGATGGACCTTCGATCCCTGGGCCCACAGCCTAATAAAGAATGGACTAGGTTGGTGCTGGAACAGTCCTCCACCTCCATTTCCTCAGTTCTTCCAACAATCTAACCCCGTTCTGGAAGAATATGTCTGAAAACTCTTAGTGAAAAGAGTAATTCGAAAAGTAAAGTCCATCAAGTTCCATGGCAGGCTGTTTTGTGTTCCAAAGAAGGACTCAGAAACTCAGAGTCATTCCGGAATTGTCGCCACTCAACAAGTTCATAGTGAACTACAAGTTTAGGATGCTCACACTTCAACACAAAAGGACCCTACTGCCCAAAAAAGGGCATATACCGTCTCCATAGACACGTCAGACGCTTAATGGCACGTTCCAATTAATTGTCACATCTCCTACCTCGGGTTCAAGTTACAAAGAAAATTTTACGCCTTCAGAACCATACCATTCGGGCTAAACATAGCCCCAAGCATTTTCATGGAGCTTGTGAACGCAGCTGTCCATCAATTACGCCTAAAGAGAATCCAAGTAGTGGCCTACTTGGATGACTGGCTGGTGTGGGCAGCACCCAGGACAGAATGCATGCAAGCCTCTAAGATAGTAATCCAGTTCCTGGAGCATCTGGGATTCAAGATCAACATCAAAAAGTCTCGACTATCTCCAGCTCAAAATTTTCAATGGTTGGGAATCCATTGGAATTTGGAGTCACATCAACTTTCCATTCCTGGGAAGAAGAGGAAAGAAATAGCAAGATCTGTCAAGAGACTATTGAAATCCAATCGGATATCAAGACGCGAACAGGAGAGAGTGCTGGGCTCTCTACAGTTTTCTTCGATAACAGATTCAGTGCTAAGAGCACAGCTAAAGGATGCAACAGGAGTCTGGAGATAATACGCATCAAACGTGTGAAGAGATCTGATGAGACCACTACCGACTCGACTGCGAACGCTTCTCAAGCCGTGGTCCAAAGCCAAGCAGATGAAGATATCAATACCTCTTCAACCTCCTCCCCCGTCAGTTACTATCCATACAGAAGCTTCAAAGGAAGGCTGGGGTGGCCACTCTCACCAGAAGAGAGTCCAGGAAGATGGGCCAATCTTTTCAAGTCATTCCACATCAACTTTCCAGAAGCCGTGGCAGTACTTGTGACACTAATGAAAGTTCTCCTCGCCACTCGAACCATATAATATTGGTTCTAGACAGCAAGGTGAGAGTGAGATGCTTGAATTGACAAGGGTCGGGATCACCTCGAATCAACCAAGTGATGTTGGCCCCCTTTCAGCAGTTCACATTCAATCGGTCCGCAACGTAACAGCGGACGCTCTATCCAGGCTCGCACCGTAGAGTCAGAATGGTCCCTAGATGCAGGATTGTTCTCCCTCAGCTTGAGTCAAGTCCCGGAACTGCAGATAGACCTCTTTGCGACAAAAGACAACAAGTAGAATGTGTCCCCGTACGAGGATCCGCTAGCGGAAGCACTGGACACTATGTCCCTAGACTGGAACAGATGGTCCAGGATTTACCTGTTCCCTCTGCACAACCTCCTTTGAAGGTCCTCAATATGAGATCCTTCAAAAGGAAGGCGGCAATAGTGGCCCACAAGTGGCCAATCAGTGTTTAGTTCCCTCTTGCATTGGAACTACGACTGAAGTTTGTACCGCTACTGGATTCAACCCTGACTCAGCAAGTAGGTGTCGTTTGTCAAGGCGAAGAAACCAAAAAGAATTCTTGATTGACTTCTGTTTATTTTTTTTATTCACCTTCATGAGTAAGGTTAGGCAGCCAACACATTATCAACGTGCAAGTCTGCCTTGACAAGATTGATACTCTATACCTTTCAGGTCGACCTTTCTAAGAACAATTTTTAATAAAATTCCGAAGGTCGGTGATAAGCTTAGACCTTCAGTGCCTCTAAGACCCATTTCATGGGCACTAGATAAGGTTCCTCATTTGCATTAATTTTTAATAATGAGGAGTGCGCTTTGAAGGATTTAACTCAAAAGTTATGTTTTCGTTTGCACTCGCTTCAGGGGCTAGAGTTAATGTAATAGTGGCTCTCTTGAGAGAGGAAGGCCACATTCAGTTCTTGAAAGGAGAACTGAATCTGTTTCCAGACCCAACGTTTCTTGCCAGGAATAAGCTACCCACCAACAGGTGGGGTCCCAGGAGAATCTGCCCTCTGAAGGAAGATGCATCTCTATGTCCAGTGGAGTGCCTAAAGGTCTATCTTCATAGAACTTCCGACTTTAAGGGAGGACAGGTGTTCAAAGGAGAATCCTCGGGTTCAAATTTATCTCTGAAACAACTAAGGGCGAAACTCACCAATGTTATTCGCAGAACGGATCCAGACAGTACACCCGCAAGTCATGATCCGAGCAAAGTTGCCTTTTCCATAAAATTTCTTTAATTATATGGACTTTAAACATCTTCGTTCGTACACAGGCTGGTAGTCACCCAAGGTGTTCTTTACGCACTATGCGAAGCAAGTGGAGCAATTCAAGAGGTCTGAGGTAACAGCAGGTAGAATTCTTAAACCTTCTTTTTAAATCTGAGAGGAACAGTGTAATTAATTGGGGACGATTAATTAAGAGGGTGGGTGTGTAGTCACAGTCTGTTACTACACACTGAGCGATAGGCCACTAACGTGTCCTTACGAACTGTTCCATGGAGTTTGGTGAACTATAGCATAATACGGACACTTTTGCCAAGCGTTTCTTACGTTAGTGTAAATAAACAGTAATACAGACTGTATCAATATTATTAATGATTCGATTGAAGTGGCAAATCTCTGTCCTGTTAGACGAAACAATATTTTCTGTTGACTGTTTTCTTTATGCTTTAACGGATATCGTCCACATTTTAAAATTTTTATAAATGTTGATCTGATATGTATGTTTATCAAATTTTAAAGAACTGGTTCATAGTGAACCCTGCTTCTTATTCGCCCACACTCATTTTATCAGAAATGTACTGAGCATTAAAAATAAAATATGGATGATTTTTAACATGGAATGTCTTTTAAGATTGTTTCTTTTCTTCAAGCAAAAATCCACTCGCTTTAACCCTTCCTTAAGAAGGGTTAACGTTGTACCCTAAGGGGATGGTGGTAGAGATGCAAAATTTTTTCCTATATGGATACAACTGTTATCCAATAGTTTAATAAGAGTAGATACCTTGGTGATATGTCAGGAAATCATACTGACATTGGTGACTCTCATACAAACTTTGCTATACAACCTTGTCATTTGG
>NC_090750.1:19300945-19305945 GCF_036898095.1 Palaemon carinicauda
CTAGTGACGTGGAGCAAGTTGAAGCGGTTTCGGTTTCTTCAGCGGCTGTGGACGAACCAGCACCCTCAACCTCTTCGCAACCGCCTCAGTTGGAGGCAATTACAAATACTCTTCAATCCCTGATGTCTATGGTATACGACTTACAGAAGAGGTCTACCGAGAAAGAGACTACTTTCCGGTCGGAAATCGAACAGTTAGTTTTTTCACGTTTAACACCGAAGAAACTAAATGTTAAGGACTTTCCTGTGTTCTCTGACGTTAACCCATGGAGGTATGCGGAGCACATGCCTATGTCAGCAGGTAAGATTTTCCTCTTGGAGAAACTGGGTACCGTACCAGTAGAGGAAATTGAGTTCTGGCCCAGCAGAGCGTCCTATCGGATTGTTATGTCCGGCTCAGAACTAAACCGGCATCGAAAGAAGAGACGGAGCCCAAGGAAGTAATTGTCCTTAAGCTCGCTAAGGCACAAGCAATGCTTACATCGAAATTAAAAGAGAGGGCATTCACTAGCTCAAAGGTGCTGGCCTTAAGCAAGAAACATCCATCGTTTGTTGCTGACCCTCAACATGCTTTTCCCTTTATGGATAAAGGGTTTAAAGCAGCCCTGAAGGCCATAAGGCCAGGTAAACCCTGTCCCACGCTAGAAGAAAGCAAGCCTTTCTCCTTTGCTTTCCCTTCAGACGACAAGGACTGGAAGGACGTTCATGTTACCTTCTCAGTCGGGAAGCTGGATGCCGATATCGCTGGACATCAGTTCAACGAGGACCTCCCAAAGCTGTCAGAGTTTCTCCTATAGAGAGAACACGAGACTAAGGAACGCTTGGCTGCGTTCATGTCTCTACAAACAGGGCTAGAAACGATGGCTAGCATTCCTGATACTCAAGATATGTATATGGTCTTTGCCAAGGCTCACTTGGCTACAGTAACTAAAGATCTGTACAACTTTATCAGAGCCAGGACGGCCTGTAGGGAGTTCGTGTTTGCTTCCGCTTCTGTGAAACACGAACCTAGGAAGCTGATAGCTTCTAATATCTAGGGAAAAGACCTCTTTCTTAGTGATGTAGTCAAGGAGGTCGTAGATAAGGCTGCTTCGGAGAATAGGAATCTCCTCTCCAAATGGGGCTTGTCTTCGAAGAGAAAATCTTCCGCTGATGGGGGTCCCCAGCCAAAGAACAAGTCAAAGCGGCCTCGCTTGCCCTCTCGGCCAAGACAGCAACATCTTCCCGTGGCCACGGTGTCCCAAACGGTGGCACAACCCACCACTACCTTTCAACTGGTGCCCCAACCACTGGCGTCTCAGTCTCCAGTCTTCACCCCAGCTTATGAAAGGCAATCGGCTTCTTCTAAGCCAAAGTTTCGAGGCTCCTTTCGGGGTTCCTCTAGACGCCCCTTCAGAGGAAGAGGCAACAAAGGTGGTCGTGGCCAAGGAGGTAAATCCTCCAACCAGCACTTAAAATGAGATGCTGCCGGTAGGAGGGAGACTTCTACAGTTTCAGGATCGGTGGACCTTCGATCCTTGGGCCCACAGCCTGATCAAGATGGGACTGGGGTGGGGTTGGAATTCAACTCCACCAAGCTCTCCTCATTTCTTCCAACCTTCAACCCCAGTTCTGGAAGAATATGCTCAAGAACTTTTAGACAAGAGAGTCATAAGGAAAGCAAAGTCCATCAAATTCCAAGGAAGGCTATTCTGTGTTCCGAAGAAGGATTCGGAAAAGCTCAGAGTCATTCTGGACTTATCTCCACTCAACAAGTTCATTGTGAACTACATGTTCAGAATGCTGACACTTCAGCACATAAGGACCCTTTGCCCAAACGGCATACACAGTCTCCATAGACATGATGGATGCTTACTGGCATGTACTAATCAACCGTCAGGTTTCCCCCTACCTAGGGTTCAAGCTCCTGAAAAGAAAATACGTTTTCAGAGCCATGCCCTTCGGTTTGAACATTGCACCGAGAATATTCACAAAGCTTGCAAACACAGCTATTCGACAACTACGCCTCAAAGGTGTTCAGGTGATGGCCTACCTGGACGACTGGCTGGTGTGGGCAGCATCCAAGGAAGAATGCGTGCAAGCCTCCAGAAAAGTGATCCAATTCCTAGAGTTCCTAGGATTCAAGATAAACCTGAAGAAGTCTCGGCTGTCTCCTGCTCGAAAGTTCCAGTGGCTGGGAATTCACTGGGACTTACAGTCACATTGCCTCTCCTTGCCAAAAGCAAAGAGAAAGGAAATAGCAAGGAAGGGCTGTCAGAAGTCTTCTTCAATCCCAAAGGATATCAAGAAGACAACAGGAGAGAGTGTTGGGGTCTCTCCAGTTTGCCTCTTTGACGGACCCACTTTTGAGAGCACAGTTGAAAGATGCATCAGGGATCTGGAGAAAATACGCTTACAACGATCGAAGAGATCTACAAAGACCATTACCAAATCGTCTGTGATCGATTCTCAAGCCATGGTCGGAAGTGAAGAACTTAAAAAGAAAGATATCCTTGCAACCACCTCCACCTGCAGTCACCGTCCACACGGATGTATCAAAGGAAGGATGGGGAGGGGGGGGTCATTCTCATCATCGGAAAGTGCAAGAAACTTGGTCTCCCCTCTTTAGAACCTTCCACATCAACTATCTGGAAGCCATGGCAGTGTTTCTTTCTCTGAAGAAACTGAAACTTCGCCACTCAATCCACGTTCGTCTGGTCCTAGACAGCGAAGTGGTTATGAGATGCATAAATCAGCAAGGTTCAAGATCACCTCAGTTAAATCATGTGATACTAGCCATCTTTCATCTGTCCAGGAAGATGAAATGGCAATTATCAGCAGTCCACCTTCAAGGATTCCGCAATGTGACGGCGGACGCTATATCCAGGTTCAACCCGATAGAGTCCGAATGGTCCCTAGACGCGGGATCATTCTCCTTCATATTGAGCAAAGTCCCAGGATTGCAGGTAGATCTCTTCACAATGAGCGACAACAAGAAGTTGGCCCGGTACGTAGCCCCGTACGAGGATCCTCTAGCAGAAGCAACGGACGCAATGTCCCTGGATTGGAACAGATGGTCCAGGATTTACCTGTTCCCACCAACCAACCTATTGTTGAAAGCCCTCGACAAATTGAGATCCTTTCGGGGGAGGGCAGCGATAGTGGCCCACAATTGGCCAGGCAGTGTCTGGTTTCCATTGATAACAGAACTACGCCTGAAGTTGATCCCGTTGCCAGAACCAGTTCTGACTCAGCTAGTACAGAATTCAACTGTCTACGCTTCATCAGAGAAAACCCAGAACCTTCATCTCATGATTTTCTCGCCTTAGCGGTCAGGAAAAGGTTTGGGATTTCTGCAGACAGTATTAATTTCTTAGAAGAATACAAGTCAAAGTCAACAAGAAGACAATACAAATCTTCCTGGAAGAAATGGGTGGCCTCTGTTAAGGCGAAGAAACCTCAAGAGATTTCTACGGATTTCTGCTTGTCCTTCTTCATACATCTTCACGGACAAGGATTAGCGGCTAATACGATCACGACGTGTAAATCTGCCTTAGCTAGACCGATTCTATATGCCTTCCAAGTGGATTTTTCCAGCCAAATCTTCAACAAGATTCCGAAAGCCTGCGCAAAATTTCGGCCTGCAGCCCCTCCAAAGCCTATTTCATGGTCTTTGGATAAGGTTCTTCATCTGGCCTCGACCTTGAACAATGAATATTGCTCGCTGAAAGACTTGACTCAGAAAGTTATATTTTTATTTGCACTAGCCTCAGGAGCCAGAGTTAGTGAAATAGTGGCCCTCTCGAGGGATGATGGCCAAATTCAGTTTACACTGAATTGAGAACTGAATCTCTTTCCGGATCCGACGTTTCACGCCAAGAATGAGCTACCCACTAAGAGATGGGGTCCCTGGAGAATCTGCCCTCTGAAGGAAGAAGCATCCCTCTGCCCAGTGGAATGCCTAAAGTTCTATCTTCGTAGAACTTCAGACTTTAAGGGAGGTCAGCTTTTTAAGGGAGAGACTTCTGGTTCGACGTTATCTTTGAAACAGATAAGGGTGAAAATAACTTACTTTATTCGCAGAGCGGATCCTGATAGTAAACCCGCAGGTCATGATCCGAGAAAGGTTGCCTCGTCTCTAAACTTCTTTCAGACTATGTTGTTTGATAACCTGCGTGCTTATACCGGTTGGAAGTCTTCCAGAATATTTTTTAGGCATTATGCGAAGCAATTACAAGAAATCAAATTTCATGTGGTGGCTGCAGGCAGTATAATAAAGCCTGCAGCTTGATTACTGCGAAGGACAGTGCACTAATTGGGACTGTTAGTGAAGGGTGTGCATGATAGACTTAGGTATATCATGATATTTTAGAGTTGATAAGGACTTTATGAACTGTCTTCCATAGTTAAGTGACCTTAAGTATAATATTTTGACATGAGTGCCAGCATGTTTATACATAATGTTTTTTAGTAATAACATATATAATGAAATTTCATAATTTCATGGAGTAGCAATGTTTCTCTTTCAGATGAAACTTATTTATTTTGTTATTACTGTTATGCTTGTTATGTCTATGTTTAGCCTGAATATATTATTTAATCATAACTTCTGAGTTTCTTGTAAATAAACTATAGAAGGAATCTTTGCGTCTCTTTCGCCTTAAGATTATTAAGTTATATTCAGAGCATCCTTGATCCTCTTATGGACCTTGTGGGACAAAGTCTCCCTTACCATGCAAACAGGTAAGTTTGGTTGTGCTATGTTTGTTTACTATATTATGATTCCTACGTGAACATAAACCTGTCTGCCTGGTCCAGACCTGGGAGGTACAGTACTCTATTCAGCGCTTTAGTACAAACTACGCTTTACGTATATACGACACGATATACTTTCTGCTTGCTTATTGTTCCTTGAACTCACAATCTCGAGTTTTTTCCTAGAGTCTATATAGACTTTTCCCTGTAGGGGGCAGGAAGAGCTGGCATATGGTATGCTCAGTTGGTTGATGTATTACAGTAACA
>NC_090750.1:19310945-19320945 GCF_036898095.1 Palaemon carinicauda
TGTTCATTATCAATCTGCAAAAGATATAAATAAAAAATTCTTAAAATTTATACAATGATTTAAAACAAAATAGTAAAAGAATATTAAAACATTATTGATTTTATAACAGAAAATCGTGAAAAACTAAAACATTGAAACATAAGAGAACCAGTGCTCACCAAGCCATCCATAGGAAAAGGCAAAGAACGAATGAGTAAGAATTGTTACCCATCTACGACTTCAGTTATGCTAAGAAAAGAGGAGAAGCGGAGGCGTTAGAGTTTAAAGAAGGAACGAGGCGTTTAATGTATAATGATTCAAGGGTAGTTAAAAATTCGCTATGTTTTGTCCCACCAATAATTGAAAAATGTTTTTTGTTTAATTGGGTTTTGCAAATGGCGGCATGATTCCTTATATTAGAAAATTCTGGGTTACCAAGTCTCTGACCAGTTCTGAAGCTGTATCCCATATGGCTACAGTATCTCACCTGCAACAACCTTCGGCAAGATCCAACATAGATACCGGGACATCCCGGGCACTTGAATTTATAAATGATGTTGGACCTCATGAAGGTCTGCAGTTTGTCTTTGTAGCCAAAAAATACATTAATTTTGAGTGGATTGATTGGGATTAGTTGGATGTTAAGGCAGCCGAACTCTTTTTCTATTATTTGTTTAAGTTTGATGGAAAACTTGTTGTCAGATTGGTAAGGAATTGTAGCGAAAATATTTTTCTTTTTTACATTATAGGATGGTACTAGAGTGGAGAAATACACATACATACAATGTTACGATACGTTACCAACGTTATAATGCCATTGCTGACGTTAGCAATACTACGATAATATTGATGTGTATTTTAAAGCATTTATCTATTTACCCTTTTCACAAAATATAAATAGGTACAAAAGGGTACAGAACCTAACAATCCCACCTAACCTAACCTAGAAGTTCCCAGGTCAAAATCCCTAGCCGGGGGCAAGCCGCCTGGACCCCCATCCTAGGTCACAAACTTGCACTGGCAAGAGGTAATGTTGAACTGCCCATTCTAAAAACATTATAATTAAAGAGATTAATGATTTACTTCTATGACCCAGTGTAATGGTCTTTCTCCCCCGGTCCGAAATAATGGTTACCTCCACCACGCAAAGGGGAATCTTGGCCCAGAGGGGGGATTATTATCCTGGGACAAAGTTCCCCTGTGGCGGGGGGGGGGGGGGGGGGTAATATATATCATTGGCCATAATTCCCCGGGGAGGAATCTCGGACGGGGGAAAAACAGACCATTACACCGGCAGTTTGTACTACATTGAATTCTTTGGGCATTGAGACAAGTTATAGGCAAGAACTACGCCTTGGTCACGAACTCTACTAGATATTGGGACGTAGTCGTTATTTGTTTATTATAATATCGCCTAAGTTTCTTTCACTGTTTTTCTTTCCACCACTATAAACTCATTTTTTTCTTAATTAGTTTTAATTGTTTAATTATCCTCTTCTCTAACATTATCAAGGATTCTGTTTAATGTTTCATATATCATTTATGGAGAGGTGAAATTGTGTATCATCCGCAAATAGTTTGAACTTCACGTCATACCTTTGTAGTATCTTCGATAAACTAATAATATCGATGCAGAATAGGATTGGGCAAAAGCGCACTCACCATAGATACTCCTCTGTTTAAAGGTTCATGTAATGAATAAGAGTTTCCAATTTGCCCACAGCAATTTCTGCCAATCAAGTAGTCTTCTGAGTACTCGAAATGTTGATCTTCAACACCGATGGACCGTATATCATTTAGTAGCATTTCATACCCAACAGATGGTTTCAGATTATTGGAGCCAAGATGTAGTACTGATTCAAATCAAACCCGCCTGATGTCATTACAACTGCTTGTCCTAATTATAGTAAGATTGGATATCGAGAACTTTTCTTATAATTTGTATTTGTTAAATAATTAGTGTTTACAGCATATACCTCAACTAGTCAAACGCTAGAGGAAATATCTTTCTAAGCTTTATTACATTACTTTTACTATACTTTGAGGGCTGCTTTTCTGGTCCTATAAAGCAGGGTAACCCTACTCTCTACAGGACCTCCAAAGCCATTTTATCATGTGCATTTCAAGGCATTCAGCATTTCACACCGCATAGAGTTTCCCTGTTGTATGGGACTATAAAAACACCCCTTTAAGTAAAATAATAAACCTTAGGGCAAGATTTTTCTCCGGCTTTTGACTGCTTAAGATATAAGCAACGAACACGAATTGTTCAGCAGACGAAACTTTATTGGAAAGATCTGGATGTCATATCTTATAATAATTAGGATAAGCACTTATAATGACAGTTTCATTGAAATCAGTATACTAAACACGCTCCCCCCCCCTCTATCTCTCTCTCTCTCTCTCTCTCTCTCTCTCTCTCTCTCTCTCTCTCTCTCTGCTGTATAACGAGTTTGGTGAACACAAGGTTACTACTAATGGCTTATTTTCCTGTAAAATCAGAAATAGGTGTTGGTTAAATTGACAATGGCAATTAATTAAGACAGGCTAAATTAGACTTTCTATTAAATGCTTCTTCCAGGGGAAAGTACTATGTAAGCATAATGATGCTTTAATCTACCAAAAACAACAATTTATTATCAATAATTGATGCTAAACAATTAACTGCTAAACTGATGTTTCAAGTCATTAACATTTTAAGTTAAATTCTGATTCTGTATCTGCTCGAACAGAATTTATTTTGAGAAGGTTTAGATATTAAGGAGGGTTTATAACAGAGGATTCGGTAGATTTAGAGCCATACTTTCGATCAAATAAATTTCTAATTGCAGATTTCTGATGGTAAAACAGAGAGCCTCTCAAGGTTAACGGAATAGCTTTTGGGTCGTTACCAAGCCGATGCGTTTCAGTTAAATTCTACTATACATAATTCACCATACATCTCTTGTTCTCTCCCTTTCTGAAGAGAGTTGCCCATATAAAATACCTTGATTAAAAAAAAAAAAAAAAAAAAAGTCATGCGTTCTTATGTATTCTCCCCATCTGTAAAGAATTGATTATAAAAAGTACCTTTATTTAAGAAAATAAAGAATAAAAATGCGTTGACAGACCTTAGCGGGGTCCTCCCTATCTGTATAGAGTTGGTCATTTAAAAAGTACCTTTATTTTTAAAAAAACACACTTGCGTTCCGGACGGGTCTCTCTCTCTCTCTCTCTCTCTCTCTCTCTCTCTCTCTCTCTCTCTCTCTCTCTCTCTCTCTCAGTAGCATTTGTCTTAGTATGAAACTGTTTTGACGAAGGGACCTTTTAATCTGGAATTATATTGTTTCAAATGTTCTTTTGTATAAAAATGTTCATAAAATACTCATTGTTTACATTTCTACTTTTATTCGAATAGTAGAACTATTTTTCATATTTAAGTTTTTTCTATATAACATAAGAAAAGTTCATTCAAATAAATTTGGTTAAAGTAATTACACTTTTAGAATTGTAAAAAAGATTATTTTATTAAATATGGTAGCTTAATGTCTGTAAAGTAGCATGTGGCCCGAATAAGCTTCTCTTTGTCAGTTGAGTACTCCTAATGATGATTATCCTAGTCAAATAGAATTTCCCTTGATATAATTTAAGCATAAATTTTTATAGTAAAGATCTTTAATATCATAGCTAATTAACCACGAAGTTTACTAAGGAAAATAAGTTAAATAATCGATTTTAAATCTGTGACTAGATTTCATAGTGTGAATGGCATTATTATTCATACAATTAGATATTGATTTATATTTTTAAATTCGTACTTATACCCCGTGCATACTTATCTGTAACTTAAGATATTAATATAATAATTGTTTAAAATTCTATCTCTTTCTAACTGAAGTAACAGGTTGAATTACACAATGGTGGATGGGACCAAGATCTACATCGCACTTGTATTTGTTCTCGTAGACTTGCAAACTGTTACAACAGATACCGCCTTGTCTCTCTGCATAAAATTTATTCAAACAGGTTGTATATGTACACAGCCACAGCCCGTGACATCCCTAGTATCCATGATTAGTATTTTCTGCTAGTCTTTTCAATTCCAAGTCATAAGCTTTACAATTTCTTTTATTCGCTAAGTGGTCATTTGGTGATTTTAACTTTGTACAGTTTATATACTTTAACTGATGCAAATTACATTCTTAGGTGAATTTTTTTTTCTGAACATTTTCCTCAGACTATATCATCAGTCTAAACCTTGCAATCTGTTTTCAAATTGTCCATATTTCAGACAGTAGTAGCAGGTGATCACGTGGTACCTATCAGGTATATGTACCCCGTCGTAACATAACTTGTCACTATTATCCTGAATAACCCTCCGAACTTCAGGGTCACATTTCAATAAGTAGGGGGCAGTCCTACTTGAAGTGCTTTTCTTGAATGCTAGACTTATATTCTCTTCTATGTTTTGGATATTGTCTAAGCAACGATTTTTTTAATCAAATAATTTACTACTTCCTCTTCATCATTGTATACATTGCAAATCATTATCTTGGGTTTTAGTTTACCAACTTTTCTCGTCTCTGTGTCAGCAACTAATGTCTGTAACTAGTTTGCTGCTACTTCTTTGTTCTTTTCGTCAGCAAAGTTTACAACAACATTTCCATTTAAAATTGACTCCGTATTAGGAATGGGAATGTCTTTAAGTCCATGTTTAACCTATTTTTTTTCTGTAAATGATTTTAGTTGCTGCATTAGTTGATTCAATTACTAGTAGATTTTTTTCCTTAACTGTGTTAGTGGGTATTTTTCTCTGGTTTTGTGTCCATCAGTGTTTGAAGTGTTAACTTGATTGATTTCATATTCATCGCTAGATTATCAGCTTTCTTAGTTAGATCTGTGGATTGGGTGGAATTTGCTGTGTGTACGCTAAGCTCTGCAATTTTGTTTTCCAATTCAGCAATATTCTCATCCTGTTCATTCAAAGCAACGTCTTTAATTTTCAGTACCTCCTCCAGTTTTAATATATTTATCTTAGCTTTTCTGGCTTCATCTGTGCAGTGTGGACATATCCAGTTCAAGTTTATTACGTCTTCATCACTGATGTTTGTCACTATAAACACACTTCTTTTGTTGAAAACTTTTACATTTATATCCTATTCATTTTTTTTTCTTTTTTTTCGCGTGTCCCTTCGTAGATCCATAATGAGGACAGCAATCCATGAGGACAATGATGTATTTTCAATTCTCCCTTTAGTGTTTCCGTGAGATTAACTAATATTTTTTTCCAGAGAAGACGTGTTCACTCAGCAACGGTCGATTCACGACCCTGGAACATAAAGAGGGTAGTTTGATACTATTGGTGGATTGAGGAGAGATGTCTGGTTAGTTGAATTTATTCTTCTGTATATGAAACAAAAATTATCTATCAAATTCCTTTACCATGAATGTGTGTGGTTTTTTTTCTTACTTCAGTTTGTATGTAAAAAAAATTGTTTTATATATAGGAAATAATTAAAAGATTTGCTTGTATCATAAGTTACATAGGCTAAAGATTAAGGTGGAATATGTTTTAACTTATTCAAATAGAAATATTAAAACGATAATTTTTTTTTCATTAATTTTGTATCTATTTTCTGCTGTTGGCTAGTTCCTAGAACAGCTATCGCATTGTAAGCAACAAGCAATTATTGCAAGAACAGAATGACGTTTTAGCCAAGTCTATCACAGCACGGGCATCAATGGCACACAGGAAATACTAAGTGAAACACCCATATAAAGCCAAGGTTTTATAGACCTAGGAATAAGTGACGATATTGGAGAAACGAATCTGTACACCTGCAGCTTGGGCATAGTCACTCTACACGATGAAGCTAAGAGCAGAAACTGTAGTTCCTAGCATCATTCACCGTTGTGTGATTAAAGATTCTACTTCAGGTTCAAAGTGAATATCAACAAATATCAAGGTAAAAAGTGAATATCAAGAAAGATTGAAAACGGCATATATAGTGAAAGTGAGAGAAACTGGTAACTTAGAGGAGTGAATGTTAGTAAAAGAAAATTATGTTGGAATTGCAAGTGATATGTGTGGCAAGAAGACTGTTGAAGGCAGCATGAGGAAGGGTAGTGAATGCTGGAATGAAGGATTGAAGGTAAAAGTGGAAGAGAAAAATAGGGCATTTGAAGAATGGCTGCAGAGTAATAGTGTAGAAAAGTAAGAAAGCTATAGAGTAAAAAATATGGAAGTAAAGCACAAGGTAACTGAGGCAAAGGGGGTGGGCTGACCTGAGGTGGGGTCTGGGATTGGGTCGTTCATATGATGAGAATAAGAAGTAGTTTTTCAAAGAAGTGGGGAGAGTAAGGAAAGCTGGGTCTAGAATTGAAGTGACAGTGAAAGATGGAAATGGGAGGTTGTTAAAAGGAGACGAGGCAAAGCAAAGGTGGCGGTATATTTTGAAAATCTACTAAATGTTGAGGATAATAGGGAGGCAGGGCCAGTGATGGGAAATGAGAGAGAGAGAGAGAGAGAGAGAGAGAGAGAGAGAGAGAGAGAGAGAGAGAGAGAGAGAGAGAGAGAGAGAGAGAGAGAGAGTAGGAAAAGCACCTTGTATGGATGGTGTGAAAACTGAGATGTCGAAGGAAGGGGGTGTTACTGTACTTGAATGGTTGGTGATATTGTTTAATATATGTTTTATATTGTCAATGGTACCAGTAGATTAGGTTTGTGCATATATTGTACCACTATATAAGGGTATAAGAGATGTGCATAAGCGTTGTAATTCATGGGGTATTAGTTTGTTGAGTGTGGTTGGATAAGTGTATGGTAGAGTACTGATTAATAGGATTAAGGATAAAACAGAGAATGAAATTTTAGAAGTACTAGGTAGTTTTACAAGAGGTAGGAGATGTATGAATTATATTTTGACAGTTAGGTAGATATGCGAGACATATTTAGCAAAAGGCAAGGTGGTGTATGTTGAGTTTATGGATCTGGAGAAAGCATATGATAGTTGATAGGGAAGCAATGTGGAATGTGATGGGGTTATATGGAATTAGTGGAAGGTTGTTACAAGCAGTGGAGAGTTTCTATAAAGGTAGTAAAGCATATGTTAGGATAGGAAATTAAGTGAGCGATTGGTTTTCAGTGAGAGTGGGGCTGAAACAGGGATGTGTGATGTTGCCATGGTTGTTCAACTTGTATGTTGATGGAGTAGTGAGAGAGGTGAATACTTGAGTGCATGGACGAGGATTAAAACTGATAGACGAGAATGGGAGGTAAATCAGTTGTGGTTTGAGGTTGATACTGTACTGGTTGCAGACTCTGAAGAGAAGTTTGGCTGATTAGTGAAAGAATTTGGGAGCATATGTGAGAAAAGGAAGTTGAGAGTTAATGTGGGTAAGAGTAATGTTATAAGCTGTACAAAAAGAGAAGGTGGTGCGAGATTGAATTTCATGCTGAATGGAGAGTTACTTGAGTAGGTAGATCAGTTCAAGTACTTGGGGTCTGTTGTTGCAGCAGATGGTAGAGTGGAAGCAGATTTACGCCAGAGAGTGAATGAAGGATGTAAAGTGTTGGGGGCATTGAAGGGATTAGTTAAGAATAGAGGGTTGGGCAAGAATGTAAAGAGAGCTCTGTATGGGAAAGTGATTGTACCAACTGTGATGTATGGATTGGAGTTGTGGAGAATGAAAGTGACGGAGAGACAGAAATTGAATGTGTTTGAGATGAAGTGTCTGAGGAGTATGGATGGTGTATCTCGAGTAGATAGGGTTAGGAACGAAATAATGAGGGTGAGAATGGGGGTAAAAAATGAGCTTGCAGCTACAGTGGATATGAATGTGTTAAGGGGGTTTGGCCATGTTAAGAGAATGGAAAATGGCTGTCTGCTAAAGAAGGTGATGAATGCAAGAATTGATGGGAGAAGTACAAGAGGAAGGCCAAGGTTTGGGTAGATGGATGGAGTGAAGAAAGCTCTGGGTGATAGGAGGATAAAAGTTAGAGAGGTAAGAGAGCCTGCTAGAAATAGGAATAAATAACGAGCAATTGTGATGCATTTCTGGTAGGCCCTGCTGCTTCCTCAGGTCGCCTTGAATGACCGGGGAGGTAGCAGCAGTTGGGGATTCAGCGTTATGAAGCTTCATCTGTATTGGATTACGGGAGAGGGTAGGCTGTGGCACCCTAGCAGTACCAGCCGAACTTGGTTGAATCCCTTGTCAGGCTAGGAGGAACGTAGAGAGGAAAGTCCCCTTTTTTCATTTGTTTGATGTCAGCTACCCACCAAAATTGGGGGAAGTGCCTTGGTATATATATGTATGTACTTGTGAAATGATAAGGTTTAGAGATCAGAGCATAACGTTTAGGTTGAAATGTTAGTTTGTAATAGAATTGTAGGCTGTATCTTTCAAACTTATCAAAAGTGGATTCATATATATAATTGCTTCGTATATCTGATAAAAAATAGAAAAATATCTTCCTGAAAATAGGATGTGAATTTGAAAAAAAAATAAAAATAAAAAGATGATTTTTCACATTAGGATATCAAAGCAGATATCAAAATGCTTAAAACCAGTAGCTTTTAATAATTGATAGAATACTCTGCTTAGTTAATTGTGATTTCTATTAGAAACAAATATTAATTATTAATACCCGAGAAAAAAATTGATTGTATAACTTATTACTGAAAATTATTTTAATTTGGTTGTATATAATAGGCATTACTTGATAACATCTATTGCATAAGAAAAGTTGGTATGGAAGAAAATATTTGAAGTTACAAGAGCAAGGGTACTCTATGAAAATTTATAGCAAAAAGGTACATATCACTACTAATGGTATAACTAAAAATATTAAATAAGGAATGTACATAGCCCAGTATCTGGACGACAGTGGTCGGTAATATTGACATTACTAACTACTTGAGTCATATTCTAGCTTCATAAGAAATAGTGAGCTTGAAATGTCTTCTTCTTGATATTGAATAAAAGATATTTGAATTTCTGATTAAAATTAGCTTCTTCATCCATAGCAGAAAGAAGAATTCTTAAGTTGTGCAATCAAATATTTAGAATGAGACTTCATTCATTTTTCAAAACCGTGATAGAAAATTGCGACTCGTCTGAGATAGCTTAATAAGGAAAAACTTTTGTTCAGTAAATCATTTCCTGAAAAGCCTAATTTGTTTTGCAGATGTTCACATTGTTCAGTAATATTGATACTAATGGGAACAATAGACAGGATTTGTGTGCCTGTACAAATTAAATGGGGCATTTTTAAGAATAGTTCACTGAACAGAATTCCTTCAGAGTCAACCTCTATCGTATAAGAGTGGTCTTATCTATCTCTTTTAATTTTGAAAATGAGCAAAATCACAGGCTTCAGAGTTTATTAGGAAGGATATTAGGAAATTTCTCTCCCCGACTAAACAGGATTGCACAGGACTTCACATATCCTTTATGGGCAAAGAATTTAACTAATTTTATATTCTAATATGTTGCATTCAATATAATGAATGGACCCTTTCCAGCTGTCTATAATGAGCCTAGATTAAGACAAAATTAGTCAGTAATACTGTTAATACTAACCCTTGACGCAGAAATACTGGACTATGTACCTTTTCTTATTTGATATACTTAGTTATACAATCAGCAGTGATATGTGCCTTCTTGCTTTAAATTATCATACAGAACCCTTGCTATTGTATCTAAAGGTATTCTCGTCCAAATAATTTTTTTTCTTAAACAATAGATCTTATCAAGTACCACCTATTATAAAAAAAAAACTTGTGATTTCTATATTTTAGTATACTATAAAAATATATTGAACTTCACACAAAACTGTTGGGATGTTTGTCCTATAGAATATTTTATGTAAAATAACTGGAATCAGAAATAAAATACATAATAAAGGTATGACATTTTTTTAATTTAATCATCCTGGTATATAAAAAGAAAATGGTACACTAAAGAAAACGGAACGAGAGCAAATATTTTTTTTTCTCAACGACTCAGAGAGAGAGAGAGAGAGAGAGAGAGAGATCTTTCC
>NC_090750.1:19323445-19337789 GCF_036898095.1 Palaemon carinicauda
TATATATATATATATATATATATATATATATATCTTTGGTTAGGTTCAAACTTTCATAGCTCTCGTTTTTATAATTTTAAAGCATTCTATTTTTACTCTTCTCCACAGAGCATTCCTTTTGACCTCTAGCTGGGAATCTTTCCATATTGAAATTATTTATCTATGTGAATATTTTAAGAAAAACTGTTTCCCCACCAAAATATTTTTTAAACTTCTTAATAGATTATTGAATAACAAGTTGGCTCAGACACCAAAAACACTTAATGTTCCTAAACTAAAATTTTATGCGAGTTTTCCTTTTCTTCATGAGGATTTCCTAAAGAAAAAGTTTACAGAAATTATCCAACAACACTTCCCAGCTGTGGAAGTTAAACTCATCCCTAAGAACCCTTTCACTATTGGCTCGCTTTTCCACTTGAAAGATCGATTAAGTCCTTACATGTCCTCTGGTGTTGTATATAAATATAATTGCCCAAAGTGTAACTCTGGGACCTATGTAGGATCTACCAAGAGGTTGTTAAAGGTCAGAATTGATTCCCATAGAGGTGTTAGCTATCGAACTGGTTGCAGAATATCCAACCCTGAACATTCTAATATTCGGATTCATGCTAAAATGTGCAAACAAAATATTGAAAACAAAGATTTTACCATCATTGGTCAAGTGTCAAATAACCATGACTTACCTCTTCTTGAATCCATATTAATCAAACGACTAGTTCCGTCGTTAAATACCCAAGCTTCTTCTATTCAGTTGCATATGTCATAGTTTTCTTTGGTTTGTTTTCTAACTCTTATTGGCATACAGTTTCTCACTACGCTTCTGCGAAGTTGGTTCCACTACTTTGCCTGATGTATATATATTTATTTATTCATTTTTTTCTTTTAATTTTCATTTAAATTTTAACTGTTTTTTATAGTTTTGAATGAATTTGTAAAAAAAATGAACTGTTTCTTAATTCTTTTGTATATGTTTTATTTTTAGCCCTGGACAATGAGATTAAGAATCACGAAACGTTGGGAATAATAAAAAAGGACATATTGAACTACTCTTTCCCTATCGATACCATGGAATTTATATATATATATATATATATATATATATATATATATATATATATATATATATATATATATATATATATATATATATATATATATATATATATATACTAATCAGATAACGTTTGAGAGAGAGAGAGAGAGAGAGAGAGAGAGAGAGAGAGAGAGAGAGAGAGAGAGAGAGAGAGAGATCTTTCCCCTTTCCAAACAGTTTGCGTGAAATTCACAGCAAACGTTTCAGAGAGAGAGAGAGAGAGAGAGAGAGAGAGAGAGAGAGAGAGAGAGAGAGAGATTTCCTCCATTCAATGTAATTTGCCTCTTCTTCCAGCTAACTTTATATATATATACATATATATATATATATATATATATATATATATATATATATATATATATATATATTTATATATTTTTATATATATATATATATATATTTATTTATATATATATATATTTATTTATATATATATATATATATATATATATATATATATATCTATATATATAAATATATATACATATATATATATAAATATATATATACATAAAATATATGTATATATATATATATATATATATACATATATATACATATACATACATATATATATATATATATATATATATATATATATATATATATATATATATATATATATATATATATATATATATATATATACATATATATATATAGATATATATATATATATATATATATATATATATATAAATATATATATATATATATATATATATATATATATATATATAAATATAAAGAGAGAGAGAGAGAGAGAGAGAGAGAGAGAGAGAGAGAGAGAGAGAGAGAGAGAGAGATATCCTCTTTATAAGTATTTTACCTCTTCTTTCAACTAACTTTATATATATATATATATATATATATATATATATATATATATGTATATATATATATTATATATATATATATATATATATATATATATGTATAATATATATATATATATATATATATATATATATATGTATATATACTATTCATCAATTCTCAGTAATGAGGGCAACACTTCATGTAGGTATAGTAGATATATTAGGTGAATGATCAAACTAAAGTTAAAATTAAACAAAGACTTTACTTATTTTAAATCACGTCTAAATATATAACAAAATAATAACAAATAATAACAAATAACCACTTAATAAATACTAGAAACAAGTGAAGAATTAGCCACCGGATAACAAACTCAAAAGTATTAACTTGAAAGAGCTTGGAAGTAAACATTTCCAAGGATTACATACGTAGAAATAACAAAAGGTAATTTCATCCATGCTGTCCGCTACGATCAGCAATCAATAGATGGCACTAAAATTATACACAATAATAGGTGTAATTAGAAATGCTAAATAATGATAGGAGGGTTATTATAGTTCCCCCCTGTTAGGAATGAGATTACTATGACAATTTCATTGACAAATTTAGTGAATTGTGGTTTTCTGTCTAAGACGTGATAATGCGTCGGCGATGGTGTTTTTGGATCCTCGAATGCTCTGGATCTTAATGTTTTAAGAAGACAAGATGTATGGCCATCGAAGAAGTTTCTTGTTGTTAAGCTTTGCCCTTTCGAGGAAGGTGAGGGGTTTGTGGTCAATGTAAATGACGACGTGTGCAGCACCTTCCAGATATGGACGAAAATGAAGGACAGTTGCAACAAGACTATATAATTCTTTCTCGATGGTAGGCCATCCTAGTTGAGTGCCTTTGAACGCTTCCGAGTAATAAGATACTGGCAGCAGGTGTTCCAACAAAGGAGGAAAAGTACTGGTCCCATTGATTTCTTGCAGTAGGACACCACCAAATCCAGTATTGCAAGCATCGACCTGTATAAAAAAAGGTTTAGTAAGATTAGGATCTTGCAACAAAGGAGATGAAGTCATGAATAACTTTAGCTGCCGGAAGGCAAAATCGTGATCCTGCGTCCAGTGAAATCTTACTTTGCAGGATGTCAAGACATGTAGAGGAGAATTTATGATGGCAAAATTAGGACAAAACTTTGAATAATATGACACCATACCTAAGAAAGTTTTGAGTTCTTTTTTATAACTAGGAGTGGGAAATGAAGATATAGCCTTTACATTAGTATCCTTGGGTAATATGGAGCCACTGCCAATGACATGTCCTAGGTATGTAACTTTTGCCTTACCAAATGAACTCTTGGCTAAATTAATAACTAGGTTAGCTTCCAGGAGTCTTTTGAAGAGTTCTTTTAAGATCTTGAGATGTTCGTCCCAGGAGTTACTAGCAATTACGATGTCATCCAAATAGACATACACACCCTCCAAACCACGTGTAACTTCATGGACCATCCTTTGGAATGTAGCTGGAGCATTAGTCATCCCAAATGGCAAAACTGTATTCAAAGAGACCAAAAGAGGTTATAAAGGCTGATATCTCTTTTGTCCTATCTGTTAATTTAGTTTGATAATAACCTTTCAAGAGATCAATCTGGGTAAGGCATTTAGAATTACTTACAGAGTCAATAATATCCGCAATTCTAGGTAATGGATAAGCATCCTTGACTGTTACAGAATTAACCCTTCTATAATCCGTACACATACGATAGGAATTGTTAGGCTTTTTCACTAAAATACAAGGCGATGCCTAGGGAGACTTACTTGGTGCAGCCAAATCTAGTTTTAGTAAATACTCAACCTCAGCCTTCAAGGCTGGTAATAAACGATGGGACACCCGATTAAAAGGTTGACGAACGGGATTGGCGTTTGGTTCTAGCACAATATCATGTTGCACCAAGGTACAGCAACCAGGAGTGTCTGAACATATTGCAGGATAAGACTTCAGAACAGCCTCTAATTCTTCCTTTTCCACCTTACGAAGATGACCAAGATACTGTGAAAGTAAAGAAAGAATCTGTGAATTACTAGCATCTTTCCATGACAAAATATGATTATGAGCCAAAGTTTCTTCTTCGTCTGGCTCAAGAGGAGCTAAAAGTTTGTCATTATCAACTGCCTCGGGTACTAGGTTTTTCGGGGTAGGAGAAGTCTCAATGGGAGTAGTTATCCTTGAGTTGTGAGTGGAGTGATCAGTCTCTCTACATATCAGGTGAACTACCTGTGGAGAAATCTTTGCAGATTGGTATGGTTTTATAAGATTAATGTGCACTAACTGGCTAGGTTTCCTTTTATCTGGAGTCTCAATAGCATAAGTTGTTTTAGAGACCCTTTTAGAGATTTTATACGGACCCATAAATTTTTCTCTCAATGGAGCTCCTGGAACTGGTCGATATACAAGTAAATCATCTCCTACTTTGAAAGTTCTAATTTTGGCCTTTTTATCGTAATGGTTTTTCATTCGAATCTGACTGTTAGTTAAATTCAGATTGGCAAATTCATAAACATGGTCAAATTTAACCTTAAGACTTTGAAGGTATGGCGGAATACTTACTTGCTGGTCTTTGTAAGTACCTCTTAGGATGTTTTCTTTTACCATACTAAGGTTTGTCCTAGGTCTGAGGCCGAACATCATCTTGAAGGGAGAAATTCCAGTCGATTCATTAGGTGTACTCCTAAGTACATACATAAGCAGATCCAGGTCTTCATCCCAGTCTCGTCCAGTTTCACAAATGTACTTGCGCAGGAGGCTTTTAATGGTCTGGTGTACTCGTTCGAGGGCTCCATTAGTCTGAGGGTGATAAGCTGAAGCAAAAATATGGGAGATGTTTAACTGCTTTAAAGTTTGCTTGAACAAATCACTAGTGAAGTTTGTCCCTGATCACACTGAAGCTGTTTTGGAAAACCAAAAATAGTGAATATTTCAAGAAGATTAACAATAATTGTTCTAGCAGATATGTTTTTTATAGGTACGGCTAAAGGAAATCTAGTAGTTGGACACAACAAGGTTAAAATGTACTCATTTTGTTTTTTAGTTTTGGGAAGTGGACCAACACAATCTACAATTACCTTTTCAAAAGGAGAATTAGGTACAGTAATAGGAACTAATGGTGCTGGAGGTATTTTCTGATTTGGTTTACCAGTTACCTGGCAGGGATGGCAAGATTCTATGTGGTGCTTTACATCAGCTTTCATACCAGGCCAGTAGTAATCGTCCAGCAAACGCTTATAGGTTTTGGAAATGCCTAGATGAGACTCTGCTGAATGAGCAAGATCCAATAAGGCTGCACGAAGATTAGACGGAACTACAAGCTGGTAACTATCATGCCAGGAATTTTGTCCTGCAATCTTCAAAGGTCTATAACGTCTCATAAGGATGTCATTATCAAGGTAAAAATATGGTAACTTACTTTCATCAACGTCATCTTTTACTTTATCAAAGTATTCTTTCAAACTATCATCAGACCTTTGATACTCTACAAATTCATCTGAGGGAATATCAACAATATCAGCAAGGACTTTTTCACCTAAGGTACTTTGATCCACCTTACCTGTGTGTTCAGTGTCTTTAGAAGTTGAGGTTGTAGACCTGGTGACTACTTGGCAGGGAAGCTCTACCACCGGAGAAAACTCTTTGCAAGCTTTTTCGATCACTACTTCAGGCTGAGTAATGATATGACTAGGAGTACCGTTAGTTTGAGCCAAGTCATTACCAAGAATCATGTCTATGTTCTTGCAAGGCAGGTCAGAATCCAACAAGGCGACATTAGTTGAACCATTAAAATAAGGACAATCAAGAGAAATCTGTACAATAGGTAAAACCTTTTGACAAGTCGAATCTGACACAGTTACATACTGATCTGTTGGTTTAGCTAAATCTTTTAACTTTGAGCTAATGATAGTTTGAGATGACCCTGTATCTTTCAAAATTTGCACGGGAATATCATTTACTTTACCAGGATATGTAAATGCTGTAAAGTCTGATAGAGGTTGAGCACAGTGAAGAGTCGTTTTATTTGCAGTATTCCCTGATTTGGGTCCTTGTAAAAAAGCATTAGGAGAAGCCTTACCATGAGATGCTTTGCATTTGGGACTAGGACAGTCTTTAATATGATGACCTTCTTTCTTACAAAAAGTACAAACCTGAGGGAAAGATGAAGGTGAGGACGAATGTGGTTTAAGTTTATGAATGAGATGGTAATCATCAGCTAATAGGGCAGCCCTTTTTCCATCTTTTTCTTGTTTTTCTCTAATAAACATTGCCACATTAGCTGGAATACGCCTCAGGAATTCTTCTAAAACTGTTAAATTCTTTAATTGTTCTAAAGTAGTTATTTGTTCCTTATCTATCCATTTATTAAACTGCTTCAACTTCAATGTGAAAAACTCTAGATAGGTTTGAGCTTGGTTCTTCAAAGTTTGTCTGAAGATTTGTCTATACCCTTCTGCTGTAACACTATAAGCATCTAATATGGCAGTTTTAAAGACTTCATAATCCCTTTCTTGGACAAGTTGTGCTGCCACATATGCAGCTTTTCCTTTGAAGGAGTTTCTGATTAAGAGAACATATTGGTCTCTAGGCCAGTTGAGAGACGTTGCAGTGTTTTCAAAAGTAATGAAAAAAACATCAGGGATCTTTTTCATCGAGGATAGGCAGGAGTTTGCGTGCTTTACTAAGGTCAAAAGCATCAGGTAGCTGTTTTTTTGCCAACCTTTCTTCTATTCTTATGGCTGATAGTTCCTTTTCCAACAGAACTTTTTCTTTACGTTCTATTTCAAGTCTTCTTTGCTCAATTTCTACTGCGGCATTTGCAGCTTCAAGCCATTTTTGTTCAGCTTCTAGTGTTAACTGCTGCAGTTTAAGTTGGAGTTTCAATTTCACTATCTCTGGGTCTTTAGTTGTAGTAACTGTACGAGCAGCACCTCATTCAAGTGTTAAAGGCCTTAAAGGAAGAGCCTCTTCTTCAGTTATGTTACCACTATTTTATCAGGAAATCTAATATCTTTCCCAATAGTTCAGCTTTCACCACAGCATGACCTACAGATATTCTTGCCCTTACAGCTATTTGGCGAAGCTGGTCCTTTTTAGCTTCCTGTAGTGTATTTAGGTGCTCCCTGGGTGCACCTAAAAATTTCTCAAGATCAAAAGGCATCTCTCAATACTGATAAAATGGAAAATATCACTGGAAATTATATTACTACTATACACAAGCTATAAAACTTAAAAACGTTAGGGCATTCATGGAATTTTGGTGCGAAGGCACCCACAAACCACAGGAATTTCCTTAATCCTTAAATCCTACAATGTTCTGAAATTCACTTAAATGAACAAGGCTTTAATAATCGATGCCAATCAGAAAACTTAGTTCACCAATAATGCAGAACCACTAATTATCTTGAATAAAATATTCTCAATTAAGTAAATAATTGGAAGTACCAACAGTTACCTGAACAAGGAATAAACTGTGACGGGCCGAGAGAGGCGTTGTTGAAATCAAAGGCAGATTGGAAACGACTGAGTTATATTGTTGTGGAACACTCTCCTTATATACAAAACCTCAAGGCAACAGGACATGACAAGTTCACAGGACAGACAAAATCACAGAGGAAAAACCAGACTTGAATTTTCATGTTCGTTTTAGTGCGAGGGAAGAGCGAAGATACAACCGTAATATATACAAAAGGAATTATGTACAATTGTGTGAAACACGGTTGGTACATGGCTCCCCCCCTAAAAATGACATACTGTACATGTTAAATAGGGCGCCCTGATCTAGAGAGGCGAACTGTAGGCGGGTCATCTGGCAGAAGATAAGCAGGTTTTAGACGATCAATGGAGACCCAGTCTTCTTTGCCCCGAATGTTTAGGAGAAATGCTTTCGGACTGCGTCGGATCACAAGGTAAGGTCCCGTGTAAGGGGGCGTTAACGGTGGCTTGCTGGTGTCGTTGCGCAGGAAGACGTGCGTTGCAGAGTGCAAGTCCGTTGGTATGTGATGCTTCGCTGGGGGCTTGTAAGTCTGGCGGCACGGAGTAAATTTTCCCACGACGTGACGTATGCGCTGGAGATCGTCGGAGGAGGTTGTAGAAGGAAAAAACTCGGCAGGGACGACCAAAGGGGTCGCCATACACCATTTCGGCTGCCGAGACGTCGAGGGCGTCTTTAGGAGTGGTCCTTAGTCCAAGGAGGACCCAGGGAAGCTGAGTAAACCAGTTGCAATCCTTGCAGCGGGACATCAAAGCTGCTTTGAGGGTGCGATGAAAACGTTCAACCATTCCATTGGCAGCGGGGTTGTAGGCCGTTGTGTGATGTAGGGTGATGCCCAGGAGATTCGCTAATGACGTCCATAATTGAGAGGTGAAAGTGGTTCCCCTGTCAGAAGTAATATGCTCAGGGATACCGAATCTTGAAATCCATCCATAGAGTAAGGCAGATGTACATGAGGCGGACGTTGCAGTTTCCATGGGAATGGCTTCAGGCCAACGAGTGGAGCGGTCGATGACGGTAAACAGGTAACGATGTCCTTGTGATGTGGGTAGGGGGCCTACAACGTCGACGTGAATGTGTGCGAAACGACGCTGAGGTTGAGGAAAGGTGCCCACTTCTGAATCCGTGTGTCGATGTACTTTGGAAGTTTGGCAAGAAGTACAGGCACGGACCCAATCCTTAGCATCCTTAGAAATGCCGTGCCAAATGAACTTTGCCTTCAGCAGCTGTGCAGTAGAACGGCACAAGGGATGTGAAAGGCTGTGGATGAAATCAAACACCTGTCGGCGCATGGGAGCAGGAATCCAAGGTCGCGGTCTACCAGTACTGACGTCACAGAGGAGGGTGGTGTTGGAGTTTTCGAGGGGAAAATCCTCCCAACGGAGGGACGTGCAGGATGTCCTACAAGCTTGATACTCTGGATCCTGTCGTTGGGCTTCAGCCAGGGCGTTGTAATCCAATCCCAGTTGAACGGCAGCCAACGTGTTTCTTGACAGGGCATCGGCAACGGGATTTATTTTCCCAGGGACGTATTGGAGGGTGCAATTGTATTTAGCCACGGCGGAGAGATGTCGGCGTTGACGGGCGGACCAGGTGTCAGACTGTCGAGTGAAGGCGTGCACCAGAGGCATGTGGTCTGTGCGAATGACGAAGGGCGTACCTTCTAAGAAATGGCGAAAGTGACGGACAGCCAGGTGCACCGCCAGCAATTCACGATCGAAGGTAGAATAACCCGATTCAGCCTTGGACAGTTTTCTGCTGAAGAAGGCCAATGGGCGGGGCGAGCCTTTGACCACCTGCTCGAGTACTGTACCAATAGCGACGTCGCTGGCATCGGTGGAGAGAAGGAGAGGGGCGTGTGGGATAGGAAAAGTGAGAGCCGCAGCAGTTGATAGGGCCTTCTTTGCATTGCAGAAGGCCGCTTCTTGAAGGGGACCCCACTTCAAGTCCTTTGGCTTGCCCTTGAGGGAGGCGTAGAGGGGAGCAAGAGTGGCGGCAATGGCTGGCAGAAAGCGGTGATAATAGTTGATCATGCCCAAGAATTCCTGCAGAGCTTTGACGGTCGAGGGTGTGGGGAAATTCTGAACGGCTGCTACCTTCTCAGGGAGGGGATGGACTCCTTCAGGAGTGATACGGTGCCCTAAGAATGACACTTCGTTGGCGCCAAAGGTACACTTGTCGTACCGGACTACAAGGCCGTTTTGTTGCAGGCGGTCGAGCACGATGCGCAGGTGACGGAGGTGTTCCTCTTTTGAGGAGGAGAACACAAGTATGTCGTCCACATAACATACACAGAAATGACATACTGTACATGTTAAATAGGGCGCCTTGATCTAGAGAGGCGAACTGTAGGCGGGTCATCTGGCAGAAGATAAGCAGGTTTTTAGACGATCAATGGAGACCCAGTCTTCTTTGCCCCGAATGTTTAGGAGAAATGCTTTCGGACTGCGTCGGATCACAAGGTAAGGTCCCGTGTAAGGGGGCTGTTAACGGTGGCTTGCTGGTGTCGTTGCGCAGGAAGACGTGCGTTGCAGAGTGCAAGTCCGTTGGTATGTGATGCTTCGCTGGGGGCTTGTAAGTCTGGCGGCACGGAGTAAATTTTCCCACGACGTGACGTATGCGCTGGAGATCGTCGGAGGAGGTTGTAGAAGGAAAAAACTCGGCAGGGACGACCAAAGGGGTCGCCATACACCATTTCGGCTGCCGAGACGTCGAGGGCGTCTTTAGGAGTGGTCCTTAGTCCAAGGAGGACCCAGGGAAGCTGAGTAAACCAGTTGCAATCCTTGCAGCGGGACATCAAAGCTGCTTTGAGGGTGCGATGAAAACGTTCAACCATTCCATTGGCAGCGGGGTTGTAGGCCGTTGTGTGATGTAGGGTGATGCCCAGGAGATTCGCTAATGACGTCCATAATTGAGAGGTGAAAGTGGTTCCCCTGTCAGAAGTAATATGCTCAGGGATACCGAATCTTGAAATCCATCCATAGAGTAAGGCAGATGTACATGAGGCGGACGTTGCAGTTTCCATGGGAATGGCTTCAGGCCAACGAGTGGAGCGGTCGATGACGGTAAACAGGTAACGATGTCCTTGTGATGTGGGTAGGGGGCCTACAACGTCGACGTGAATGTGTGTGAAACGACGCTGAGGTTGAGGAAAGGTGCCCACTTCTGAATCCGTGTGTCGATGTACTTTGGAAGTTTGGCAAGAAGTACAGGCACGGACCCAATCCTTAGCATCCTTAGAAATGCCGTGCCAAATGAACTTTGCCTTCAGCAGCTGTGCAGTAGAACGGTACGAGGGATGTGAAAGGGCGTGGATGAAATCAAACACCTGTCGGCGCATGGGAGCAGGAATCCAAGGTCGTGGTCTACCAGTACTGACGTCACAGAGGAGGGTGGTGTTGGAGTTTTCGAGGGGAAAATCCTCCCAACGGAGGGACGTGCAGGATGTCCTACAAGCTTGATACTCTGGATCCTGTCGTTGGGCTTCAGCCAGGGCGTTGTAATCCAATCCCAGTTGAACGGCAGCCAACGTATTTCTTGACAGGGCATCGGCAACGGGATTCATTTTCCCAGGGACGTATTGGAGGGTGCAATTGTATTCAGCCACGGCGGAGAGATGTCGGCGTTGACGGGCGGACCAGGTGTCAGACTGTCGAGTGAAGGCATGCACCAGAGGCATGTGGTCTGTGCGAATGACGAAGGGCGTACCCTCTAAGAAATGGCGAAAGTGACGGACAGCCAGGTGCACCGCCAGCAATTCTCGATCGAAGGTAGAATAACCAGATTCTGCCTTGGACAGTTTTCTGCTGAAGAAGGCCAATGGGCGGGGCGAGCCTTTGACCACCTGCTCGAGTATTGCACCAATAGCGACGTCGCTGGCATCGGTGGAGAGAAGGAGAGGGGCGTGTGGGATAGGAAAAGTGAGAGCCTCAGCAGTTGATAGGGCCTTCTTTGCATTGCAGAAGGCCGCTTCTTGAAGGGGACCCCACTTCAAGTCCTTTGGCTTGCCCTTGAGGGAGGCGTAGAGGTGAGCAAGAGTGGCGGCAATGGCTGGCAGAAAGCGGTGATAATAGTTGATCATGCCCAAGAATTCCTGCAGAGCTTTGACGGTCGAGGGTGTGGGGAAATTCCTGAACGGCTGCTACCTTCTCAGGGAGGGGATGGACTCCTTCAGGAGTGATACGGTGCCCTAAGAATGACACTTCGTTGGCGCCAAAGGTACACTTGTCGTACCGGACTACAAGGCCGTTTTGTTGCAGGCGGTCGAGCACGATGCGCAGGTGACGGAGGTGTTCCTCTTTGAGGAGGAGAACACAAGTATGTCGTCCACATAACATACACAGAAAGGGAGGTCCCCTAAGATGCCATCCATGAGACGTTGAAACGTTGCCCCAGCATTACGAAGGCCAAAACAGGAGTAATTGAAGGTGTATGTGCCAAACGGAGTGGTGATGGTGGTCTTGGGGATGTCTTCTGGGTTCATAGGCACCTGATAATACCCCTTCAGGAGGTCGAGCGTAGAGAAAGCCTTTGCTTTGTGCAGGTAGGAGGTTACATCGGCAATGTTTGGGAGGGGGTAGTGATCCAGTTCTGTTTGCATGTTCAGGCGCCTGTAATCCCCGCACGGACGGAGGGAGCCGTCTTTCTTCAGAACGATGTGTAAGGGTGACGACCATGGGCTGGAGGCCTTTTGGCAAAGGCCCATTTTCTCCATTTCGGCGAACGTCTGTTTGGCGGCTGCCAATCGTTCCGGTGCCAGACGTCTGAATTTTGCGAAGACTGGGGGTCCCGTCGTCTTGATATGGTGATAAATACCGTGCTTAGCAGGAACCGTGGGCGTTTGGCGAAGTTCTGGACGGAAAACTTCCGGGTACAACATGAGGAGGTGGGCGTAGGCATCCGTGGGTGCGCTGATGTGGAGAGCGAGGTTAGAGGGGGCGGGTTGAAGAGGTGTCGACAAGTACGAGTCCGCGTTGACCAATCGTCGGTGGGCGACATCGACCAGAAGGTGGAAATGAGAGAGGAAATCCGCACCGAGGATTGGCATTGTGACGTCAGCAACGAGAAACTTCCAGTTGAATTTACCGTTTCCGAACGATAATGTGAGGCTCTCGTAACCGTAGGTGGGTATCGCAGATCCGTTGGCAGCTACCAAGCGGACGTTGGCAGATGTAGACAGACTACATTGTGCCTTGAAGAGTTTCCTTGGCAAAAGAGAACGACAAGCACCGTGTCTACCAAAAATCGCACGCCCGTTCCTGCATCCTGTAAAAAGAAAAGATTAGAAACATGGGAGGCCACCGCCACAAGCGATGGCCTACTTACACGTTTTTTGGCCACTGACAATCTTTGGCACATTTCTTCGCGGTTGCCCCGAATCTGAAGTGGTAGTAGGAAAACTGCGGTGGATGGGAGGTAGTAAGTGGCTGTAGAAGTCGTTCGTTGGGGCGCGAGCGATTGGTGGGTGGTGGGCGGCTTTGTCGCCGCTTCGGCACGTCACGGGGTAGGCGTGTATGTCCTACGGCATTCATGTCAGCTTGGGTTGACGTTGAATAGGCATCCTCGTCGTCAGGGGTGGAGGCGTTGATGGAGGTCTTGAAGTGGCTGTCCATAAGGGCGTCGGCTTTGGTCATCAAGTCCTTTTTGGGTAAACTATCGACATCGGTATGGCAGCGCGCACAGGTTCAGGTAAACGGCGTATCCAAAGGGCACGGAGTAGGTTCACCTCACGAGGAGAGCCGTCTGCGGCAGGTTGAAGGCGAGCGATACTGGTCATTTCCCTGAGGGCAAGCGAAGCCCTTTGGCTCCCCCAACGGTTGTTGCGAGAGCTGAAAAAGCTTTGCTATACGGGCGGCTGGCGACGGCGAGTACTGCTGCAGAAGGTATGATTTGAGGTCGCCATACGCTATTGGGGTGTCTCCTTGTTCACAAAGCCAGTCGGATATTTCTGGGAAGGTGTCCTCGGTATCACCACGAGAACATAATCCGCTTTGGTGGTTGAGCGAGTCACGCCCCTGATACGAAACTGGACTTCTGCGCGCTGAAACCAAGCAAACGCCTCTCCGCTGGCAAACGATGAAAGTTTGAATGGAGAGGCCGTAGCGCTAACTGCTGTAGACTCCGTCATAGTACCAATGATGGAGGGGCGAGGGGGTGGGGGTGGAAGGCGGTGGAAGCGAGTCGACTTCCGGGGTCACCAATGTGACAGGCCGAGAGAGGCTTGTGAAATCAAAGTCAGATTGGAAACGACTGAGTTATATTGTTGTGGAACACTCTCCTTATATACAAAACCTCAAGGCAACAGGACATGACAAGTTCACAAGACAGACAAAATCACAGAGGAAAAACCAGACTTGAATTTTCATGTTCGTTTTAGTGCAAGGGAAGAGCGAAGATACAACCGTAATATATACAAAAGGAATTATGTACACTTGTGTGAAACACGGTTGGTACAAAACCTTTAAATATCCATCGAGGTAGAACGAAGTTCTTGACCACGTGGTCGTAACAATATGAAGCCGAAATCCTTTAAAGAGCGAAGGTCGTACCTGAGTAAGAGGAACAGAGGTTCCTAAGGAAGGAATCTTTCAATTCCTTATGATGAGGTTTTGAATGCCTCGAAGCACCTCGAGAAGTTGGGGCGACTATGAAAAATATTGCTAAGCGATGGTAGTCAACAGAGTCGAGGGTTAAAAGAATGACGAATTCTAGGATGTCATTACCCTGCCTGCACGTCCTCCAAAATCTCGATGTATGCTTAAGATGACGTGTAGCAACACGACATTCTCCAAGTGAAAGTGTGAGCGCGCTGGAGAACACTATCCGGTGGTGGTCAGTTATAAACTAGCAAAATATCACTAATACACTACACTCATGTTGTCCATCATTTTAGAGAAACAACAAAATGA